>NC_051846.1:146271075-146610992 GCF_002237135.1 Teleopsis dalmanni | reverse complement strand
AAACTCGTAATCCTTAACGAATCGTGTGCGTTCCTTCTAAAATGAATTTCAATTCCATTTCAATTTAGAATTAAAAACAAATTTTGTAGCGCTTCTTTAAACACATGACATTTCTTGATGTTGCACATAAAATTTAAATATCAAATATCCCTACAGTCAGTTGGTAGGTACATTTAGTTCCTGGAGAAAATACTTAAAAGTTTGCTGCAGTGAATTTCTTTTTCAAAAAATATTTTATTACATTTAGGGTTCGAATATTATAACATAGTAGAAATCAATTTTAAGGCACTGAAAAAAAATGTTTACAGAAATTAAAATATATAAAATAATGTATATAGACAATTATTATATATTAATCCAGAGCTAAATCTTCTGCTAGTATTTTTAACTTTCTGAGAAATGTAGAATTATTATATTCACTGACACACAAAACAAAAAAAAATTTGTTGTGGATTTTTAGTTTATGTATGATTATTCATATAGTGATTTTATCTTGCTTTAATATTGCCTTAGTATTGCGTATAAATCTCATATATCGGGGATTTATTATTGACTTCACTATGCTTTTATATATGTAGATACTTTTTTTTTTAAATTTAGATTTTTTATATGTTAGTACCAAAAGAAAATATTTGAACAAAAATCGAGATATTTGATTCATTCATATCCACAGGATTATATGTACAACGTTGCGTATGAGTGACATAAAATATTAATGATGTGGCATAATCTTGAAAAGTATTCGTAGTGTACACAGTTTGTCGTTGTGATAGCAATTTTTTCAAATTATTTCTCATTCGTTTTTCTTTGGTGTAACGAAATGTAATCACATAAAATTTTATCGAATTGAATCGGAAAATACATCCTTTTGCATAAAAATGAAGAGAAAAATGAAAAAAAAAATGAGTGTGTACGAGTAAAAAGTTTAAAAAAGTAATAAAAAAAATGAGATAAAAATTGTCTGCAATTCAAAAAATCTCTCATTCAAATGCGCTTAACTCATGCAAACCGAATCAAACGAATGAGTTGTGAGTAAATATTCAAATCACGCCTGTGGGATAAAATACATACTACTTTATATCTGCAGGATGCATGGTTGGTTACGTTTGTAAAATCAAATGTTACATTCCTTTTTTAATTTTTCACTTTCCACCTATACTTTCCTGAATTGGTGGTCTTTTAAAATGCATTCATAGCTTGTAAATGCATATGTGAGCTTAATGCGGAGACTTTTGCACGCCTAAAAGTATGCACTTTCTGTTCCGTTTTCTGTTTGTGTTTGAGTAATTTTTAAATACGCATAAGCAAGCAAACGCAAGGGTGAAGTCCTTGTGACATATTCATACCAATTTGCATATGTGCAATTTATTTTGCGGGCGGTAATCATGTCTGCTGTTCATCTATCAGAAGAAGTCATACGCCGTTTGTACTTACCATTCAACAAGGTAATTAATTGGCTTGGAAATAATTCTCATTTGATAGACACTGATTATTCTAAAAATGGAACTTGTTTGATGTGAATTTGTTGATATATGATTTCAATTTGGTTATGTTTACTTTTAAATAGAATTCTTTTGATTTGCTGAAAGAAGAATCTTTAATACAGACAGACAAGCAGAGTTCACTTGACTTTTAAGACTTTTAAGTTAAAAAAATCAAGTTGGATTGTGGAATATTTGAGTATTTTAAGAAGAAATCATCAAAAATTAATTTCAGATCCAGCTATTGAATAATGCTTGTTCAATGAGTTCGTACGTGGTTGTCATTTTCTCCGCAATGAATTCCGTGAAGGTCATTTTTGAACGGCTGTTGTATCAGTAAAAATCCATACGGTATGAGAAATTAGCAAATTATTTCGATATATAAGATACCGGGAAATAGAGACGTCTTTAGGTAATGGGAGGATCAACATACATTCCATGTTACATACACATTTAGCCACCATAATTTTTTGCTCTAATTGGATTCTCCAAAATTTGGCAATCATTCAAAGCAAGGCACGTATTAATTGGTGCAAGAAAATGCTGAAAAAATTAAACCGAGATAGCTCAAAATACGTCTACGACATCGTGACAGCAATCCTCTGTTTTGGTCTTCCAAATTGAGAGAAATCTGACAAATGTTGTCTGCGAACGGAGCATGTACTATATTTGGTAGCATGTTTTTTTTAGAAAAACCGGTTATGTCGCAACTATAGCACTTGAGCAACGTAGAACGGTCAATTCTAAGTGATGCACAACTATTTGTTTGCCGGAAGTCTTCTGAGAATGGAGGAAAAGCAAACCTCGAAGGAAGTTCATCCTGCACCAAGAGAATGCGAAGTTCTACAAATCAGTGCAAACAATAGTATTTTTGAGTACTTAAAACATCGGATTAATAGGTCATCCGCCTTACAGTTCCAACTTGGCACTTAATAACTTTTTTTATTTACAAAAATTAAGAAAAAATTGTGTGGCGAGCGTTTTTCTACGTCCGAACAGTCTGTTGAGGCATTCAGGATCTTGGTTTTGGAGATATCAACTTCAGAGTGTCAAAACTCCTCCGAATATTGGATCAATCGAACGGAAAGATGAATTGATTGTCATGGATCACTGATTAATCACTGTGTTGTAATTGTTAGCCTTAAAAGGCAGTCGTCGTAATACATATTGGATTAAGGCATTGAATTCTCCATTATATGGAATTCTTTATTATAAGTTTATTATAAGTTTAGTATTCAATCGTTGCTGATTAAATGTGTTTAATTGACATAATATTTAATGTAAAACGATGTGTGAGCATTAAAGGAGTTGTTGCTTTTCTTTAGGGTTCATTTCAGGACTTTATGATGTCATATTAGGTTCTTTTATTATGTTGAGGTTCGGTGTTTAAATACATCACACATCAAAAAGCGAAATTTATTTTAGTTTTTGATAATTTTGAAAAAATTTGGTGATATATTTGAAAAAGTTGTGTTAAAAAAAAGAGCCTCTAAATTTACTTTAAAAAGTTAATTGGTTTTCATATTTAAAGAAATTTACTTCTCCTATTCTATTATAGATTTATAGAAGTCATGCAAAGCATAAGACAAACCACATAGATTGTTGCAGGAATCATAATGAAACTTCTAATCTGTAGGTTTTTTTTAATTTTTATGAAATTCAGGACAGTAGGTCTTAATTGTAAGTGAAAGACTACTGTCTTGGATTGAATTTAATTTAAATATTAGACAAATAAATAAAATCACAGATGTGAAAAATTTCTGCTGAACTAGAATTGTACAATTATTACATCTACTTTACCTTCTTTTTTGTCTACATTTAAATGTTTTCTTTTTTTGAAAGATATGATAAGATCGGAACAAAATTATTAATAACAAAAAAATTTATTCAAATGAAACAATTTAAATAACGAAAAATAAATTAATTAAATAATTTTTGTACATTTTGAGCCATAAACTTGTGATGTTTTACAACAATTGTAACAACAAAGAAATTAAAATTTGCAACAACCGTAGAAGGGCGGCCTGGCGGGTGTTACATTGTTAGAGTCACCACAGTGTAAAACTACAATTGAAAATTAACAAAAAGAGGAGGCGAAACGACATTGAAGTCGAAAATTAGTAATACAAATAACAATATTTCACTACAAAACTGCATTTACATTCATTCAATAAAAACGGTGGATGAAAAACCACTGATTAGCATAATCAATGGATATTGCGCCTAAAAGTATGCTATTGCATGTCATTGTGCCACAATTGTGGTGTCAATAAATCCCAGTGCGGCAAAATGAAATTTTATCTGAAATTATGACTGTGTCGTGCCGAAAGTAATTTTTATTCACAAATATTTCCATATACATGTGTGTGTGTGTGTGTGTGTGTGTGTGTGGTATTGTAGAGGATAATGTTTGTTTTTGTATGAGTTGATATTGCATATTTTGCGGCGTTGTTAGGCTGCGTACAAGTTGCATAAATATGGCTAGCGGCGCATATACGTTAACTCAGATTTAACGAATTTATTATTTAAAAAATAAATAAATAACAAATATACGAGATAAACGGATTTATTAATAACATATTTAAAATATTTTTTGCATATACTTTCATATTTCATAATTTAAGCGCAAAAATATTTAAGTGTTGGATGAAAATATCAGAGCTATGTTAATGTTATATAAAAATTTATATAAAAATTATATGAAATATAATATTTGATATTTCACAAAAGAAGTGTTGTAATTAAACTAGTACATTACTTGTCAGATTTTTATTGTGATTTTTATTTATTTTGTTTTATTTTATATCATTTTATATTTTATTGTACTAATTTGAAATATTTAGAATATGTTTTTTATTTAAATTAACAGCAATTTGTAAACAAAATCAATTATTTTTATGCTATGTTATCACTTATTTTGATAGGAGGGCAATTTATTTATAAAAAATGTGGAGAATAAAATCTCTCATACGTTTGTTACGCTTGTATTTATTTATTGCCTCAAAATTGTTCATTTTTTTACAATATATTTTATGCTATTCAAAAAAAATTATCAAAAAATTTGTCAAAAATAGTCACAGGGACTTCACTCCACCTCACATCTTTTCAAAAATAGAGTAAATGTATGCAGAATGGGTTACCTTTTAATTAAAGTTCAATTTATATCTCGTCCTACTCGTCCTACATTATCCGACACTATTTATTTGTTGATTACTTGTTTTTCAGTAGACGGTGTCAAATCTTTTCACAAATATTGTCATTGACATATGTGCACCGATATTGACATCAATTTCAGTTGATTGCATTTTACTTTTACTTTTACTTTACATTTATTTTAGTTAATTTAATTTTTTTAATCGAAAAGAGAAATCCATTCAAAAGTTTGTAGAACATTTTGTATTGATAAAAAGAAGAGAAGAAAAAATAGGGAAACAAAATAACGAAAGGACATTTAATTAAAAATTAAAAACTGAGTTGTTTTATAAATCAAAACTGAATGGAAGTTCATTTCTTAATTAAAATAATTAAATAATACTAATTCTTTTTAAAAATATAGTAAGTGTAGCCCCTCTTTTCTTCAATATGGATTTAATACGCCTAAAAGCGTGAATAGAATGTTATTTAAGGGAGAATGCAATATAGATAGTGTATCATCTCTTATTGGCTAGTTGCCTAAAGAAGCTTTAAAAGCTACAAATAAGCACTTTAGAGGTTTAAGGGAAATAATAAATGCAAAATTTTTCAAAGTAGTCGAAGGTCTTCATAAAAGTTATGTACTCGTATTTTGGAAAAAAATTAGGAGGTTATTTTATTCATTTGCACAATATTGGTCTATTAGGCTATATTAAGCCACCAGTACTTTCTTTTGTAGACGATTTTTTCAGTTCACATAATTTCTATTATAAGTTTTATTTTATTGATATTAATATAAACTAGTTCCTTTTTTTGTATACATAGGTATTTCAAGGTAGGTGTAGTTTACATATACCTACGTTATCAGAATACATATATGTGCATGAACAAAAAAAAAAACTTTAACTTAGAGATTAGTTGTCGATGACTGCAAAATCTATCAGTTTACTACTTTCTACATTTTATTAATAAATTTTTGATTTTTATCGCATTGGAACTCCAAAATATCTCGGGTTTTAGTACATACATACTTTATACATGACCGAGTTGGTACATATTTTTTTAATAACTTTGAAGGCATGCGAGAGACCAGAGATATTTATAGCGTTTATAGCGTATCAAATCGCCGCGAAATATGGAACGAATAGTAAGTGCAAGTGGTAAATAGGTATTTGGGTAAACTATACGCTATTCACATACTATTATCGAATCTTGAAGAGACTGTTACATATCAAATGAAAAGTCCCTTCGATAAGTTATAAGATTTTTTTTAATATTATTAGTTACGCAAAAAAAAAATATATTTTTTAATGAATTGTAACTTGATTTATTAAAATATTTTCCCTTATTCCAATAATTCAATCATTGCAGTGCTTCTCTACCATTTAGATTTAGACTTAGACGCCTCTCTTATAGAGATATTTATCTTTGACTTCAAAAAAGGCATTTATTTCGCAATGACTTCTTCATGAAAGAAATATCTTTTTCCTTGCAGTAGTTAAGTTCTTTTCGCAGGTTATAGTCGCTGAGAGCTAAATCTGGCGTATACTCGTAGGGAAGGTTTAGAAGTAATTCAAAGTGTGGTTCGTGCAATTCCGCCTCTATAATTAACTATCCGTAAGACGGTGCATTGTTTGATAAAACCGGATCTTTTTAATTTGCGTTTACAGCTGTTTTCATACTAATTACACTGTTTATGTTAATGTTGCTGACACTTAATGTCACAAATAATATTAACATAAGCCAAGGTTACAGCAGTCGACAATGTCATTCAAATTATGCTAAATAGCATGCAGGTGCTACCATAATCATTGCGCTTTCCTGTTGAACATGCAATCTGCATTATAGACGATCGTTTTTCTCGTAGGAAAATACATGAGCAACAGTTCCTGTTGATGCTGCACTTTTTATTACTAATTTAGACTATAAGAACCAATGTAAGATTTTGTTTAGTTCAGTTACTAATCAAGGTGGGATTAGTAGCGAATCAATATTCGCTATTAATGATTTTTTCTTTTTTATGGTAGCAAATGAAAACTATACCATGCCAATCCCAACATATAGATGTCATACTAGCCGATTGTAGTCCCTTTGGTTGTTTTGGATATCTTCTATCCGAAGATTTTTACCAAATGACATTCTCTAGGTGGCTTCCACTGGACGACTTTCACTCGATGATTTATATCAGACGGACTGAATTTTATCCGGACTGCTTTTATCAGTGGGCTTTCACGAGGTAGCCTTCACCAAACGGCTTTCACCAGACGGTTTCCAGAGGACGGTTTTCACCAAACGGGATCCACCCAACGATTTTTATCAAATGTCTTTGATTGAGTGATTACCGAATGGTTTTCACCTGACAATTTCTACCAAATTCCTTTCATTGGACGACTTTTACTAGAGGATTTTCACAGGACGGATTTTACTGAAGAGCTTTCATCAGAGAGCTTTCACCGGAGAGCTTTCACCGGAGTGCTTTTGCTGGAGGGATTTCAACGGACGGCTTTCAGCGGCAGTCAGCTGTCCATTCAGCTTTTAAGAGTCACATTTAAAGTGTGAAAAACCATCTTCAACGTTTGGGTTCAATGAAGCAGAATTGGAATTATTACATATTTAGCCAAGCTTTGGCGTAGATAACTTTTTTTTTCATTAAAAACCAATGATAAGTAATGACACACGATATTGCTTGGAATCCATTTTTTCAAAACTAAAAATAACATCAGTAAGATCACACTGTTGATTTAAATACCAAATTGGAATGGGATTCTAAAGGTGCTTTGTTTGAAAGTTAATACTTTTTGAAAAGTGATTTATTCGATAGAGGTGCCATCTACATGTCAGCCAGAGAACTTTTCAGCAGATGTGGTATATATAACATTCTAAATTATTTTTCCAAGTTTTTCAAAAATGTTTAGTTTTTTAAATAATAATTTAATAATTACTTTGATTTGATAAAAAGTAGACTTAATATCTTAACAAAAAAATATTCTAAAAAGTGAATTTATTTAAATGCTGAAAACCCTTTGTTGATTCTAAAAAAGTGAATATGTTATTAATATATCCCGAATTGTATTAAGAGTGACATTCGTTTTGAATAATCAAAACTATAGTTTAAAACAATATTAGTTATTTATAAAATGAAGTTTTTATGTTTACTAAAAGCACATTGTGTATTTCGGGCTTAAAATCGCAAACTCATGAAAATATGCTAAAAATAATACGGAATATTCAGGACAACTTTCAGAAGTTGGATGCATTTTTATGAGTCCATTAAATTCCTCTTGAATGCACTTTGCTTATTTATTTATGTTTATTTTGTTTTTTATGGCTCGCATAAATACTTGTGTAACTGTTTGTGGGGATTGATATTAAATTTTGCCACTAATTGCATTATTTCAGCTTGTTTTTATGATGCTTTGAATTTATTCTGCTCCGGATTTCTATTTTGATAATTTCTTCCGTATCATTAAATTCGTGAAAAATCAATGGACCTGAAAAAGCTCTTACGCTGGTTGCATTCTCAGTCGCTAGTGCTTAGCATGCTTCTCATGGTTTTCGCAATTTTGTGCTGTCGATGTTACATACTACGTAGTACGTACTACGTACTACCTTCTACGTTCTGCTCTCGAGCTATAAGCAAGGTGGAGCAGGAGCATCTTAAGCGATCTGTTAGCAGCCAATGTTGCCAGCCATTAGATTATTGTAAAATGGTAGTATTTATTGCATAACACGTACGTGACCAATAAAAGAATTTAATGTGCTTTTAGATTCCAAGTGCCAGTATGGCATTGAATGCGAGATAATTGCAGTGGAGTATGAGGACCCCACAAATCCAGGACTGCACGACGAGCATAGAGCATAGAACACAGAACCAAGGGTGCTGTGTTACCATGCGGTGTTGTGCTGTGCAGTGTTGAAAGTGCACATAGAATGAAACGTAATGATAATGTTTGCGCTGTAGTTTACCATTGCCATTCTTCCGGTTGTAGATACAATTTTCTGCATTTTTATTTCCTATCGAATCCTGTGCAGTGCAAATGTTATTTTTATTATTTTTAGTTGTTTGGCTTTGCTGTTGTTGCGTTAAATATTCATTGAATCTGTACGTAGCTCTGATTTTACCTGACAGATTTAATGGCTTTAAAACAAATGCTGCTTACCATAAAATGACCATAATCGGAGCATATTTGCAGCGGAGTTTTCATTATTTTATGCACATTTAGTTTAAGGGGGAATCTCAAATTTATTGACACATGAAATATTTATGTGGCGTAGCTATTTTCATCTGAGCGTAAGCGATGAATTAAAGGTTAAAAACTAATAAATTTATAAAAACAAATTTTACAAATGGAAGTTCGAAAATCAGCTTTTGGGGAGTCATAGCTTTTGATACTTAAGTATTCATAATGTTTGCATTTGCGTTAAATAGATCAAGGACATATAACTAACTACAACCAATATTTTGTTAGTATTATATATTCCCCTAAATTGAAATGTTGAAGATACATTGAAAGGATATAAGTAATAATTTTCCCATACTCCTATGGATTTGCTGCAGATGATTATTTCGTATATTTTATAGATATTGGAAAGCAAGACTGCTACGCCTATTTAATCTAACCCAGATATCTTAAGTTATCATGTGTAGAAAAATTACATAAAAACATCCGGTTAATCAAAAAATAAACACAGCATCCAAATCATGCTGTCGATTTAATTTGGACCTCTTGCATAATGGACGTTTAAATTATTCTAATGCTGTACAAACTGAAATATAAGCAATATAGTATGAAGGGATGTAAAGAATTGTAAAGAAATTGTTATTTTGTGGCAAAATAATCTAAACTGGATCGACTACAGAATTCCGTGGACCGGAACTTTATTGTAACATTGATAAGGATTTTTACTGAAAAGTGGTTTGTGACCAAAATAAATCGTTATTAGCGTTACACAACCGAGCAACTGCGGCAGGCCATCCTATCTAACTAGACAGAGCTGCGATTATAAATGTGCTATCTGATGGGTTGTCATTGCCTGCGTTGTCGAGTTAACAAAATGGATTTGGAAAATATGAAATAGAAAGTTGACGCTGCTTGAAGGCAGATGAGATCTTTAGTCACATTCTCTATGACAGTTCAGCTTTGGTTTGGATTGGAAAGAAATTATTGTGCTGAGAGATACTATCTCCATCTAGCAATTTCCGCCGGTATAAATTGTAGTTGTGTTTGGATAAAAAGTTCCTTTGGTAAAAAGTGAGATATATTTAACACCTCTGCTGATCATTGGGTTGCATTACTCAGTTGAAAAATGCAACTCCACATTGAATGAAAGTAAATAAATACCATCTTTCTATAAGTGTTACTTAAAATTGAAGTCATAGTTAAAATGGGAGTATTGTCACCACGACATTCCCTTTATAAGCACCAACATCTATTGGTCACGATATCCGAAGATGATGGTCCTGACCGCTGTGGTAGCAGATTTACACCACCGTACGGGTTTCGCAAGAGAAAGTACTACTACTATTTAAATTAGAAACAGCATTGGGTGGTGCATTTTGGATTGCAATCGTCTTTTAATGTAGGCATGCCTTACTTCAGGAATATTTTAAGCCCTTTTCCGCGGAGTTAAGGCAGTGAGGCATTGAAGAATATACATGTGTGACTTACTTATTTTATTCTCATTACAGACGTGAGACCACTTTGGTCGCGTACAGTAGCCTCTGCCAGCCAGGACCGTAACTAACTTTTACCAATTGGTAGTACCGAGTGGCTTTAGATCTTTGGTTACCTGGTCATTTCCCCGAATATGCGGATGTCCTCTACCGAGTTTCTCACCTTTACCATTCTGCTTTCCGGTACAGATTTAATCACCTGGAGTAGTTTCTCGCACGACATCCTAAACAAGCAAAGCCGCACAACCATTTCAGTGTCGCGGTATAGCTCATACGGCTCATCGTTCTATCTCATTCGATACTCGTTGCATACGCTTAAGTAACCATAGATCCCTTAGAAGGCTCCTAACGACTTGTCATAACTATTGGTATTTATCTAAATTTCTGTACCATATAGCAATGATAACGATCTACTTTACCGGTAGGAAGTGCAACAGGATTGAATACATTAGAATAATAAATGTAATTTTTTAAGTTTATCTTTTAGTTGCACAACTACGTTAGTGTATAACTTTGCAGAATTCTAAAGTGAAACGATTCTAGTGCTAGTGTTTTATTTTTTAATTATCAACGTTTTTAGCGCAATTTTCAATTAACATTTGCTTTGAGGTGAGCAAATTTCGTTGAGTGTGAACATGTGGTAACACCGTTCTACAATATTTCTCGCACCCACTTAAAGCGCATTTAATTCCTGTACGCCATAATCGTTCAGAATATCCTCTTAGCGATTTTTTTATTTAATTATGCATTTTTTTTAGAAACTTGACTTTAGCAGAAGTGCATTTGCTTTGCGACAAATGCAGACTTTTGATGCACTGCCGCGAGTGTGTCAAACTGCGTTCCATCGCTCCGCTCCACTCCTTACAAGCATTTCACTTTCTCAACTCAGTTGCGATTTCCTTCTAAACGCCGAGTAGGGAACACTCCTTCCTAAGGGTATTTGCGCGTTATTCCGTTTTTTTCTCAAGCGCAGCACTTCCAATTTGTTTTGCTTCTGTCTTCTTAACTTTTCTGCTTTTTCTCGCAAGTTGCAGTTTCTTTTTGTTTCTGCTGCTTCACCGTCTGCTCATTTTCATAATTGGATACTTAAGGGAATTTTCTCATTTGCTGCAACATGTTTATTATTTTTAATATTACATTTTTTTCACTCGTTTTGTTGTTGTAAAATTTTTCAAGATAAACTTTACTAATGGATTTTGTCATAAACGTTTCTTCATAAACCGAACGCACCTTCTCAGACTCACTCCAGCGACTGTACGGACGCCCCACACAATAGGCGCCTGATTTGGTGACTGTATTCATACTGGCGGTGTGGATGTATGTGCATGCATAAACATGTATGTACGTGCACAGCCTTGTCAACTTAATTATTGCTCGAGCATGTGATTTTCGTGAAATTGTGTACTTTACTTCGTGGCAGTGGTAATTGGGGCATGCATTATCACTCTTGACATTATGACGCAATGCGCTTGCAGCAAATTAATTTTGTGTAGTTACCCACACATGCATGCGCTGCACTGCACTCACAGATGAGCACGGTTGAAGTAATTCTAAAAGGCATTTAAAGTAATTACGATGTTTTTCAAAATCCAAGGTTAAAAATCTTCCAGTCATTATGTACCAAAATTGAATCGACCGCATCCGTACATGAACTGCTTCGCTACCTAATACGTCTGAACCCACGCAGTGAGTGTGGTGAACCGAGATTACTGCTGTAATGTGAATATGTCTTTACCTCTTTAAGTTGAAAGAAAAAGTATCTAAGCGTTGCCTTCGCTAAAAGTTCTCAAGCATTAAAATTAATGATAATTTTGCTTCTTGTTGTGAGAATGCATGAGTCTCTTCGCATATTTGTATTAAAATATTTGTAATTGAGTAGAGTATAAGGGAAGTAGGAAAAAAATTACCAGTCATTGAAATGAAATACAAATTAACGGTCTTGTTCACTGATCTAGTTACATATATAGACTCGGCGTGAATAATTTAAACGGTGAAATGATTTTAAAACTTTATTTAATCGTTGCCAAAGTTTGATGAGGAAATAACAGCCCTTTCTTGTTTTATGTACACCATAATATGGCAGTTTAGTATATTAAATATAATAACGCTATTTAATTAAAGATTTTTATATATATAATTAATATATATTGTGTTACACAAGGGTTGTTCAAAGGCTGGTCCGTGGGCCGCATGTGGCTTATCTTTGTGCAGCCCGCGACATGGTTCTAAAATACCACAATTGGGCAAGGTTTTTCTTTGTTATATTTTATTAACATTACATTATTTCATTTTTATAGTATCCTAAATGAATAAATTAGAATGTTTTAAATAATTTATTTCACCAGACGTTAATTTACTTAATTGACAGACTTTAGTACCTATATATATCTTTATACAACTCGTACTCGTATCCAGTGGTGTAAGTCATCATATTAAAAATAAGATACTTTTTGTATGGCAATAACTAATATTAATAATGTTGATATTGATAGTATTCGCCGTATCTTTTTCCGGTAAAATTTTGAACGTATGTATTTATTTCTGCGGCCCTCTAACCTATTTAGTGATTTATATTGGCCCGCGATCTTATCTGGTCTAGATAGCCCTGCCGTACACTATTCATTATTTTCAATAAATTGAAGAAAATAAATTATCTTCAACAGATATATTTTATTATTTTAATAAAATTAATAGGTCAGATTTTATGAATTTGAAAAGCGTCATCCAGTTCAAAGCTGTGAAAACAATATCTTCTTACTGGTACTGAATCATAAGCATTATCTACGCTTTAATAATTTAAAACTGTGAAGATTCATTTTGATAATCCTATACATATGTACGTTTAAATAATCTACTTCCTTTTTAATTCTTTTTAATTTTTTTTTAAAGTTAAAAAAAAAATTTTTTACTACATATTAAATCGATTTTGAGTTTTAAAGGAAATAATGACCCTAGAAGATATTTTATTGCGATATTATGGATCACTATATGCCTTCCAAATTGCAAACAGTTTTGCTTAAAAGACGCTAGACGAGGTAATAAGACTGACAGACGGACTAACTACTCAACCTTTCTAATGCATACTTGCTCCTACATAGCAATCTTTTCTGGAGTTATCCACAGTGTCGAAAGCGTTCAGAAAAGGTTCCACTTTGCACTTATTCATTGCAAGTATAGAATCATAATAAAATTCTTGATGAATGTTAGTTTTAGGATGATATAGTGGGTTTTATCGGGAAGGTTTTCCGCTAGACATTCTTGTCCATTGCTTCTTTCTCTTCAGCTATAAGTCTCCCTTAACCTTCTAAAACACATAAATTTAAATTTTATTGCAATTTTATTTTATCTCCTTCAAAAATCGCTAAATGCACTTAAGGTAGTCTCAAATTAACAGCTACAGCAGCTGTTAACTACAAACAAACTAATTGACAGATGGCGCTCACAGATGGCGCTGTACCGTATGTCAAGAAATGGTGTACCAACATAACAAAAAAATTTTTTTTGAAAAAGTTCTATTACTTAAGGAGTAGTAAACAAACAACAGTAATGAGCAGTGATGATATAGTAGTAATAATATAATAAGTAAATATATATGAGAATGTGCTGATGCCTTGTCTAACATGAACCTTTGAGCGTACATTAGCAAACAATCTAACTTACCGAGGTTATATCTATTACTATTGTCAATAGATGACTTCTCTAAAAATCACAATATAAAGAATAACTTGTTTTCTTTAAAAATTGAAATTGTATTTATTTTTACTTCAAAGGCTTTTACCAACAATGTGTGGGAGAGGTAAATTTTATAAATGTTGCTATTTAATCTATAAACTAAAAGTCATTATTCGAACTAACACATCACTAATATTATCACTTTATTTGTGTTTCTCACGGAATTGCTACAATTAATCAAATCAACCCCTTGAACCTCCGTGGCGTATGAGTAATTTTTATGCGTTTATCTTCTTTTAATTAAATTTTTGCCCTAATGAGCTAAGTTAATCTGCTTTATAGCTGTGAAAAAGTCTACACTCTTTTGCTCGGTACATTACAACATTAATTAACGCACTACAAAATAAATTTTCACCTCATTAAAAATAAAAAATTGTGAAAAAAGTTTCGGTTTTATGCAAATCAAGCCGCACTGCATAAATCACAACAAATGAAAATTAAGCAATTTCGAGCCGTAAAAAGACAACAACAACAACATCATCTCCAACAGGAACAGGAACAACAACAACAACGTGGTAGCATCATTTAAGTCAACGGTAAAAATATATACGTTTGGCTTACTTTTAATCGCACTTAATCTCAATTTTATTTCTGGGTCAGCAGGATTTTTTCAGTTTACGATTTTCCTTTCTGTATCGTTTTTGTATCCTCGCCCAACCCAACTACGCCCACATAACCATAAAAATAGCCTTGACAAATCTTGTCTGCTTTTTCCTTTGAACATCGCGCAAATAAAAGGTGTTAATTTGCTGTAAAGTCATCGCAATTTTTTTCGGAATTTTTTCCTCTAGAAATTTTTTACGAGCAGGTAATTTACGTAACGATCCGGCATTTCTTAATTTATGGCTAAAAACATGAAGGCCGCCGAGATGTGCTAGGAAGCATAGGCGAGTGTTCTGCCGAATGGGGATGAAAGGTGATAAAAGTCAGCTCGAACAGAAAAAATGAATTAGGATGTTATGTGTCAAAAGTAAATGCTTAGATAATATATTTTGTAATTTATCGGAACTTTATTATTGCGTTGACGTATGAGTGATATCACGTCAAGGAGTGCAACAATTTACTATTCATCACAAGGAGTCAATAAGCAATGAATTTGGTTTGGCTGAGTTCTGCGATAAGTATTTTTATCATTTCATTTTTGGAAATACATTAATAATTTGTTAATACACTTTTTTAAAAACTAATTTTTAGAAAACTATACGAGTATTGACCAATTAGCTCGTTTCGAAAATGAAATACATTAACCCATTTCGGACCACCACACGAAAATCCTTTATTTCTGAAACAGATTTTGATTGTAATCGCACTGCTTATAGGAAATTAATAAAAATATTTAATTAAAATAAAAGTTCCTTTTTTATTAAGTAACTCATTGTTTTTTGTTAACTTATGTATTTATTATTATTGTTAGGGGATGTGGCACTGCGATCGTTGGGTCTATTGTGTCCCTTTCTGGGATCAAGTAGATCTCTAAGCCCTGTTGCGTCAATAACAATTAGTTTAGAACCTACCTTATAAAGTTTTATAGCTTCTTCTGTAAGAGTATAGATTCCCAGGAGTCTATTCCGTCTGTGCATTAGCGCAAGGCATATTAACAGCACATGTGTGGCTGACTTCTCATTCTCATCGCAGAATCTACAGCTTGCATCCGTAAGTATACTCAGTCTTGTAAGGTGATATCTTAGTTTACAGTGTTCTGTTAGTATTCCTGTGATGAGTCTAAGTTTTTCGTTTGATAGTTTCATACAAACTTGGTATCTCTTATTATTATAGGTAGGAATAAGTGATTTGAATTGTGTTAATTTTGGTATATTATCTTAGTAATCATTTTTATTCTGGTTATCCTTTATTTTTATGTAAGAAAGGAGCATACTATATCTTAGTATGTATACTACTGAAAATATGAAACATTTGTTAAACACATTAAAAAATTTTTATTTAAGTCTTTAAAATAAATTATATTATTCAGATGTGTTTATTTTATGGCTTTGTCACTCTTAAAAATGTATAAATTCTTTTGCAACATTTTAAAATGTTGCTTGTGCAGATTCAGCAAATTATGAGAGAGTTTGGTAGCTTGTATAATGTTGCTAACATGTTGCGCTTTTTGGTTAGCAGCATACGATATTAATAGCAGAATGTTGCTAAGGCTGGTCATGTGTTAAGTTCAAGGCAAGTCAACGACTGACATTGATCCTGAACAAGCAAACATTTTCATCAATAATAAAAGCAAACAGAATTTTCATTCATTTATTGATGTGAATGTGAGTAAATATTTATGTATGTAAATTATCTATATAAATAAAGAAAATTAATAATAAAAAATAATTAAAATTAATATATTTTTAGAAAGGAAAAATTGATTGTGAAATGAAGAAAATTAATTGAATTAAATATAAAAAAAATTAAAACGTCCTTGAGACTATTTTATATTTATATATCTATATATATTTATATTTTATTTATATGTATTTATATAGATTTAGATTAGATTTTTAAAATGGGTTGGGAACTTGTCACCGCATTACTGCATCCTTTTAAAATTATTGTGACATACCCACTTCAGTTCCATAGATGAGTAGCAGTTAAGAATGCCAATATGTCCTTTGGAGAGATGTTGCCTAATTCCGTTATAAGCGGATAGGCAGTGGATAAGTACCGAAGTCTGAGTCTGGCAAGACTATTGCAGTGACACAAAATGTGTTCTGCTGTTTCTTCTTCTTCGTAACAAAGTCTGCAGCTATCGTCTATAGTATTTATATACATTTTATATTTATATTATATATTTTTAGAGAGGCAGAAATAATTGTGATGCAGGAATTTAAAAAGGTTCTGGAGACTATTTTATATTGTTTTTACATTGCTTTTATGTTCTCCTTATAGTAATTTAATAATTTTTTATTTTCAATTCGGCACTAATTTTGCATTTGTCATGTCGGTGCTGCGCGGCTGTTTATAATTCACACCACACACAGCATTTTAAGTATGAGTATGAGTATGTTGATGTGGAAAATCTTAACATTTCTTCTTCTCTGGTTTGGTTAACAACAATTTATGCAAATACAATTTAAAGCAATTCCCAAATGACGTTTCGTAATTAATTTCGCACAAAACGTGACAATTCGACGTCACGACATCACGCACATGCGGCATGTCCCATAATGCGAGTCTTTAAAAACTTAAAATGAAATGAGACTGAAATGCTGAAAAGGCCAACAACGAATTAAACATAAATTTAATTTACAATTTACAATTTACAATTTACAACATGTTTATAAATAAGAATAAAGGAGAATATTTTATTTTTATTTGTTGATATGTGCGCCGTGCCCGCGCCCGCACCGCACCGCACCCGCATGCACGCACTCGTATGTCCTTTGCGAAGCTGGCATATTAGCACAGATTGACACTTTCATTCACAGTAAAAACAGCTACAATGGCTTCAAGTACACTTAGATCCAGGATAACGTACATAAGATAACTGTGAGCTCCTTATCATGCCCGTGAGTGGTATAAAGTGAAAATGTGTCACGTTTACACGCATACGCGTTCTACCAATATTTGCGGGAGTTGTGGATATTGAAGCCCTTGTAATATCGTTACTTTTGATAAACAGGACTTTTGAATTCATCCGTACTCGTATGAACACGAGTAAGAGAAATGCCAAAATAAATGGAAAAATAAAATGAAATAAGAAACTCACGTTAGTGTGTCAAGAGAACACCAAAAGTGAAATTTAAATTTTATTGTTGACTTTGTTTTGAAGTATGACAACTACCTGAGAACTCAGGTAGTTCTCAGGTATGTCTTAGAAGTCCTCATAAAAATTTTACTTACTTGACTGTATTTGCAGTATTTGCAGTATTTGCTGTATCTGTCCTGTTGGGTTCTGTATCTGTATTGTGGGTGTATTAGTTATTACAACGACACATTTTATTAGTGTGGAAGCACAAAGCAAATTGAATCACTGCTGAAATTAGACACAAACATGAGATTACATTTGTGTGTTGCTTTTATTGACATATGCAAACGGCAGCTCTTTTGATAATTAGACTTCAAAAAATGTCCTTAGACTCCTGCCGAGGCACAGTACTCCGAGGCTGGCATTAAATAATGTCACACACATGTTTTGCTTATCAGCTTCTGCGTGCTTATCATAAACAAATTCAGGCACTCATACGCAACGTTGTGCACACATGCAGTGGCGGGCACGTCTTCGCCACGACAGATAAATTATTTAAAATTGCTCATAATTCCCCATAAAGCAAGGACTCTATGCTAACAAGGATCTTTTGTTAATTTGCTGCTCATTTCATTTCATTACTGTAATCCTTTTGTTTGCCTTTGTTTTATTTAATTTTCTGTACTCATTTTATTTCTATTAAAATTTTGTGTGCTTAGTTGAGTTTTTTCCGTTTTTTATTTAAACACGTGCTTTTGTACTGCGGCATACTCATGTTCCTTTACAGGATGTGTACAGATACGTCAAATAAAGGATTCTAGTTAGGGGGCGGGGGCTCTTGTAACGGAAACTGTGTATATTAAACATGTACATATATTTTTTGTTAACTTTTTTAATATAATCATTGAGAAAAAAATTTTATAAATAGTTTGCAATGAAGTACAGAATTGTGTGTTACATGTATATTAAAGGAGATCTTTAAAGGACTTACTAATTACTAATTATATAAAATTGAAAATGCTTCTAAAATATATTATAAAATATATCTATAAAATATATTACTCCCATATATTTAGGTAGTAATATCTTCAAACCAATGAAATTTAATAATTATTGCTGCTTAAATGATATGAACTGACATGGATGAGATGACGTGAATACTTTACTTCTCGAGAAGTGTTATCTTTTAGAAGTTACCCATTTGAATTTCTATTATGAAACTCTCAAATGGTATTCAGTAAAATCTTATTATTATGTCAATGAATAACGAAAAAGCCCTTGAGAATACATGTACCTACCTTTGCAAACATCACTTTATGTTGGTTGGTTGCAGTGGCAGGTCATAAGATAACTTCAAATGTATCTCAATTAGCGATTTTTTGCCGTTTTGTCACCACATTCCTCGCAAGAACCCTAGTATAGAAGAGTAGTGACTAAATCCATCCCACTCAATTTAGGTAATTTAATAGGTCTCTCATCTTCACCATTGAGCAGTCTGATAAACTATCACAAAAGTATTTTCCTAAAAACCTATATCTTCTGGATGCTAGAGCTGGGCATTCACAGTGAAAATGTATTATTGTTTCTTTCTCCTGCGGGTTTCTACAACTTATGCAGTGAGAGTTATAGGGAATGCGCAATTTCTCTGCGTGAGTTCCTATACACCAATGACCAGTAAGAACTGCAATAAGCCTTGCAGTGTTTACGCGATCTCTTTTGATCAGTTCCAGGGATTTTTTTTCTGTCATCCTCATTTCCCAGTAGATCATAGGGCCCCAATTTTTTGTTTCTTACATCAAATATCGATTAAAAAACACGCTGTTAGTGCATTATATGTTTCAGACTGTATTCTTAAGATGATCCTTTAGGTCTGAAGTATGAACAGTACTTCTTCTTATCAACTGTTAATATATTTCTTTCTTATGCTGTTTTGTCTTGCTGGCTTGTTGGTTTCAATTAAATTTAATTACTTTACTTAATTAGTTAGTTAATTAAATTAATTAATAGTTCTCATTTATATAGCTATCAACCTATAGTCGGCAATAAAATTTGTATTCAAAGATATAAATATATACTATCGATATATTTGTGAGGTAGAGTGTAAACGAGAAGTTAAAAGCGACTTATATTTACATACTGTCTCTTTGAGAAGTAGCATTGAAGGCCCACCACTACAAGGTGAGATGAAAAAACTGCAACAAAGTAAAACGCCATAATTTTTTCATTTTTTTTAAATTTTATTGAATGAAAGCAAAAAATGTCGGAAATAACATCAAATTTGAGAATCGGTTTAGATTTGTTCGAATTGGCCACCTTTGGCCCGAAAGTGGCTCTGCGGTATTTTGTCCCATTCTCGGCGAAGCGCTTGCTTGAGATGATCGACACTTTGGTATTTTTTAGTTCCAACCTTGCTTTCCAAAATACCCCAGGCACAATAGTCCAACGGATTGGCATCCGGAGATTTTGGTGGCCATTGTGCGGTGGAAATGAAGCGAGGAACCTCATTTCTTAACCATTCTTGGATGGCGCGTGCTGAGTGCGATGGTGCTGAGTCCTGTTGGAATGTCCAAGGTCTGCGGCCGAAATGTTTGCGTGCCCAGGGCTTCAGAACTCCCTCCAAAATATTTTCGCGATAGATTTGCGCATTTAATTTGACACCACGGTCGATGAATACGAGCGGCGAGCGACCATCGGCTGTTATGGCGGCCCACACCATCACCATGGCCGGCTTTTGAGTTGTGATGGCCAACCGAAGTTGCAAATTTTCAGCTGACCTCTCTGGCAAGTAAACACGATCATTTTGTTTGTTTACAAACTGCTGGATAACGAATGGTTTCTCATCGGAGAAAACCAAATTCGGCAGTTCACCACTTTCGGCCAAGCGAAACAACTCTTTAGCTTTTTCGAGTCTAACTTTTTTTTGCGCATCAGTAAGATCTTGCACTTTTTGGAACTTGAATGGCTTTAGTCCAAGCTCATTTTTCAATATTTGCCGAATGGCATATTGCGATATGTTCAGCTCACGAGCCATTTTTCGTCCACTGCGACGCGGATTTCGTTCAATTCGCTTTTTCACTTTTCGAACCATTTCTGCCGATGTTGCTGTTTTTTTTCGTCCACTTCCTTGACGTCGGGCTACGCTACCAGTATCATGGTAACGAGCGATGGTACGAGACACAAAACATTTATTCACTTCTAAATGCTGGAGGGCTCTAACGATAGCCACTTGTGGTTTTCCAGCCAAATGCAAAGCAATCACACTATCACGCTTGAATTCCATCACAAATAACTTTTTTTTTGAAAAATTCCCACCAAAATGCTTTTGTGCGCTTGTAAACAATATAATGAGCTGTCACTAGAATAAATCTGACAGCTGTGGGACGAGCGGTTTAGAAATGACAGCAGTCTGAAGTTGGTTGCAGTTTTTTCATCTCACCTTGTATATAAAGATTACACCTAAAATGAAATATGTTTACATTTATTTTATCATTGCGTTCGAGAACTTTAACACTGTAAGATTCAGATGGTTTAGGAAATAGTTGATTTTATAGTCAAAGGAGGAGAAAAGTTTGCATTTAATTTATACTGAGCTCTTCTGTGGACTCACAGAAAACGTCAGTGAATAAAATTTTTTGGAAATAAGAAGAACTGAATAATAGGAGAATTGAATTGCTATCGATCTAATAGCAAGCAAAACCATTTTTCATCCCAGTGAAGGGAAAATTGAATATGGTACATTCGCTAAACTAGATAAAGTTTTCCTTCACTATAATAGTGTTTCATATATTAATGCAGACACAGGTATTAGAGATTATAATATGTTTACCCATATCGGTCAAAGCCCACACTTACTTCTATAGTCTTCTTTGTATATCCATACAGCTGTGAAATTATTTGAAACAAGCGATTTAAGCTGGCATTCCAGTTTAATTTGCTGTCTACAATTATAACTAAATATAAAACTTCATTTGGGAAATTGACATAGGTCAATTGCTGTCTAACATCTAACCAAATTAAAGTAAATTTGATAAGTTGCAAGTAAATTGATTAATGGTTGTTTTTGCAGAACCCAATCCCTATTTGTTGTACCTTTTTATTTTAAACCATTGTTAATACAGTTTTAAACAGGTGGAATAGGATAACTCCATATTTTATTTGAACCAGTAAGCAAATACCGTAGCTTACCGTAGGCAACTACTTCATATCCTAAATTCGTTAGGCATTAGATAATTATTGTTTTTTGCAGGTTGGAGTTTTTATCGTGCTATCTAGCATTATGTTATTGATTTTGTTATGTTACATTATATCTTGTTAGTGTATTGTTTATTGCTTCAAAAGTAGTGATGTTGGGTGTACACTTTTTGTTTATGAAAGCCACTAGATAGATTTCTTTTTCACTTAGTGTGTCTTCAATAATTGTTATCATTCCAGACAGTGCTGTTTCTATAGACTCGCGTTTTAAAAAAGCGTGTTGACAGACATTTAAGGTTTATTGTTTAAAATTTCTCTTGTCAAGTATCGGTCAACTAATTTTGGCAGGTCCTTAGTAGAAATAATATTAGACTGATGAGCCTGTAGGCTTTTAGATTTTCCTTGTTTAGTCTTGCGAAAGATAAGCCACATTGTCAGTTCTCTTTACTTTCGGAATCCTTTCCGGAATAAAACTACAAGGGTTAATCTTAGTTAGAAATGACATAAATTTAGCAAATGTGTGAGTAGAATTTTTTGGTCGCTGTGGTTATTGGCTTTAATAATATTAACACTCTATCGAAGCCCATCGAAGAATTTGTTAGTATGCGTACTTTATTTATGCAATATATAAAAAAAAAAGTTATGTGGTGTGAGTGTTCATATTTGTATAATTAAATATACTTTTTAACATTTGAGTATTAAAATTAAAGTCTGCTGTCAGCATCTTAAACATGTTCTCAGTGTAAATCATATATGATTTACATGATGACAGTCATTTCCAGAAATTTAAAAATTGCTCTGAATATTCTCGATGAAAATATTAGAAAGTCATAAACTATTTACAAAATGAAAGCACATTTCGAATTCAATATGCATTCATGCCATAATTTCTGCTGCCAGGATGCGATTGCATTTCATAGTGAGTTTCAACTTTTTTGTGATTTTCACATTTTTTATTGTTGCAGGCGCTGGTGGCCACTTTAATTGCAAGTGTGGAAAAAATTGTTTTAAACTTTTATTCCCCAATGCAAAACGTGCAGCTTTGCATGTTGCAATCGCAGCTTCAGTGCTGCAACTCAGATCTACTCGCTTGTATGCTGTTGCATACAACAATTGATTCACGCAGCAACTGCTTCACAACTTTATTGTTAAGGGACATTAATAATCCAGCCATTTTTTATATATGCTCTCTTCTACACTATAAAAATAAAATAATTAAAATTGTTGTTTATTGTTTTGTTAAGAAAAAGGATAACTGCGTTGTGAGCATGTAAAGTAACATTAATTGAAATTGGTGAAGAGTTTGTAAAAATGTAAATTAAAGTTAATTGCTCAAGAAAGAAAATTAAAAAAAAAGCACAAATTTATATCAACAACCGGAAGGAATTAGTGGCAGGACTTGATGAACTTACTTCGAGGAGAGTACTAATTGCAGTGATTTTCTTATGATTACTTGAAGTATATTTAAATATATTTTATTAATGTATTTGATATCATTTTAAATCTTTTTAAATAAATAAATTTTTAGACGGTGTTTATATGGATATGAAAACGCATTCTACTTCTTTTTGTTTGAATCTGCATTGTTGGCTTAAGGCTTCCAGGTATTTTATGAAGTAATGCGACATTTTGTAAGAAGTTTAAACAACTTCAGGCATTTTTATAGTTCCCGTCTTTAGGTTGAGCTACCTGCAAAAGTTGAGAATACTTTTTATGTTATTTTGGCGTGAATAACTTTCTGTTAACTTTGACAATGATTTAATATTGCACTGAAACCGTAGGGAGTTGTCTATGAGACTTAAACGTATTCTGTGTTCGAGACTATAAATATAATATTTTGTTCAAGCCTATAAATATAATATATCACTGTGATAACGTTGGGCATTATTTCTAAAATTTTTATGTTTTTTTCTAATTATATTTTATGAACTTATTTTCCAACATTTTTTTCAACTTTGATAACAATTCTTAAAGCCGATTTTCAAAATAGTTTTCAAGCTGAGCATCTCTTCGGGGTTTGAACTCGAATTCTGGTGACCTCAGAAAGGTCTTTTGAGCTTATAGTATAGATAGAAGTCACATGGTGCTTAATACAGTGAAGGATGGTGCAGAAACCAAGAATTATCTGCATGTTAATCTGGTGCTTTTTAGGGATATCTTACGTAGATATTATATTACGCTTACATAATATTCCTTGTTCACTGAAAGAAAAAAGTGGCCGTAGGCAAATTCTATGCATAGATCCAGAATTCATATTCAGTCAGTATTTCATCTTTTTCCGACATTTAGAAATCATCCAGGATTTATATGCAGTCATCACGTATTTCATCTTTTTCCGACAACCAGAAATCATTGCTTCCCAGTTTATATTTCATTTGTCTGAAGAAAACATAAACTTATAATTTTTTACTAAAGAAATAGATTGTGTCATGAAATAGATTGTATATGATATGTTGAAGTCTCTCAAAAATAATTAATATGCTCCAAAACAAATTGTGTGATCATATTCCTTCAGAGCTCTACTATAATCAAATATGGTTCAAATACACCTTTAGACTAAAATAAACAAGAAAAAATTAATAGTTCTTGTGGATTTAAACATATTTTATAAACAGAATATAACCCTTAAATGACAATATGATTTTATTATGACAGTTTCGCTGCTTTCACAATATTTTAGTCTGGGAGTGAGCTTTCGCATGTTTGCGAAATATATTTTAAATTAATTCATTATTTTTGTAAAAGAATTAACTAATTTTCACATGAGATGAAATTGTATCTCCTTTAGGAATTAGAATTCTGAATATATTCTTTATGTGTAGGTGACTTGTAATGTCATAGAAGTCTATATATGTAGGTGTTCTATGGTATATGTGTAGGTGTTATATATATATATATATGATCTTTAAATATTTTTTTTTACATCACGAAATTAATCTTAATCAGTATAATAAATAGTAATTTAGTTTCGATTTTGAGAAAGTTGATGACCACAATGGCGTTCAAAATATGTACATATATAGTACTACTCTGATAACTCTGTGATTTCATTGGTTAAACTTTTTAAGAACATAACTTTTAAGCATGTTTTTATATTTTTATATTTTATAATAAAAATTGATTCTTTACTATGCACAATTATCATCGAGAAGCATAACATTTAATATATAATTGTTTAGAATAGACTATGAATGTTATCCTTTGCATTACAAACAGCTAAAAAAGCGTAACTCATACGCACTGTTGTACGATATTTTCAATTGCTAATATTTTATTTAAGGCACAACTCTAAACGCATAAAAATTTTAATTAAAATAAATGGCAGCTCTAAAATTAAGTTTAATTGTGCACAATTAAAAGTAATTAAGTAAATGAGCCTAATCAATTACTAATTGAGCTGCCGTTTAGGCCGAGTTCACTTTTGACATTTTGTTTGCGTTCTCAAAATAGTTGAAAGGCAAAAAATTAAAATAGATACTCAATTAGCATATGAGCATGTGCATTTCAATGGCTGTGAATCTATATTGTATATAGTTCGTGGGGATGTGCGTATCTGCGGTAATGTTTATTAATTGCGTTGATATCCAAGTGGGCTCATATTTCTGTAAATTAGCGCCATAAATAAATACGCATATGTGCCTCGGATGCTGATAGCTTCGGTGAGCCTCAAGTATTTTAATGTTTAATATTTAGTTAAGCATTATTAACATATCCGCATACATTAATGCCTTTCAGTACCTTTCAGTTTATTTTCGTACCCCTTTTGACTTCGCTTGTCATTCTTACTGTACATTATACGCGTATATACATTATTTGTCATTATCAACTTAAGGATGCAAACACACACACACACACACTCGTAGAGGAGCAGACAGGGATCCTTGATGTTGCTATTTCCGCTTGAAGTCACAAGTCCTTTGTGCATTTGTTAGTGCGTCACACTTGTTTGCGTTCATGTTAATTTAGTTGTATTTGTTATTGTTTATGCGCATCTAAGGCTGAGGGCTTTAAAGGATTTTGCAATTATGTGTTAATTATTATTTGCGTTTGTTTGTAGGATTTGCATTTTAATGAATCAATTTGGACACTTTATCCCCGATTCATGCGAAATATTTTTGAATTCAATTAAAATTTGAGTTTTGGGGATTTATTATTCGTAATTAATTTCATACATTTTTTACCATACATTGTTGTATGTTTTAATATAAAAAACATTTTTTTTTATTTTTTTATTTGTTTAGTTATTATTATTTAAATATTTGAATATTTGAAGTTATTTTGATATTTTTTTTTCATATTTTAATGAATATTAAATTAAATTAATTATTTTTATCAACTAATTTGAAGTATTATTCAAATTATTTTGATAGTTACAGATGAAAAAACTTATCATTCGAAGCCTAGAGTATTGACATTATTATTAAAAATGCTAAAATGCTGTGACTACCATGAACCTATTCTTAAATGAAGTGTGAAGTGAAAAGTAATTAATAAATTTGATAAATATTATTATTATTTATGTTAAAGATAAGCTCAAATTAATATTAATAATTTAAATGACTTTATTAACAATAAATAGAATAGAATTCAGAAAATTAAATATACACAATGCAATCACGACCACAACTCCTTGACTGCTGACTGCCGACTTGACTTGTATTACTGCTACTACTGGCCTCCTTTAACGATTTCATTTAACTGCTTAACCAGCTCCTGACTTAACTACTGTTGGACTACTTGGCTGCTTGATCGACGTCTACTCGACTGCTTACATTTATAAGATATAGAAATATCTTACAGACTATACGATCTCTTCACTTTTAAAGGAATTTGTAGTTTTTATAGTAACAGAGAGTATAACATTCTCAAAAGTGATAGTTTTCATCCTTATTAATTTTAGAGTACAGTAAACAGTAAAAAAGTTCATACCAATATTACAATATATTACCTTAATTCCATATAAAAAGATGAAAAGAAAAAATTTGTAATTTCATATTTTTATGCGAATGCCTTTTATAATCAACAACAATTGCGATAGTTAACAAAACTAGCAAATATAACTATACCGCCAGGTGATATTGACAATAAAATATGTCTCAAAGCTGCGACCTAAACCGACTAGTAGAATCAAGCGGCAGAGTGCTTGTTTTAGGCATGACTTGAATGTATGTGTCCTATATCCTGTACATAGCCTTTACCCACGAATTTAAGAATTTCTTTAGGTCTACTGGCCGATTGTATTGTTCTCTATACAAAAACGAAGCCTAACAATCTCCGCTATATACCGTGGGATTTCATTATTAAACATCGTCTTTAAGCTTCTCTCAGGTATACTATGTTAAAACCGTACCCAAAAGTCAGACATGGTCTTAGTTCAAAACCATGATCAAGACAAAACTAAATGAAAACAGAGATTAAGATTAAGATATGACATCTATATTGAACGTCTGATTGTAGAATCAATACAGAAATTATAAGGCTTTAAAAATGATACTCACTACTAGATCCTACTCGGTTCGAATTTAAAATGATCTCTCTCAAACAGTTATCAGTTACAAGAAAATCATGCTTTTGATAACTGCCGATGACATTGATATATCAAGCCATTTAGGTTATGTTTCCCAAACTAAATTAGGAGGCAAAGTTAGTGGGTCTTGCAGCGATTGGAAATAAAATGACATTTTTTTGCTAAACACTTACTGCCATTAAGTTAATTCTTTATCAGCTAACTATTTTGAATTGCTAGTTCTGAGTGGCTGCATTTTGTTTTTGATGTTGTAGTTAACTAAGTCGTCAAATTTACATATTACACGCAAATCTTAAATAATGTGTATTGTCATAGAGTCTTTAAGGACTCTAATCTAAGATTTATCACATCTTTGCGTAGTTTCAGCTTTGGTTTTTTAAACCCATGTCACTGTTGAAAGCTGTGTTATTGTAAAATGCTTTGTCTATCTTGAAACCACTTTCTTAACCCTAGCAACCACATCAGTTTCGCGATCAAGTGAAGTAGTACTCTTGCTACTATATGATCAGTAGCCAATTGAATAGTGGAGTCATTTTTTGGCAAATAAAATTAATGCTCTACAAGTCGCTCATTTTCTGCGTCCTATTGTATGTTGCGGAAGCATTAACGATTAATGTCAACACTAAACGATCTTCAAGAGTTTTCGAGAGAAAAATTCTATCCAAAATCTGTTATACCGTATTCGTAAATAGAGAGTATCAATATCGATGAAAAATATCTATCGATAAACTGTATTAGGTGCACCAAGCCGACGATACAGTTAGATGAATAAAGGTACGACTATGCTGATTATATTATTGTCGTGAGGATATGTTACGATTAAAGTGTAGCAGCTTGATATTTATGACTTTCGCCAGCGCGAATTGCTGGATATCTTAGCCAACATCAACATACAATTGAAATGACCAATTCAGTATGTAAGTAAGGCTGAAGACATTCACTTTTTCGGTGGAAGATTCAGGTGACAAAGCTTTACTGACATACGATGTTACCAACTGGTGGGCACCTGTAATTTTTTTTTACTACAAACTTCTGCAAAGGTCATCTAAATGAACTAGTAAGTACTAACGAGTGACATTCTTTTAGATTTTCTTACTAGGAAAACATAC
The DNA here is from genome assembly GCF_002237135.1 of Teleopsis dalmanni. Lineage (NCBI taxonomy): Eukaryota > Metazoa > Arthropoda > Insecta > Diptera > Diopsidae > Teleopsis > Teleopsis dalmanni. The sequence continues at coordinate 146,582,461 of NC_051846.1, read as the reverse complement.
AATTTATACTGTTAAAAATTTTATTACATGTTTGTAGTTAAAGACATTTTGGAAAAAGTTCAAGGAGATATTATAACATTTGTAGTTATAGTTATTATTATTATTTAAATAGGCTATTTGTGCACCCCGACCTAAAAGATCTATTGTGCGCCTATAGGCCCAACTAGGACAATTTTAGACTATTTATAAGTCTTATAATTGCAGTGGGCTTAATTTTACCTATTTGATTTGGGACCAGAATCCCGCTACCAAGGTAATCGAGTCTACGTCTTGCCGCCGCTGGGCAGTTGCATAGAACATGTTCTGATGTTTCCTTCTCCTCATGACAGAGTCGACAGGAATCACTTTCTACCGCACCTATAATCTTCATGTGGTAATTAAGTCTACAGTGTCCTGTAAGAAGTTCAGTGTAGATTTTGATATCATTTCTGGTAATTATAGTTAAAGTCTTTTTGGAAGAAGACAATGTTTCGCAATTTGTAGAGACACATATATAGTTTCCTTTAATTTTGAAAACCATTGTTTTTAGGAACATTTTGTTTTAACGTTAAAAAATACAAATACAGATAAAGTTGTTGGTTTCGTCAATTATTATAAAATTATACATACATACATACATACATATACCATACATACATTTATATATTCATTTCATATATACATAACAATTTTTTATATACATGTATATATACCTATATATAAATATATTTGTATGGTATATGTAGATTAGAATATTTTATACTTTATATATCTATATATATAAAATTTTGCGTGTAGTTGAACTTATGCATTTGTATTTGTGCAATTCGTTGTGAAATATGTTCAGTGAATGCAGGCATTTTCATTGAAGTTCAACTAATTTTAAAAAAATGGCTACAATTTTGTTCATTGACTTGTTTTTCAACGAATCCATATGAGAAAAGTTACTGTATTCACAACTAAGCTTGCTTAAGGCCAAGACCCGCTCCATTGGGAGCCGGATATGCGCAAATATTACAAGAAACTATTTGTAGCACAAGCTCTGCTGTGCAGTGCTTCGAGTGTAAAATATAAAAGTGCTTCACTGAAGTTGTGTACTGACAAATTGAAACAAACTTCTGTTTAACGAGCGTTCGTTTGTTCACGCTCGAAAAAAGTTCAAGTTTGAGTAGTGCAGAATCCAAATATTAGCGCATTCATAAATACATCAAAGCACGCGGAGATAACTGCACAGAAATATCACAGTAAATCACGAATAACTTATACAAAATGGCGAAGCAAGCGCCCACGGTCTGTGCTGACTGTACTCATACAACTCCAACTCCAATTCCAACTCTAACTCCATTTGCAGCTCCTCAACAATAATTGCAAGTTGGTGAGTGGACCTCTACAGTTAGTATGGTATTATTTATTATGTTGTTGTTTTTGTTCTGGTTCTGGCTGTTGTTGTTGTTGTTGTAGCAGTGCATTGCTAATTTGCTTTCTGAAAGTTTTGAAAACTTTAAAGTACACAAACCACACACATTTACACGTACAGACTTTTGCGAAAGATGCATAAGCAAGTGTGTGGAGGAGACTTGTTTACATTCACATGCGTTCTGCATTCAAACAAGCAAGAGCAGCAGTCAACGTAGTTATTGGAGTCAACGGAAACGGAACAATTAAAGAGATATGCATGCATATGCGTTGGCAGCAGTCAAAAATGATTTTAACTTTTCAACTTCGCTGTGAGTATTAATTTTTCATGTAATAACTTTCTGCTTTCTGAGATGTTTTAATTTACTAATGAAATATTAGCAATTGCAGTCGCACTGCACATTTTCAGCTCGATAAGCGCATTTATGCCACAAATGGAGTCGCATATAAATCGGTTGAATGCATTCTGGCTACGACAGCGTCAAATATGATTTGCTTTATTTTATGAAATTTTTATTTCAATGAAAATTCCAATCAAATTAAATTCTTGTCTTGTCAAAAATTTAAAATTTCGAATTCAAATTGAAAATTTGTCATTCAATTCATGTCTAATTAGTGATATTTAGTGCGAAATAGTGCGGTCTGCATGCGTACAATTAAACCAATTCCACTGACATACAAAGCAGGGCGTTTGTTGAATTCTACTAGTAAATGCACATAAATTCGTTAATATTTACACTTCGATGGCACAAACACTTTGTGTTATTTTGAAGCTATTTTGGCGCTTAATTCCGTAATTCAAACAGGCATTAGTCCACATAAAATCGCCTGCTAAATGTTTTTGGTTTTGCATTTGTGTTTAAAAATTTCACAATTCGGCATATTTTCGAAATTATCAATTAATTTTGGTATTTTAGCATAAAGCATTCAAAAGCTGCTTTTATTTGGCTGATATTAGAGATTGGAATGCATCAGATGGTATTGTGTATAGTGTTGCGATGACCCACTAAGTCCAAATCATTTTTGTGCATATTGTTTCAGTACAGATTTTGTTTTAATTTGAATTAATTTGGGAAATAGATTTAATTAAATTCCTTTGTGAATTAAAACAATAATAGGCGATGATATCTTTTTAATTTATTCGATTAAATTATTTAATTAAGGGCTTAAAATTAAGAGAGTTAAAATGAAATAACAATTCAAAGTAACCGAAATTTTATAATTCAATTGTTTCACTGACATCTGAATGAGATGATAAGTTTAGCCGCTAATGGAAGTGAATAAATAATAGTTCTTTCAAATCGCACTTGGGTTTTGTTTACGCTATTCAATACAACATACTAGACAGTCGTGTAGAAAATAAAATTTCAGAGAGCAGCACATTTTACTATTAAAACGTTCACCCTGAGAACTATTAGTTAGTTAGTTCTTATTGACTAGTTATTTATTTCATTACTATCAATCTTTTAAATGATATCAATAAATGATATCAATAGTCAGAATCGACTAAATAATAATTAGTTATTTATTAGCTAGTCTAGAAACCAAAAACGGTTCTCAGATTATTGAGAATTTTTATAAAATGTAACGATCTTGAGTAAATAGCAAAACACCTATTCAGAATAAGTTTTCCCAAGGTAGCTTTTTTATATAATTTCCTTAAATCTTCAAATTTCCAATAAGAATGATTTCTATTTTTTAGTAGTAAAATACTACTATTTTCCTTCAATCAAGTGCATTTATGTTCTGAACGTTCGCTACACTGTGAAGTGGTAAGCTATACTTGAATTGTAATCAAAAAATTATTTTCGAATTATATTGAAAATGACATATTTTTTAGTAGTAAAATACTACTATTTTCCTTCAACCAAGCAATAATGTTCTAAACGGGCGCTACACTGTAAAGTGTTAAGCTATACTTGAATTGTAATAAAAGAATTATTTTCAAATTATATTGAAAATGACATATTTTTTAGTAGTAAAATACTACTAATTCCTTGAATCAAGTGCATTTTTGTTCTGAACGTTCGCTACACTGTAAAGTGTTAAGCTATACTTGAATTGTAATAAAATAATTATTTTTGAATTATATTGAAAATGACTTATATATTTTAGTAGTAAAATACTACTATTTTCCTTCAATGAAGTGCATTTTTGTTCTGAACGTTCGCTACACTGGGAAGTGATAAGCTACACTTGAATTATAATAAAAAAATGTTTTGCTTAAGTAAACACAATTTTTTCCTTTGATGTTTAAACTAAAAAAAAACTGCCTTATTTTAATTCCAGTGCAACTTAAGTGATGTCATTTAAATGTCTCCTGTGTAAGTTTAAATATAAATAAAATTTACAAAAAAAAAACAAGGAAGAAGGAGAAAAAACCAGCTTATAAAAATTGTATGCAAAAACATGAATAAGAATTAAAACCGAAATACAAAGAAACAGTGTGAATGTAGTGGTTCGGCGCTTAAGTACTGATTTTCACTCAGTTAAGAGACTTAGCACTTGTTGCTATTGGTCCTGCATCCTGCGTATCGCTACTTATGCAGATATGTAATATTTTTTGCATAAGCTCCAATGGGGGTACTTCAGCATAGACGAGTGTAATGCGATGTGTGAGTGAGTGAGTGTGTATGTGTGTGAGTGTGTGTGTGTATGGATTGGTGAGAATGCAAAGAAAATACGACCTTTTTACGTATAAATACAAGCATTAAAGCTCATGAGAATCACTTTGTTGTACATGTTTTATATAATTTTTGCCCTTTTCAGTTTTTCTGTTTTTCTGCTTTTCTGTTATTCTGTTTTCCGTTTTTCACTTTTGTTTTTGAATGCAAATCTTTTTCATTTGCGGTTTTGCAAAATGTACATTTATTTTATGCAAGTAAAATTTAATTATGGTAGAATCATGTAATGTGGTAATTATTTTTGAAGAGAAATTTTAATTATGTAGAAAATGAATTTTAAAATTATTTCACAAGAGAAAAAAATTATATTTTTTTACCATTTTGTAAAATAAACGTAATAATTTTAATGAGAGATAGAAGATTTATTATATGTTATATTAAGATATTGAAAATGAGGATACGTACATATGTATAATGATTTCTAATTGATTTTATAAATTATAACAAACATTTGAATTAATTAAATGATATTAAGAAATCAATAATCAATTAAAATTATGGTCAGCATTTTGACGGCTTAAAGGCCCAACGCCTCTATAGACTGACCTTTCGAGTCCCTTCTAGTACATGCCTACCATTGCTTGATGAGGAGATATCGGAGCACCTGTTATGCCAATGTTCACATTTTCTCAGAACCAAGCTTAAGCCTCGGGGTGTCCTATTCTATAACACACATGGCGATATTTTCAGTATTGGTATTGGTCAGATACTTGCATTCATGAATATTTCTACCTATAATTAGTATGAATTTGAAATCAAAGTGGTCTTCTTAGCTAATTGCGAAGGTTTCGTTTCACTTCCACTTTACCTACCAACCTTAAACTAAACAAAAGCAATAAAACTGAGTTAATTATACATTATAGTTTGTATACTATTTGAGGTATGGCTTTTAGCTACTTCAGTAAACTTTCTTTTATGGCCGCAATACATTCGAAACACGCTCCTCGATATAATAATTTAGCTTCGAACTCACTAAGTTTTTTGCAAAAACACTTCCGCAGAGATAAGAGATAAGACACCTATGGTTTAGTTTCTATAAGCTTCTACATATATATGAGTATATATAAGCCTTTATATTAAGGCTATAATCTTCTCACGAGTTGCAAAACCTATTACTTATTCATCGTTTGTTCTTTTAAAAGAATTTGTTGTACTTCATACAATACCATTATATTCGAAAAAAAAAACTGTCAGGTATACCATATCGTATTCATATTAGTCATAAAGGTGTGAGTAGATTTAAATAGCATGTCCACATCTCGAGCGAAGTTTTGAAAACTTATGCAATGATAATTGGGCAAATTCCTTTAGATATCATCGATGCCTTCGTCACTGTTATCCATTTACGGCAAATTAAATCAATCCCATCTTCCAATAAGAATATTCAATACTTAAGCAACCTTTTTACAAAACATATATCTCCTTATTCTTGCCAGTACAATTATAAATAAGTAAAGGCCCATAAAAAAAGAATTACCAATAATTTTTGTAATGGTTTAAATGTAATATTATTTTGAAATGCATATGTAATAGTCTAAAGATTTAAACAGATCCAAATGCTTAATGCTAGTCTTTAAAATCCAAGATTAAATAAATAATTTCAATGTATAAAAAAAACTTTTAAATTTTCGTAACATTTACTTTTATTAATTTTTTAGTCATCATTACTTCCGTTCCTTCAAACACCATTTTCTGGTCATCGTCCTTTAAAGCGATATCTCTATAGCTAGTCATCGTTACTTTCCTTCTATCACTCACCATTCATTTTCTGGTCATCGCCATTAAAAGTGATATCTCTATAGTCAGCTATCATTATTTTCCTTCTATGGAGCACCATTTTTTGGTCATCGTCCTTTGCAGCAATATCGCTATAGCCAGTAATCATTATTTTCCCTCTATCAAGCACCATTTTCTAGTCATCGTCCCTTACAGCGATATCTCTATACTCGGTCATTATTATTTTCCTTCTATCAAGCACTATTTTCTGATCATTGTCCCTTAAAGCGATATCTCTATAGCCAGTCATCGTTATATTTCTTCTATTAAGCAACATTTTCTAGTCATCGTCCTTTACTGCGATATCGCTATAGTCAGTAATCATTAGTTTCCCTCTATCAACCACAATTTTCTGGTCATCGTCCTTTAAACCGATCTTTAATCTCTAAAACCAGTCATCATTATTTTAAGATTTTTTTTAAGAAGTCAACTATCTTCACTTAATTAAAATTATCAATTAATGAAAGTTTTATATAAAATACAACTTGTAATATCTTACTTGGAATAATAATATAAATTTATTTTAAAACAATATATTTGGAATATGTTAATTACTTAAACGTATCTAAAATCCGTGTAATTTTCATACAAAGCAATTAAATTTGTAGAAAAACAAACGTCAGCTTCAAATTTGAAACCAACGTTGTGAGTGTAACAAAAATTTTATGTGGAAAATTTTCGAAACTAATTTGATTTTTAATTCGTAACATTTTTTGAGCAGTTGCGGTTTGTCAGTAATCAGCAGAAATTGTATAAATTTAAAATAGCCATTTTCACACCAGCAACTATACGCACGCCATTGGTGTCATTATCCACTATAAATTATTACCCCACCGAATGGGTGTACATGCTCCTGCTCGCTTACCCCAAACATCGTGAACACATATTGGCGAACACAAGTGCTGTAAAATCGCCCACACATCAGGCAATAACCAATGTTGCAACGCGTAGTTTACCTCGTTTCCTGGTCTGATTCCCAAATGTTGTTGCACATGGCAGCAGAGGAACTGACATGTCGGTCAGCGCGGTTAATTGTTGCAAGACGGTTTCATTTCAAAAATATTTGCCATATTCATTGCTTAACGCTTGCATTTTGGTTTTGGATTTTTGCTGCAGTTATGCAGCATAATTGTTATTTCGGTGCTTAACTACTGCAGTTTTGTTGTTGTGTTGTATTTTGTTACGAAAAATTTTATTATAAATTAAAAGTATGAGTTTTGTTGCTGATTTAATTAACATGCAATTTTGTAAAGTTTCAATGAGAATAAATGCAACCACTTAAGCTACAAAATATTGGGAAAAATAAGTGCGAGTTCGTTGAAAGCATTTTTACTTTAGTTTTATTTAAAATTTTAACCAAAATTAGATATGTAGAGGTGTTAACAATTTTTTAGTCCGATGCACATCAAACTTAATAAGGTGAACAAGTACAAACGTCTATAGTTGCAGCTCTAGAATGCCTCAATTTGAAAACCGCGTTACAAGGAAACTGACAGTGTTGCAAAATGCAACAATGGTTGTACGAAAAATGCTGCTTTTGCGGTAATAGTGATTCGGAAAAGGATTGCTTGAACTAAATGAAGTCCGATAGTTACTTATCAAAAGATAACAAAAAGTAACCATGCAACGAATAATTAAATACCAACTCTAGGTTAAAATAAGTTGAGAAATGGATTATATTTCTACTTGGCAGTACCGACACAAAGTCTACCGCGGAGCTTGTTGAGACAACATCACCAGCTATAAAAATAAACAACTGACGAAAAACTCTAACGAAATGTTACTTAAACCTAAACACCACCATGTAAGATGGCTTGGACAACTTTGATAAAAATTTTCCATGATCTCAATGATTGTCAACGATTGTCAATGATTATTATCTGTTGTTGTTTTGAAATCTTGGTAACAAGATCTAAGTACATCTTGCTTAATAGATAATAACTTAATATCTTATAACTTAGATATGATATTTCACTCTCTATGATGGTCAGTTGCTGGAACTCTCATCTACGAAATTCCAAATAAATTTGAAAGAAAAGGAGCAGCCTAGCTAGTTGTATTCCTGAAACCATTGTTTCGTGTTGAGTGAAAGTAATTTTATCGAACTCTTTCTAAAAGTATAGAAGAAATAGAGAAAGTTGTATGGGACAATATACTGAGGCTATCATAATCAAAATCGTGTATAGAGAGTTTTAATCTTAAATGATTTAAGGACTGTATACAACTCTGTGAAAACCTAAGAATGTAAACTAAAATTAGAGTTTAAGAATCATTATGTGATTTCTAACCTTTTTCAAAGCTGGTAGCCTTCTCTAGTAAAGCTTGCATGTTTTGTAAGATAAAAGTGAGATTGCAAAACACGTTTGGGACAGAACACATTTTCCCTGCTCTTACATTTTATTTTCTCCTTAAGAAGCCACATCAACATTGTTTAAGGCTAGTGTGAAGAAGTCATAGATAGTGCTTAAGTATCATAGTCAGGACCTCCTTTTGGAGAACATAATATGCTTTGTTAAATTCTCTAAAATGCTTTGAATTAAATATATCTAATTTGAACCGTATAATCTCCACAGCCATTAAAATATTTCTGGAAATTGCCTATATGAAAAGGGTTATGGTTAAAAAAGGTTCAAATTTTACTATAATACTCACATTTATTATTAGCAACATATACTGTTAATTTTTTCAAATATCAACAGAGAGAACTCGATCAGTTCATGTTCCGTTAGTGAAGAGTAAGGATGTATGCCTCAGCTGTTTTACATTGTCTAGAGTATTTTTAAAAATTTTTTAGGAAAGAGGAAAAGGAAATCTAGAAAAGGTAGCTTAAATACAGGATGGCTGAAAATTTTGAAAGCGACACCTATTAAGCAGTAAAAGAAGTATAATTTATAAGCTATTTTCACTTTTTATTGTTTATCAGAACGCATTTAGATATATATTTCATTCTTATCTGGAAGTCTCTTTTTTATTCCTCCTTACCTGAAAAGCGTAGGATGGAGGGAACGAAGTGTCAATGCTTTATGTGTACTAAGTGGAGTTCATGCTTTTCTATTTCTGATCTTCGTCTGCGTTTCGTTGAAAAGATTTTTTCTTTATTTATTTGAAAGAAAGGAAATACAATATTGCTTTAAAACACACAAACATTCCGCAAATATTTTACGTGGAAGTCCACAAAATCCGCAGCACACAATTGCAGGAAATTCGCTTATTTATTTCCGGTCATTAATTTGTCTTCCATTCGCTTTGTTGAAGTGTCATAATATTGCTCTTTATTTTGTTGCAATTTTATTTTATGACACCGAGTATTTTTGCTGGTTAAATTGTAGTGCACGAAGTTCCTTTCTAGCATGAAAATCATACATTGGAAGACTTACTTTGTTGCAATGTTATAGTTTTATTTTGGAACAAAATAAATCGGTCCGCTTAAAATTGATTACCCTTCCAAGAATGAAAGTGCTATATCAAAAATAACTCCATTTGTAGCCAAAATGAATTCAATTAAAAAACAGATATGTCTTAACAGAACCCGACTGACCGATTTCTAATACAATTAGCAAAACACAGAGTGACACAATCAATGAAGTGAGATTCCCTGCACATTGCCAAAAAAATTGGCACAGTTTAAGAATTTCACATCGAACGGAAACAAAACTTTTTGTGTTTAGTTTTACTTTATTGCCTTACAAATGAAACGCTGCCAAATGAAAGGACATAAAAAAGGTTCCAACAAAAATTTTATATCCGTCTTAAGTGGTTGTCATGGTTGCACGCGGTTGAACTGAAGCTGAAGTTATGTTGGTAGCACTGCCGTTGCACATTTGCACGATGAATTGCCCAAAGTGCTTGGGGCTTTTAATTTAAGTGTTGCATTACAAGTCGAGGCAATCGCACTTACAATCACATTCACACGTACACACACACATACACATATTGCTATTCATTTATTTTACGTAGGGTGTGTAGCCTTATGCTGTCGGGTTGAAGCAGGACGTACACTTTTTTTTTCACCACTGACGCGGTAGTATTCCCATTTTTAGTGTTTTCCAACTTTTGGACGTTGCTCCTTTAATGTTACTTCACGCTTTCCTACTTTACTTTATTTTTTATTTTTTATTTTCTTTTTTTTCCTTTTTATTATTATAATACTTTGTTCTATTGCTCAACTTCATTGTCGAGTTTTACCTCCGGAACAGTTTTCGTACAATTGCCACCCATTAAGAAAGTAATCGAGAAAGTCAAAGTGCACTTGGAGTACTTTTTGTGAATGCAAGTTTTAATGATTCAAGTGGGACGCACAATGCTGCGTTGTACCGGTTTACCACCAACAACAGCGGCAGTTGCTGCAGCGCCAACAGCAGCTGTAATACCAATGGCGGGACCAATCCAAGGACCAGCGAGGAGAGGTTAGTGCAATTTAACCAGCAGCAAGAGTTTCTTTTTAAACGGAAAACTTTTAGGATAATCAAGTATTGTAATTAATTCGTAAAAATGGGTGCAGACATTTGCTTCGCCGCATAAAACACGCAAGGCAGCGTAAATGAGCGCAACTTGCATTTCGGATAAGAATTTATTACCGTTCCAAGCTTTTGTTCCACAACTGCACTGTGAACTTCTCTCATACCATCGATTAAAAAATTTACATTTTAATTGTTTGAAAAATATTTAACTTCATTTAACCAAATTAATAAAAACAATATTTAAAGTTGCGGTAACATTAAGAAAAATCTCCGAACTTAAGTTGAAGGAAACACCATTCAAACAAGATACAATTTGTTTTCTGGTTCAAGAAATATACAAAGGAACGCTCAGTACAGTCTTGTAAGTTTTTGTTACTTTTGATTATTCAGAAATTATGGTATCTAAACTGTTTGTCTATAAAGTTATACATTGTGACCGAAAAGTTTTCGGAAATTCTCATTTAAAATTCGCGCGCTGTATATTTTTCGATATTTTAAGTTTATGTAGTTTGGCATCACTGTCCTTAATTCTATGCCAGAAATGAGCGCGATCTGTCGGACAGTTCGTTTACGGCAGCTGTTGAAACCAGTTCACCTCAGTAGTGCGTTGCGAAAAAAACAATGGAAAAAAATATTGAACAAAGAGTTTGCATCAAATTTTGTTTTTCGAACGAAATTTCGTGTGCAGAATCGTTGCGAATGCTACAAAAGGCTTATGGGGAATCAGTTTTATCGAAAACTCAAGTTTATGAGTGGTACAAAGCCTTTCAGGACTGTCGTACGACCGTCGAAGACATGCCGCGTTCTGGACGACCTTCGACCTCTACCACCGACGAAAACATTGAAAAGGCAAAGGAAATCGTGTTCAAAAATCCTCATGTGAGTGTTAGAGAGATAGCACGAGAGCTAGGCATCGGTCGTGAGATGGCTCGTTTGATTTTGGTGGACAATTTGTGTATGCGACGTGTCAACGCCCGGCTTGTTCCGATTCACCTCAATTTGTTCAACATTATCAACGATTTTAAGGCCAAACATTCAATAAATACCATCGAACAGCCACCGTATTCACCTGATCTTGCACCGTGTGACTTTTTCCTGTTTCCCAACCTCAAATTACCACTCAGAGGAACGCGTTTTGAATCCATAGAAGACGTAAAACAGAATTCGCAGAGGGAACTCAAAGCCATACCGGAAAGCGCCTATAAAATGTTTTGATGATTGGAAGAAACGTTGGCATTTGTGTATCGCTTCTAATGGAGCATATTTTGAAGGAGATAAAATAAATATTGATGAAGATTAAGAATTTTGCGTTTTATTTAAAATTTCCCGAAAACTTTTCGGTCACAATGTATATACCCAAAAATTCTTGTATATTTTATTATGTATATACACTATAAATGGTTTTTGAATCTATAGATTTCAGGGTTAGGATGATAGGACAGTGTTGAAGAACACTTAAATCAGCATTTTGCAAAATAGAGCACAATGGGTCAAATTTGATTGTTAAAAGGAGTTGTAAACTGATGTGGGACGTAGACATATGGATTGACTTTGGTACAATGGTAACTAGATGACCTCATCGTTCACGAACTTTGCGAATTGAATTAGTAATGACTTTTTTGAGACTAGACAGTCTAAAACAGTCGTTTGATGGGAAGATAATAAAAACTGTTGTGTTATAAAAATTTTTGAAAATTTTTTTTATTAGCTTAAATTTATATTTTAAGCTAGTTATGTACGTATTTTTACACATGTTAGAATGTAACTTGCTTATTTATCCGGTCAATTTCGGTAAACTTCTAGTCAACTCTTATTGAGAGAAAGATAAAGGTTATCATTGGACACAGCAGGTGGTGTCATTTGGGTAAAGAAATCAAAAATGTTTTTAACAATAAAAAAAATGTCTCTTAACATTGGTTTTTGAGATTTTTGTCAAAATTTTTAAGCATTACTTCCATTTTTGATGCATATATAAAACCTAAAAGAACCCGCTTCAGTTATTAAAATTTCAAGATTATAAACAGTGATGTGATACATTAGAATTGCTACTCCAAGCCAAACTGCTAACAAAGAATATTATTTGATCTGATATCTTATGCTTGAGCGACGTCAATAAATAGTGCGGACCGTTATTGTTTCTGTTGCACAGCCTTTCTAATTATGCGAAATACTCCATGTGGTTATTCAATCGTGTTATGATTTTGTCTAAACCTAGCTTTCTAGTTGTCTAGTTTTCTATTTTGGATTATTATCAAAACCTAAAGGCTGTCTGTCTTTTCATTTGCGATTCCAATCATATATTTTCTATAGGACTGGAAGTGATCCCATCGGTCTGTATTGGACTACTTAATTAATGGGCTTAACTGGCATTATTATTTCATGCATCTTTTATTGAATGAGATAAAGTGAAAGTCGGTTTTATTTTTTAAGAATATCAATTTTTATTTTGAGCGTTAATTTTTTGTATATTTCTATACGTATTTCGGTAAGTTTTTGCTTTTGCCTTTATCAGGAAAATTCTTAATATAAAAGGTAACAGATACGAGATAAAGTTGTGCAGATACAGTAAAGTTGAAAAGTTGTCAGGTATGTAATGCCAACTTCTGAAAATTCTGTTAAAATTATTGGTGTTATAAGGTCATTGTCTGGAATTGTTTTCTTGAATTATGGAAAACTCTTTTAACTATCTTTTATGCCATAAATTTAAACAGTTTTTTAATATAAATATTAATAACGTTATGAAGTTGATGTATATTGAATCTTATTAATTTAAAAACTATTAAAACTACAGCAGTAGAGATAATTTTGTTATCTGTAGTGCTGTATAGAAGTACTTATTGCTGAGTAAAGAATTTTTAGAGTAGAATATTGTTTATCATATTACTTTTATTATATTATTATTTTATTATATTATTATATTTTATTATATTATTATATATCTATTTGCTGCAGTATTTTTTAGTCACATTATTAGTATTAATAAAAATAACTAATATTCTTATGAACTTCATATGTCAGATAGCCATTATATGTAGAGATTGAGAAGTGAAAAACAACAAATGGCAAATAAAAGATATTATTCTCACAATTATTATCATAAAAGGAAATTACTTTATTGTCAACTATAATTTGTTAAAGTTATTTTATTAATTTATTGAGGAAAATAGAGAATGCATGAATTATTTAACAAAATTAATTGATTTCGAATGCCATTGAAATATTTTGTGGCTTGAAATTAAATGAAATTCCCACTTTACGAGAGCTTTGCATAATTGCAGGTTTATTAATAAATTCCGAAATATTTTGACAAAAAGTTAATAAATTTCGAACTATTTAAATTTCCTAGAATTGAGGATAATTTTTAATGTGAACTGTTTTAGAGAAATAAAATATGAAATGCTTTCATGTTTCTGAAAGGGAGCTCTGGCATTTGCTAGTTTATTTATCACGTTTAGAATGAATGTTTGCATAATTGTGGTTTGGTTTGTTGGCCACAGAAATACATCATCGTTATTTTCATCATCACTGCCTAATGCAGTGCTCTGTTGCATGCCCAGGCAGGATTATTGTGGTGCATGTGGTTACATTTCTGCATGTTCAGCCAGGATATTTTGGCATAATTTGAATAATGAATTACAGCTCAAATTTCTCAGAAATTCGCATATAAACAAGGATACTAATATGCATTTAAAGTCAATTTTCTACAAGATGTTTCTTCATGTTTTCTTTATTTTAATTACACCTGAATAATTTCTTTAATACTTCAATTTATTTTCTTATTTATCTAAAGAGTCCGTAAACGCATTTTTATTTTATTTTATTTTACTTTCCTTTTATTTAATATATTTAACATTTATTTATTTTTTTCAAAAATATTTTATTTACGAAATAAGATATTTCTTAAATTTACATGCGTAATTTACAGGAATTTTAGAAATTTATTAACTCAAATGTTATCCTCCGGTGATGTGTTAAGAATTTGTTAAGTTTTCTTAAATATTTCAAAGTTTATTTGTTTAAATTTATCAAAACTCAAATAAGCAAAAAAGTAAACATATTAAAGATTTTCAATAAAAAACTTATGAGATTTCGAGTGAAATTTATTTTTGTATAAAATTTATTGAATTAAGTAAACAAATATATTAAATTTACTGATAAATATCTCATAAGAATTTTAAATAAATTTTATTAATAAATAATTTAGGTTCCTCTGTTTCATATATTGAACTAAACGATCTTATGTTTACAAAATTATTTATTTATATTATTTGTTATATAAATAAAATTAAAAAAACTTATAAACCCTGAACTAAAATGAAACTAAAATGAACTATAACTTAAATTTTAAATCTTTTTTAGTTTAGCTAAAATCAAAATAAAAAAAATTTTTTAATATAGATTTAAATAATCCAAAAGAGTTTGAAACTATAAGATTATTTTATAGTATAATTTCGTAGAGAGACTTTGAATTACAAGACCATCATCTGTGGTCTCGTAATTATTTCTTAATTACATTTATTTATTATATTTAATTATTCGTAAATAATTTTTTAAGACTGCAAGTACCAAGGGTTGAGCTTGTACCCTGTCAAACTTAAAGCTCAGAGTCAGTGTTCATTAGTCAACTGACTCAAGCTATAATTCTGAACTTAAATATAAACAAAACAGTTCGTTGGCTGAAGTTTTGTTCGAAGTCTTATTTCAGTATATTGTTGAAACCTTAGCAAAAGATGTTAAATATAACATAATTCAAATGGTTTTTACGGGAAACCTAACAGTTCTAGATCCTCTTAATAGAATTTTCAATGATTAGTAGGTATATATTTGACAATAGCTTTGCCTAACAAAGTAAAAAAAAGGTACCATCCTGTGGTACCATGCAGAAAACAGATATCTTTATATCCATTTACTCAATTTCATGTCAGGTGTGTGACTAGTGCATATGGATTTGGGTGCATATATATGTGATGAGTATAATTCTTTATAATTCGAGATATATTTTCCTTGATTGTCGAAACCTGCTTCGTGCTTAGTGTTTTGGATTGGCCCCGATGAATAAACCTGGATTGCC
This sequence comes from Teleopsis dalmanni, assembly GCF_002237135.1. NCBI lineage: Eukaryota > Metazoa > Arthropoda > Insecta > Diptera > Diopsidae > Teleopsis > Teleopsis dalmanni. The sequence continues at coordinate 146,567,075 of NC_051846.1, read as the reverse complement.
AGGTTTAAGTCTGCTGCAGTATACCATAATTGGACTCCAAAACTTCACATGGGTTTTATAAAGTTTTGTATATTAGCAGCTTGTTTTTGAATGACACTTTGGAATTTCGTCTGAAGAACCAAAATAAGTTATTCAATTAGAGACCCAAAACTTCACGGTTTTTTAATGTGTAGAACATACACGAATATGTTAGTTTACAATCCAGATATTTTTCGAAATAATTTGTCTGTGGTAATTAGCCATTATTTATTAAAACAGGCGGGCTTAGTAAATGTTACTTGGAAATAGTTTGTTTTGTTTAGTTTGATAAGCCTCTGGATGAAATAAACCAAAGTGCATCATTATTAAGGCAAGTTTCATATCTACTTTTATATGGGAAGAAAATTGTTGATATATTCAACTTTAAGTTTAAATCCGTGCACTGTTTTCTGTTTGTTTAATAAGCTTATAATATAGTTTTTGCAGCATTATCTAAATACGTTTTTCACACAAAATGCTTCAATTTATCATATTGTAGATTGGATATAGTATAGGATTATTGATAGTAATTTTATAATTGCCATAAACTTTAGCTTCTTTAGAATTTTTCTAGGCCTAAGCAATCTGTCTCAGATTTGAATCAACCTCAATTTCACTTTCGACGGGAAATAGTTTCTAAGAAAAGCAGTTATTTATAATCTAGCATAATAATATCACAAATAAAACAATTTTGGATATATACCATAATTATATATATCACTATATATAAACTGTTAGAATAAAAAAATATTTACTGACAAACAGTGAGATTTGCTTACTGAAATAAATAGGCGCGGAACACAATGTCACAAGTGTGGTTATATCTGATGCCACCGTACCTGTTATAGGTACCTTTATAGGTACTACACAAAGGAATACGACGAACTATGTATATATTAGTAATCAAACGTCTTGCACTTATTCTCTGCATAAAAAATGGTTATGTTTTATGTTTCCGAGACAACTGCGAAATACTGATTTTGTATTGATGTGTATATAGATATATATATCTAGATATAAAATCACTTAATTAAATTCGTTAAAACTGCTTGTAATCTGTAAGGTTTAACTAAATACTATTTGAAAAATAACAAAAATATTCGTCAATAATCAATTGGAAATAACCTAAATTCACTATTGGTAATACGAGTAAGTGTAAAAAGACGTCCGTGACTTCAAGAGCCCATCATTTACGTTAAAAGCAATTGACAATAATCCTTGCAGATATTTTTCGTTTATACAACTAACTTAGATCTGCTTGATGGTTGTTTTTTCCCACGTTTTTTATCTACTCCTTCCATGAGTTGTGGTAGAAAATCGAAGAACTATTTCAACTTTTGTTGAATTTTTATTAAGAATTCTGTTCAACTCCATATGAAAGTAAACTAAAAATACAAATTTTACAATTACGCAAACGCTTACGTTATTTCAAAATAAAGATTTACATTTACGTAGCACTGGGCAGATATTTGTTACGCTACTTCTGCAAACAGAAATTTTTGAGGCGCCTGGAGAGGCGCGCTGCATCAGGCCAAAACCCGGTACCAGGTTGTTATGGCCAAATACGTAAGTAAATATGTATTTCTACATACATCGACAACTGAGCAGCACAACTCCAATCAACAGCATTTTGAGTTGCTAGTAAGCAAATACAAAAGCAACATCGGTTGCAATTCTGCTAAAATTTGAAGTAGTTTTGCTTTCGATCAGTATTTGTTATTGAGATTTAGTTAAAATTGCAAATGAAAACTACATGAACAAAATACATAACAAAAGTGATGCAAAAAAAAGATACAAAAAAAGATACAAAACTTTAAAAGTGTTCACAATTTTTGCAGGTGTGAAAATCTTAATATTTGTTTCCGCAATAAACGAGAAAAAAAAAATATTTTAAAAGTTTTCCCAAATAACTACAATATTTTCATTTTTTCAAACCAATAATTTTGTTTTTGAGTTTTCTATTAAAAACTTTAGAATAAAATTGTTCGAAGTTATTTTGGATTCTATGGCAAGGGCTTCATGCACTCAAATTGGCATTAAATTCAAATAAATTTTTGCTGATGTTGCCATATGCAAAAATTATACACAAGTTAAGAAATGCAGAAGACAATAAATGTTCTCATATTTAATTCTAACATTTTGTACAATGCGTAGTACGGATGCGATTCCTCATTGGGGTTCGGTTTTCTTCTTAGTAATCAAAAGTTTTATTCCCAATGCTCAGTCATTTGCTTTAGAACTATTTTGACTCGCATCTTAATTTGTTTGATTCATTTTCTGCACAACTGCAATAAATTTTTGTGTGCTACCACTGCTGTGACAAATTAATTAAAATGTCTGCTCCCACTGGATAGACTTGATTTCTAAAATTTGTTCACACACATTCCCTAAGACTTTTAAGACTCGTACACATTACAAGAACAGTTTTTACTTACCAGAGTTACTCTCAACTTCCAAAATCGCTTGCAATTAGCAATGAAACCTAATGTGGTTTCAACAAAATTAGTCGAAAGACTTTAGTTTTGCTTAAATTGAAAAAAAAAAAAAAATTCCATTGATTTTTCTAAATGTTATTTAAATTTTAAATTCAATTTATATATACGTTATGGTATAGTGCACAATATATCGTATAGATATTAGGTTTCTATATATAGGCATGAAGAAGACTAGAGAATATAAACTACTTCATTCAATAGTATTGACCACGTCGATTTTTCCCATTCCATCCTTTGACACACTGGTTGAAAAAAAATAATCGAGTAAAATTTGGAATAGTTTATTTTGTTGAAACCACACAGGTTAAGGTTTTGAATACCTGAGATAGATGAAGCCAAAAAATAACTATCCGAAATAATTCAATGATAATATTTTTGATTCTAAATGGAACAATTAAAGGTACTTTTAATTAATTATATTGTGTTAGTTGGTTGTTTACAGTCGCAGACCATAAAGTAACTTTCTATATACCTCAATTAGCGATTTTTCGCCGTTTTGCCACCACTTTTTTAACCTGTAAGATAGATGAATATAGACTAAATCCAGCCCGTCGACTTGAGATAATTTAATAGGTCATTTGTATTTACCGATAAACAGTCTAATAAGCTGTCAAAGAAATACTTTCCATCTTCCGGACGATAAAATTGGACATTTACAGAAAAAGTGTTTAATAGTTTATTTTTTCTGCAGATTTCCACAACTTCTGCAGTGAGGACACTTTCTAAAACAATGCCCAAAAACGGATTTATTTAGTTTTGTAACTTTAAGATTAATTGTACTGATAATTTCGTCACTATTGCTGAATTAGTTGGACCCACTTATTTAACAAAGTAAAAATAAAAATAATTCCATATATTGCTGTTTCAGTTAAAAATTGTTTAACTTACTTTAAATATATTTAATTATATCATTATCTGAAGATTCTGAAGATATCGTGACAGAGGCCATCTTTAGTTTCTCTCAATGGTGGAATTTTCTCTTTTTTTTAACACTTACGTTCGTATTCGCCAATATTTCGGTTGCAATAGCGTCTATTTTCAAGCGGATGTTAACCTTATGTTGCTCTAGCGTACAAGATTTGTTGATATATATCTTTGACTATATATTGCCCTTATTATTTGATGAAGTGGTTCGTCATTTTGCTGAAATTAGAAGTACTGTACACCATTTTCACGAAAAATTGACTTAAAAAAATTGGATATCATATCTCGCTCCTCATGGACGGTTTTTGGTTTGCTACTGACGTCTTCGAAAATATATGGTCCGATAATCATATTAGTACAAATTTTGCAAGTTGCTGTCACTTTTTGCCAGTAAAGATATATTTATTTTTTTAATTTGAGGATTACATTTAACAAACCCTTCAACACTTATAACAAAAAAAAAAAAACAAGAAAAGAAATCAAAAATTGTACAAAAAATTGTATTGTGGAAATTGTGGAGATCTTGAAGTAGTGTTTGAATAAGAAAAAATCATGAAAATTTTTAACATCATTTTTTGATTTGGAATATCAATATAAATATATGCATTACTGCATTTAGAGCTAAATTTTTTAAAATGTAGAAAATTGGAAAGGTCATAACTACTGGAAAATGCATACCTTCTAATTGAGTTGGAGCACTGAATACTTCAATTATTTTGGTTAAGTTTCCAATATTGACCAAGGTGCAGGGTGTTGAAGATAATCATTTATATTACCACAGTGATTTTTTCCCAATACAGTAGTTTAAATAGTGTATTGAAGAAATTATAGGCTGGTTGTAGAAAAACAGTGCGTGGTATATAGAAAATTTGTTTATAAAAAATGTTTGTAAAATACTAGTTTATGGGCATATAATAATATGGTTCATTATGTTTCAAAATGGTATAAAAATATTTAAATAAATGAGGTTTCATAAAAAATTGTATAAGATATGTTCAAAGGATTTAATTTGAACCTTAATCATTTTTAAATTTTTCCAAATATAAAATACATTAAGCAAAAACTAATAGATTACATTGGAGATATTAAACGCCAATTAAGCGAGGGTTATTTTTCGTCTTCATAGAATTTTTCTTTTACAATATGTATATCGGTATTCAATATTATAAATCAGTTCCCTCTTTACTATTCTTTTTCGTTTCATGGAACCAAAAGTCATTTGCTGTCTATATATTTCTATAGATAACATATGCACGTCTTTGCTTTTAAAAGTTTCGGTGGATGTCTCCTACATTCATGTTGAAACTATAGCTGAGCCATACATTTTTTCGGTAATGTTAAAATTGTTTCTTAAAGTTTCACATGATCTGTTCTCTTTTAGTTATAGATTTTATTTCAATTTTTTAATTTTAGTTTATGTTTTTAATTGTACCTTCTAGTTAGGAACCAAATTTCTGCAACTGATATACGGGAAGGGTCCTGAACAAACATTTTTCCCACAAACTTCAAATACTCTATTTCACATTGTAATTTTGAGATTCAGCAAAGCTTTTTTCAATTTACTTGTAGCTATTTGCAATGTAGTAATATTTTTAGAATTAGAAACTATTAAATTTCCACAATATATTATTTTGGAGATGATGATTTCATATTGGGTGAACGTAAAACCGCTGCTGGAGAAGAGGAATGAAAAACGTAAATGAAATGAAATTGCGATTGCAATTTTACAGTAACCGCAACAGCAGCAATGTAATTTACAGTGAGCAAAGCATAGCAGAGTAGAAGTTGTGGAAATGCCAGAGAAATCCTAAAATTACAAATTCCTAAGAATAATATTCTAATATCCTTAATTTATTCTGACTATAAATGGAACAAATGAAATAAAACAATGCAAACCAAGCAAGCAACAAACACAATTCCAAACATACAAACAAATGAATAAAAACCCCAATAACAACAACATTAACAACGATTACAATAATAATAACAACAACTTATGCTATTTCCACACTACGAGTACAACTCTTACTACCAACACTTGTAACGAAACAAAGGAGGTGACCACATACATTCTAGATTTCTAACAACAACAGCAACAATAACTGTATGAAAACGAAATCATTAGTTACAATAGAAACAATAACTAAAACGAATGCAACAACAACCTGAACGAACGAAACAGAAAGCAACAAATTTGAATATTTGTCTAACACATGCATAACAACCAAACATATATAATGACAATAATACAACTACAAGTACAATAAATGCTGCTTCACATATACACGTCGACATGATATTTAAGGGTTATGTTATTGATACTGTTGTTGTTGTTATTGTTGTTGTTGTTTATTGTGTCGTCTTTTTTATGTTGGCATATGGCATATTGGATTAACATGAATATACATATTGATATATTTATGCATGTAAACGCTTTTATAGGTGGCTAGGAACAGACGAGTAGATATGCTGTGCAAGGGTAAAGGTTATATTGGAATATTAGAATATTTGCACTACTCGCTTGAAATCGCATTAAAAATTACCAAATTGTATCAACATGTATGCAAATCTACTACACATATATATATATTTATATATATATGTATATTTATATGCATAACAATAAAAATATATACTTATATATATATAATGAAATACATTGGCATATATAGCTACATATGATATTGAAAAAAACAACATGAAGTATAGAAAAAAAAAACTTTGCCACACAGTGTTGCAGTGTATAAACTTAACCAAACTAGAACGTCCGCCGAGCTTGGCAAACTTAATATAGGAGCTCAGTGGATTTCGTTCTTGCATAGTCGTATTGGGTTGCGAACAATATTTACGACTTGTTATAAGCAGTAAATATTCAATTCAATTCCGTTGTATTCCACTTCGTATTCTTCAGTGTTCCTGCTTCTATTGCTTTTGCTACTTCTACTGATTCTGCTGCTGCTGTTGATTCTGTTGATTCTGCTGCTCTGTTGATGTTTTGTTATTGTTATGCTTGATGTTATTGTTTATGTTTTAACTGCTTCATTGAAGAGCTTTCTTTACTATTTGTCTACTTGTCCGCATACGCACACACAACTTTCGTACACATGCACATCAATAACTGCAACAATCTTCAAGCAAAGACGTTGTCGGGCGGGTGGTTATATTAATGGCTCGAATAAATCCTTGCTTGTAATGTACACCAGGTGAAGGTGTTGTACATAATAAACGTTAACTACAAACAATTCGTTCGGTTGCTGCCGGCTGAGCTCACATCATTTGGCTTAAATGTTCTTGCAAATAATTGTGAACATATTGAGATGGCTTGCATCTTGTACAATAGATCAAAACCTGGACTATTTGAGATATTAGATATGATAATGTGGTTTAATATTTTGTGTCTCTACTCTGCCATTTGCCTTGATTTTAAACAAACTTTACAATATCTTGCTTCAATGGGAAACATCAATTAAGTTTTGGGTTTTCGGTTCCAAATTCATTGTAATATTAATAATTTTATTATAAAGCTTTCAAGTTTAAGGTAAAGATGAAAAAAATTTAATTAAATTTCACATTAATGTAAGAACATTTAGATCTAAATATATTGAATTGGAATCAATTAGCTGCACATACAATACAAAGTTGGCCCAATTTTTTCAAGAACTCAATTTTGGTTGAATTTCATTCATTATTTTTAGTTCTGAAAAGGACTAGATTTGGAAAAATTTTCATATAATTTAAATAAAAAAACAGTAATTAACGGATTACTCCTGTTTTTGGCTTGAAGTTGTATATATATATGTGTAATAAAGGCACATAGTTTAATAAAAGAGGCACAATTTTTTAAACATAGTAAAAATTTTGTATGGAAGTTGGGTTGGTGCAGTAACATAGAACAAGTATTTTGTATCTCAAATTTCTCAATTTTTTACATATCATAGTACATGTTATAGAGCATGTTTCGACCTAAATTTGGACATTTGAAAGAAAATTCATGTCAAAAACTATATTCAAGAAAATATTATTCGATTTTATTCGTCTAATTTTAATAATTGATCGTTGAGTAAGTAATAAACGCCAGAATTTATATCTATTGGCCCAAGCCACACTTGAGTGAAATTGAGAATTAAAATTAGTTTTTATAATAGTTTTCGCACAGTTTACTTCACTTTGTAGATTGCAATTTTACTCATGATTTGATGGTGTTGAAAAGGAGATGAAAACAATACGTACACAATATTTTTCTTCTGCGACTCTTTTACATTGTCTATTTTAAATTTGTACATGCATTTCATTCTTAATGCCAGAATAGAAAAGTGAATAGCGAAAGTAAGAAATTTCTATGTAATTTGTAAATATTAAAATCAATGTTGAATTATTTTTGAAAATGTTTGCTTTGGTTTTCTACATGCATATACAGCCACGAACAGAGTTAATGTATATAAATTTTCAATCCTCAGAATTCATCAAGTATAGCAAGCATCAAAAATTAAAGTACCAAAATTATTCCTTAAAAATTAATTATGGGCTATTAGGAATAAATATGTATGCATTTGTGTGGGCTTTTTGGAGTCTTTTTATTTAGAGTGTTATTTATTCTAGAAGGCTAACATTGGTATAAATTAGTCCATATTATAAGGATGATGGATTTTCAATGAAACCTAGAGATTTATTGTGTCTTCTTTATAGATACAATGTATTTTTTGAGTTTAACAACGGCGATAAATTGTAATATTGAAACTTGATTACTTGATTGAGTCTTATTTTGTCTTCTGTTATTTGATGTAATATAAATATTAAGATATTTCTTTCGCAAATGTATCAGCTTATGAATAAGGTATATTTTAGGGTCTGGATCACTTTCCTACAAAATCTACACTTTCTCGTAGAATTCATTAGAGTAAGTTCCCAGTTTTATAAGATGATAAACAACCTATAATACTTTGTCTGCGTAAAATAACAAATGAAAAACATATAAATCAACAGTTTTTCCAAATTCGATCAGAAAATAGTGATATCACCTCATCTACTAAAACTTAAAGATAATTTTATTGATTGAAACAATTTCGGAAAAAGCATTGCGATATTTTTGAAAAATATTAGTGGTGTTCACATGAAAGAATACTCTAATATAGATTGAAAGATTATTTCAATACTGTATTTTTGTACCATTGTTATATTATATTCAAATGTGTTTTCAATTAAGTAATCGATTAAGTAAAATGTCAACTAAAATTGATGAGATTTAGGAATAGTGGTAAGTTACATAAAAAATGTGATTTTAAATATTTTAAAACTCATTAAATTTTTTATTCGTGACCTGCATTCACTTTGTTGTAAGGACTTGTGCATATATACGAGTATTAAAATTTGATAAAATAATATAATACACACAAAGAGAATTTCAAAATAAATTACAATATTTCAATTTTTATTTTGAATTAACTCGCAAATGACACTGCAATTTTGTATTAAAGGATATTTTACTTTACTCTTATTGTAGCATTGATAGACACTGTAGATTATGACGCCAACATTTAACATATGATTTCGCCCAACCCTTCTCTGAACGGATGAAGGAGTGTTGTGTATTCAGCAAACTTTCAAAGAACTCTGTATCGTCTACGTGTGTTGGAGACATTTTGTTAAAATAATTTAGAAAATGACAATCATGTTAAGTAAAAAACATTTCGAATAAATCGAGATTGACAACGATAGCAATTTCAAAAGACTTTAATAGTCGCTTCAGTAACATACGACCAAGGCTTTGGCAATATAAAACTATCTTTTTGCATATACAAACTAAAGTTTCATCTAAGGATATGTAGCTGTGTACCAACGTACAATTTGTTGCTTCAATTGCGTTGCTGTTGCTGTATTTATGCGAATAATTGACGGAAAATCTTGTCATTTGCCAAAGGTGCCAATGCTAACACCGCTACCAACAACAATTGCTGTTCTATTCAAATTGAGCAAAATTTCATTTTGGGTGTAAAATTTTTATTGCATCCTTCAGAAGACCTCCTTGCTCGTACATTACAAAGACGTATATTTTCATTTCTACGCTGCCACATACACGGACCATCAACAAATGTGCATTAAGGCAAATGCAATTTCATGTGCTGTGCTTCTTCCTTAAATTGCACTTTCGACTTGGAATGCTTTTTAATTTTTTGTTTGCATTGTTGCCAGCCAGAGCTGTGCTTCCATTGTTGGTCTGGTATTTTTTGACTATGCTGCAATTTTCAAAATGGACCATAATTTTGACACTAATGGATTGAGACATTTTTGCTGATTCCGAAATTGCTAAATGATACGCAATAAGAAGTGTAATTTTTCTTCTTTTAATGTGGAACTGCTTCCCCAACAGAAAAGCAATCAAATATCTGTTACAGTTTTTTTTTGTTCATAAAAAATTCTAAAATAAATTTCAAGAAACCAAAATGTGAATTCTCTAATGGAATAGAATATGGCCAATGCTTAATTCGCCTTGTGGTTCAAATTTCTGGCTTTCAAATTGTTTTAGTTACCCCACATTTGATTGCTCGGTATTTTTGTAAAACTCATTTTCAGGGTTTTAATAGAAACCAATGACAATCACTTGATTTTACTAATGTCAAGTATTTAGACACAAACATCCAATCATTTGGTAGGATCTATTCATAATTTTTTATTATTTAAAGTACGTATTTAAATTTGTACTTTAAGCATGATCTCCCGAACAAAGGATACTTTTGAATATGGGCACGAATTGCAACATCCTAGAAGAAAAAGTCAAGTAAAAGACTACCGTATTATTAAAATTCACAACAAAGACATAATTCTTCTGCTTAGCAAAGAGAGCAATTCGTGATCAAGGTACAAGTTTTCCTTAATAAGGTAGCGGTTCAATTAACGATCCATTTGAATAGGAACTAAGTTCCTTAAGAAGAAATAATCAAATAGAACACCATCATAATCTTAAATTCTCAACAAAGGCACGGTTGCCACTTGAAAATTTTTTTCTATACCAAAAATTGGTTTAAAAATGTACCATTTCTGTAAAAAAGGTCCAAAATGTTTTTGGACCTTTTTGTTTTTTCGTTCTGTGTTTTTCATAGTGTTATAAATGAACAAAATATAAAATAGTGCAAAGTTAGATTTATAAAAAAATGAATTGGAAATATCCACAATAAAGTTGGGTCGTCAAAAATGTACCATTTTTTGAACATGAGTACCAAACGAAAAAAAAGTACCAATTTTGGTACTAAAGTACCATAAGTGGCAAGCGTGAACTAAGGCAAAATTTCTTCTGCTAACTAGAGAGAGAGAAAGGGAGAGAGAGAAAGAGAGAGAGAGAAAATCAGTATCATCTCATACATTTGTAGAGAGAGTGAGGCAATAGCATTCCATTGGCAACTAATGGTAAAGGTGCAGACGTAGTTCCAAATAGAACAACGAATCTATCAACCACGTATTTAAGTACAGCTAATGTTCTTGAAGAAGAAATAATCAAATAGCAGACTATTACAAACCTACAATTTACAAACTAACTAACTCTGGTAACTAGAGAGATAAACTGGATTATCTCGTCAATTTTGGGAGATATCGAGGTAATGTCATGCCATAGCAAAGTCGTAATCAGGGTACATCTATTTCTAAACAGAGCAACAGTTCTACTAACGATATAAGAAGTAATTAAATAGGAGAACATCAAAAAAATCAAGAATTTGGATACTACTTCTGTAGGAATAATATTTAATCATTTTCTCTTGTCTCCCCTGTAAACATATTATTTCAGCAAAATTAAACAAAAAATGTTGATTAAATAAATATTTACGCTTTAAATAAACGCGTGTAATTGTGTCATTAAAATATCAACAGAACAGAAAATTAAGTGAAATTTTGTTTACTTAATCATTTAAAAATTTTGTTTAATTTAAAACCTAATTATTGTTGAATAATTTTTCATATGTTTTAAACTTTATTACAACCAAAAATCGTAACTGTAGGTTTTTAAGTCACGCGTGGGGATTTTGATTGTTCCGGCATCAAAAGAAATGTCACAATTCTCTTTTCACAATGCAATACAATTATCCTTAGTAATTGATTGTTCTCGAAACAAGGAGAAGTCATGATGAAAATCGAAAAAGAGGTATAAATACCTCGCAAAATATGGATATCATCATCACAATCAACTGTCAATTGCGGTGTTGTAAAGTAAAAAGTGAATTAAAACTAAAAAATGAATAAATATATTTTAGCATTCGGTAAGAGTTTAAATTACAAGTAAAAACTGAAACAAAAATAACTGCTAAAAAATTTTCATCCTTCCGCAGCTTTAATCCTTGTTGTGGTTGCTACAGCCGATGCTCGGTGTAAACGCCAATGTCAACCCAATAGACCAAGCCCATCGGTTTGTATAAGAGAGAGGGGTACTGTGAATAGTTGCCGCAGATTACGGGAATGTAGATTCCGCGAGGAGAACTGCAGACTTAAGTCTATTGGTCAACCACGTAAGTAGAAACTGAGGACTTATGTCACTTATTACTTAATTACTCATTAATCCATCGATTGTTTAAAATTTTAGCACTCAAGAAAACAAGCCAGAGCAGATGTCGCAACATTCAAAAAGATGGAAGTGGACTTTGTGCTGGAAGAGGCAAGAGAAGTACTAAAGAAGAACGTTGCAACAAATTGCGTTGTCCAGCGAAAAAGATTGTGTCCTGTTATCGCAGCAAAGCCAACAATTGTCGCCTGATGTCCAATTGCCAAGCCAGACGCGCTAATTGCTTGAGAGACTCTTGGAACCGTAAGTCTATAAGAAACTATACAATTTACAGTATTTTCGGAATTAATTTAATGATTAATTTTAAATTTTAGAAATTATGATTACAAGACGTGAAAGATGTCGTGGCATGAAACTTGGACAGAAGGCAAGACAATGCCGTAAATAAATCCGTGATTTTTATTATCTTATCATAAAACTCTGAAATGGATATTTGATGAAAAAAAATTTTAATAAAGATCTATGTTTATATGCAAAATGAATGAAAGATTCTTATTTAATTATTGTGACAAGTGCATAAAAATAGTTATAAGAAATCGGTTTTGATGTTACAGCACCATTAATAAATAAATAATCAACGGAAAATCAATAGTGAGAAAGTCTACATACATAACATATGTAACTAGTCATTTATAGGTTCCTGGATACGCTGAAATTTTCAGCAACAGAATTCCTTACAAATTTGCTAAGAAAAGAACATCCTCGCTGCATATAGCTCCAGAACCATTCTATGGCTTGGTATTAGGCAATTTCTTCTGACCCATTTAAAAAAAAAAGTCAAATCATATGGTGTGTTTCATCAGCCAAACAGACTAATTGGGATATATACTCATTGTACTCATTTTTCTGAGCTTGATGAGAGAGTTGTACATATCTCACTGAGTTGTTTGTTGATCTCAGGTTAGAGAGAAATTGAAAACAATTAATGTACACATTTTTAAAAAAAGCAGCTATGAACTGTAGTTCATGCGAAGATAAACTCGTTCAGATAGTCAGTAATCGGTTGGTTAATCTATGTGGCCATGTTTTGATAGAAAACCTTCTAAACAGTTACTTTAAATTGAAATAATAGAATTAATTAACATTATGTGGCATTATCTTTTTGATGGATATACAATATATATCGTTAAACATCATATATTGGGTGATAAAAAAAATGTACGCAATTCTTTGTTACATTTTCAACAAAGATTTTCTTTATAGAAAATTAGTTTTAATAAAATTCGTATTAGTCACTATTATTTCTGAGCTTTTGTCATTTGGGTGTCTTCATAATTCTATTGATGTAAACCTTCTGTACATATTATTATTGTTAGCGGATGTGGTACTGCAACCGTCGGGTCTATTGTGCCCTTAAAACTTCTGTAGTTGATCAATGAAAAATTTGGCTAAGTAATTTTCAGTGGCTCTTTGATCGGGCAATTTTTTACTATTAAGCGAGTTTTACACAGACTATAACGATTGGTAGTCGGATGATGCACGAGATACGAGCTAAACGGTGAAAGTGTTAAAACTTTCCAAATTAGTTTTGGTAACTTGCTCCGAGTCATTACAGATATGTGTGGTCTGCTATGATAGAGTACAACTCATCTTCTGTTCGCCAATTGTGTTCATTGATTCGTTTTTCTTTGTGCAATATATCTAGTTGTGAACAGTAGGGGACCGAATCAAGCGTTGCACTAGTTTGGGTCAACTCATAATGCTCAATTCTATTCTGATCCTAACAAACACTTAACATAACCTTGTTTGCCTCATTTATGGCTTTGAAGCCATTTATGTACGATCATCGGCTTTTAAAGATGATTGCTTGCACTACATATTGTCTTTTTTTCTCTATTTCACTTCACCCATAATAAAATACTTCAAAAATGGTTTGGTTGCAAGTTTAGGAACTTAAGCAATGCTACAATTATGTTATTATGAGAAATAGGAGCAACAAGGGTTTTGGTACTTCCACTCCAAGTCAAAAATATTTCAAAAGAAATGTAGGGCTGCATTGTAGAGAGACTCTTTTCAACTTAAGTGTTTTGGGGGATAACAAATTTATTCTAGGTCTCTCCAGTGCTTTGGTGTTATTTTCATTACCTAAATTGGAATATGTCATATGAAGTATCAAAGCAATACCTTTTATACAAAAGTTGGAAATTGTAATTCATTCGAGATTAACATTTACAAGCAAATTCAATAGTAGAGACAACTATGTTTTGGCATTTGTAAAATTAATCAATTTTGTGTAATGCAGAAATGATGAATTCGAAGTATTAATGCGAAAGTATTAAAGAAAATATCTCTATATAACTTCTAAATTGTAATCAACCAAAGATGCATGTCTGACACAAGTTTAGCTTTGAATAAAAAGAAATTTGAATCAATATTACCAAATAGGTGTGGTTAAAGCAAATATGCACTAAAAACCTAATCACACACAAGCCAGGAACATAAAGGCACAAAGGCAAACTGCCAGGATGCGTTCTGTTAGTTAAAGTTCCTATCTACACATTCATCAGAATTGGCTTTTACTTTGATGTAAACGCATGAGAAATGCATGAAATTGGGAAAAATTTCGAACGAGAAAATGGCAAAAGCTTTTTGCACTGCGTGCCTATGAGATAAAATTTAAAACGTAAACTTTGTTGTTTACCAATTTGCATCAGATGCAGGCATAAGTCGAGCAGATGTAAGAAACATCGATGCAATGAGATTAGGCCGAACAGAGGTGTTTCAACACAGATGTAACACACATTGATATGTTAAGTACACTATGGAATATATGCCGTCATCAGAAAGACGTTACTCCTTCATGGAAATGGGAAAGCTAAAATTATGTTACTTGAATGAAAAAATTTTGTTAGCAAAATAGTAAATATTTTTTTGAATTTTGTTTACTTTACTAATAAAATGTTAGTTTCTTTGATTTCATATTGATTCATTGAGTTGAGTTACTTCAAATAGTTCATCAAAGTATATATTTATGAATTTAGTCTACGAAAAAATTAAGTGTACTTTTCTAGAAAATATGAACACCTGTAAGCTTCTTACACCAATGTATACTCGTTGAGATATCCAATACTCGATTCATTTTATATATATTTTCTAACAATGTAACAAATCTTATTATAATTATTATTATTATTAATCTACTTTTATTAATTAAATATATATATAAAACATATATTAAGTTAAAGAAGATAATTGCCGATAAAAATAATAAGAAATAATGATTTCTTCTGTATTACGCTCGTAGATAAGATTCTATACATTATAAAGAGTAATAAAATTATGCAATAAATAATGCGTCTATAAAAGATTAGTATTAAAATTTACCAATTAAAAATAACTAATAGTAATTAAATCAATTATTCTACAGCTGCTTTATGATTTCATTCTAATATAACCAGCAACTGATTTTGCTAATAAACTTTCACAGCAAATTAACAAAATTCTAGAAAAAAGTGCGAACAGACAAGTCAATTATGGCTTTAAGTCAGTTGGTTGAGGAATGCTGACTCTGAGCCTCAAATTTGACAGGGCACGAGTTCAACGCTTGGTATTTGCTGCGTCAAAGAATTATTTGCGAATTATTAAATATAAGAAATAATTCCAAGATCACTGATGATGGATATTTGGTGATACTCGAAATAGTTGCATGGTCAGAACTTTAATTAAAAAGAAAAAGTAAATAAAAATAATTTTTATTGTTACAATTCACAACTATTCGAAGCTTCTATTAAAAATAAAATATAAACATATTATATTGTATCCTTAAGAAGATTATAGAATATAGTCAAAATATTGGTGGAAATTGGCTTAGTTTTTAAAGTTAATTACGATTCGAATAGCAAAGAAAAGACAAACACAAAAATTTATTTAATTAATTGAAATTAGACTGACCGTACAACGCTGTTTCGAGTATTGCCAAGTACTCATCATCAGGAAATATTCCTATTTTCTTTTGATTAGTTTATAGTTTGTATAGTTCGTATTTAATTTGTTTGGACTCAGGGTCCAACTCAGGGTTAGAACTCGTGAAGCGATGACTAATCGTGTTTTTCCAATAGTAATCAAGGTTGCAAAAACCTTTAATGCTTAAGTTTCAAGTTTTTTGTCACTACTTTATTTTTAAGTGACACTAACCAAAGCACTCAAGTAAATTTTTTTTAATTGAAAATATTCGCCATCGGATTCTAAATATTTTGCCGATCTTTCAGTTAATTCATGAATATCATACCCGAAATCATTTGTCAAGTTATTTTCCAATTTTCTCGACATTGTTGAAGAGCACGTGTCTCATTGATACGAAGAGGTGATAGTGAGATGGGTTTAAGACTGGTGTGTTCGGATACCACGGAATATTCCATCCAAGTGTTTACAAGATATCTTTCACTGATTTTGCTCTATAAGTCGTATAACAAAATTATTTTGCCATATCTTCTAAACTATTCCGGTCATCTTTCGATCAATGCGTAATTTAAATCAATCATTTGTCGGTGATACTGCTGCGCAATAAATGAAATGCTTTGATTCCACTAGACACTAGATGATTCGGTTTTGGTTTTGAAAGATCATCTTCGTCATATGAAACCCACAACTTTTTGCCTTTAGGATTTTAAAATAAATTCATTTTTCGTAACTGGTCACTATTCGTGATTTTCTGTGGTGGCGTTGAAGCAGCATTTCTCAAGTGATTGTCGGCTCTTCTTTGCATTTATGTGGTCCACCAGAGTGGTCACTGTCTTCCATATAAAAATTAATTCTTTTAAATTGTCGGAACCCTGTATCATATGTTTTAATCTATTGAGCATGTGCACCATTTGTTTCTACTGCCGTTTTTCTTAGATTAAATAAGAAAAGCAATGCGTGCCGTAAATGTTTTTTTTCAGGCACAGAATTTCACATAATCACTGAACGATTAAATAACGCCGCTAGTTTCTGATGGACTCTACATATATTATTTTTTGGCACGCTGTATACTTTTCGCTAACGCCATCTCTTAGTTAAACAGAAAAACACTTGTGCATATACTTGGTACATATATGAATTTTTAACGAAATGAATGTTTTTTCAAATACACTGCACAAGTTCACTTCTAAGACAAAAAAGTCAAACAATGAGGTGTATATTTTATATCTCTAAAAATAAAAGTAGAACAAATTTCATATAAATTCGAATCCGAATTCAAAATAATGATGTGATTTAATATTATAATCCCAGGGTTGCTTGAGAGGAAAATTCTAATCAATTTTATAAGGATATATTAACTTAAAAAACTAAAAACTACATAACATCACATAACATAAAACCTTATATAAATGCACAGTAAGCCTAAAGAAGTTGCTTTTGAAAAGCACTTAGTTGGTTGGAAACTCATTTGAATTGTTCTTACTAAGACCAAAGAGCAACCAGCAGCTCCTAAAAGCCACAAGTTCATTGGCCCCTGAGTTAATTGAAACTAGGAAGAAAACCGGACGCATAATGTTAACTACTAACTAAGTGTGCTTCTGACAAAAGTGGACAGCAAAGGTTTTTCGTTTTAATTGACTACGGTGCTGGCTGCTAAGGACAACTTGTGGCTTCTTTTCACTAAGTCAAGTGAGATTAAAGTAAACAAACCTGCCGGTTCTCGGGCCAGCAGAAGTGTGTAAATAAATTCTGGGCCGTAAGTCAGCAATGGCAAAAAGCTAAAAATATTTGTCATTTTAAGCCTAAAGCTATAATTTATAGTTTAAACAGTGTTTAGTGTGATCTCCAGCCACAAACACTCAAGCACATATGCAGTACTCAAAAGGTGTCCACTGTGTTGGAATTCTTTGTAGTAGAGAAAGTTTTAGACTTTCGTTTTGGGCACGAATGGTTGAATAACTAAAAGTATGCTACACAATATGTTTAAATGAAATTTCCCTAAACCCAGTTAAACCCTTTCGCCGGTGTGTAGCGGATATGAAAAACTTGCTGAATTGTTTAGCTAAGTGCACTTAACATTTGAACTCATTATTATGTGCTGAAAAATGTCATAAAATCAAATCAGGTTGGGGAGCACAAACGGAAGTACTAAAGAAAAAAGGCAAACCACTAAAAAGCTGTAAACCCGGAAACTTGCCACAACTTTGCGTTTTTCATTTATTCCATAAGCAGCGCCTTTTTATGTGCTCGAGTCCTTCACGGTAGTTTCCTTAGCTCCAGCTCCAGCTCTAGCTACTGTGTTGCAATGTTCACGGTTTCCTCCTCCCTGTTGACGAGTGTATTTAGTTACTGCTAATATATACTGAGATGAGCGTTATAGTAGCTCAAATGTAAGCTGCAACTTTTCATATTAAATCTTGTCAAGTCGCTGTTAAGCATAAAAAATATAATCATGCACAGGATGACAATAATAACGATGACAAAAGAGCAACATCAACATTGCTCTTTCACTGTTTAGTACGTACAAGTCCGTAAAACATTGTCTAGAATGGCATTTCGTTAGCGTAACTCTGGCTGTGGCTGTGGCTGTAGTTATTGCTATCGCCATTACTGGTAACACTGGTACTACTGGTACCACTGTTACTGATGGATATAGCTGTGTTCAAGTGAGGGCATGTATACGTACATACATATACCAACTAAGTATACGTATTGACTTCACTATGATTACATTATCGCCTGTTTGTTAACTTTCGCAAGTGAATAAATGTACTTAGAAGTTGTAAACATAAAGTATGTTGCGTCAGGGTCTGATGGGTAAGGCAAGCGATTTACGTGTACACAACTTAACATAAAATATATTTTACCAGCATTTAAATTGAAGTTTGTTGCTTTGCACACAATTTCTCACCTCTGACAGTGAGTTATTGATGGTAATTCTGTTAAAAGTAAACGACTTACTTTAACTGCTTTGCTTCTTTGCCAGTTTGCTGCTTTTTCTCATATATATATTCGTATATATATATTTTTTTTTTTTTTTGTCAAATTTGTAGCAGCTGTTCGCTTGCAACATTCACTGGGCTCTGTGCAATAAAAAAGGACACGGAAAAATTGAAATGAAAAACCTTTTCAAATATGTAAATGACACAAATAAATAAAATACACTGTCATGTGGCGCCAGTTTAAAACACATTTGAGTTATGCAAATCCTAACGAAATCCCCACCAGCAAAAAATCAAAATAAGTTGAAAACCGTACCGACCCAATCTAACCAAAATGCCAAATAAAGGACTAAGGACTAAATAAGTAAAGTGTTAAAAAATTTGCATTTGAAAACAACATTTATAAACCATAGAAATTTGAATTAAAAGAAGTCCACATTGCCAAGAGGCAGCAAATCTAAATAAAATCTTTTAATTTGCATAAATTTTAACAGAACACAAATGGAAAAAAGTACAAAATTAAATTTTCCACAGCACATTCTCTGATGTTCTCTGATGGACTTTTTCCACTACTCCATTCTTATAAGCAATTTTAATTTAATTTTTTTTCTTATTTTTCTCATTTGTTATTTTTTTTTTAAATATTTTCAACTATATATATTCAAATTATTTTAAACAACACAACTCAGAAGTTCTTTTACAAGTTCAGTATTGTTTGGAATCAAGCAATTTATATGAAAACATTTACTATTAAAGTACATATATGCAGATACATAAGCATATCCATATACATACATATATAGAAAAACACTTCGAAACTAAATTAATTGTGATAATGTAGTGCAGTTGAGTGTAGATTATATTTCAATTAGTGTGGGTTGGCAACTAGCAAGAGATATAAGAAATATTGCCTCAATTTCATGAAAAACTATGAGTAATATCAAACATTAAGAAATTCAAATATCCAAGTTGACCAATATTCTAAAATTCGACACATGTTAGATATTCTTTCCAACCAATCAAAACGTAGAGAAATAAGCCAAATTGTGTTTGAACACCATTTTTCTAAGTTGAGAGAGTTAGCTTTAAGTCTACTATGTAAATATATATATGTAGATACATATGTAAGTGTATCTGTATACGGTTCATTTTTTTACAAATCGGCCACCTTTTGAACCTCATCATCTACAATTTAGCTAAAATTTTTTTTATGAGCTCATTTTATAAACTGAGAAGACACGTGTCTTGGAAAAGGTTTTGAAATTTGTTTTCTAGGGGATATACACCCATGGGGTTTTGAGATTTGTAGACACATTTTTAAAAAGTTATATCTCAGGCTATATAAATGATAGAAACTTGAAATTTATTGCCTTTTAATTGAGATTGAGACTTTAAGAAATGGTAATAACAAGATTGTTTATATTTAATACTAATACTGAAAAAAAAATAATTTTGTCCCATGAATTTTCATTTTTTGTATTTTACTTAGGTTTAGTTTTAAGTTTTTTTTCCTTTAGCAGAACAGAGTTGAGGTTGCTAGTGGGATATCTAACGGGTCACCATGGGCTACGTTACCACCTCAACAAAATGGACCTATCCGAAGAGATAGATTGTAGACTCTGCTTGGAGGCAGAGGAGACAACCAGCCACATTCTATGTGACTGCCCAGCTTTGATCTGGGCCAGGAGGAGATCACTGGGTCGGGAATTGCTAACACCTTCCGACATTAGGAGGTCCTCAACAACCAGAGCTGTGCGAAATCAATTAAATTACAAATTAAATTACAATTACAGAGTAATTATAATTGATAATTGAATTTCCAGATTATATATGTAATTTAATTGAAAACCTCAATTACGAATTACAGTATAATCTTAATTTGTAATTTAGTTTCTGAATTACAGTCATAATTGAAATTGAAAAACCAAATTTCAAATTACGTGTAATTTGCAAAAATAATCTAGAGAAGAAGAAGCATTGAAACTTTTGAAAGATGATAAACGAATCGAAACTATGGTTGGATTTTGGGTTGTAAGTGGCCCGCATTTTATTTGCGCCTTCATTCATAGTATTTTGTTGGGTTGCTTGTTTTTGTTTTTTACATTTGGTGTGTAGAAGTGTTCCATTAGAACTTCAAAGCAGATCAAGAGGCAGAAAAATTTTTTCTTTTGTACGCAAATCGAAATCTGAATATGTTGCATTGTTGCTTTTTTTCATGAAGTTGTCAATTTAATATTGCTGTTTTTTTTTGTATTTCTGTCTTGTGCAGTGATCGAAAATATGTATTTAGAAATGTGTATACTTGTTTCATTTGTTCGGTTGCGTGTGTACTTTTCTATGCTTTTGCTCTATGATATTTGTTTGTTTTGCTTGTATGTTTTTTTTGTTTTGGATTGTAGTTTTTTTTATGAAATTTAGGAAGGTGTCTACTTCGCATGATTTTTTTTTTGTTTTAAGCGCTGATATGCATGTGTGTCAGAATGTGTATACATTTTGTTGTTTTTTTTTGTTTAATTGATTGAACATTTGACTATGAGTTGCGCGTAAATTTTTTAAAGCAAATTTGAAAAGATCGTTGTTTTTGTGCATCAAATAAATATATGCAAATTTGTAAGCAGTATATGTATGTGTGTACAATGTGTATGCAAATAATATAATTTTATCTGTAATGAGATTATGCCTACATTTATGTTTTAAGAATTATTTTTATTGCTAAATAGGATTTAGAAATTATAATAACAAAAATGAGTAAAAATATGTAGTTTAAGAATAAAATTTTTGGACAAAGTCTTATGCTGGATGTATATTTGGTTTTGTATGTGCAATAATTTTTTATTGAATATTTATTAAATGGTTAATTGCGTACAATGTTTAATTTTTCCCTGTTATATACGTATATGTGTATTTTTATATTTCTGAATATAATCAATAATTTTAATAACTAATTTTTATTAATATCGTCTAGTGATAATATGCATGTATATATAAAATATTTAAAATTATATATTTCAATATTTTGTAGCAATGTGATAACAATACCAAATATACTTTAAAAATTTATATTTCAATTTAATATGAATGCACTTGGTACAAATATTTTGAGAAAAAAATCAGTAGTAATAAGCGTGCATTTAAGGGTTTTGCCCAGTTTTATTTTTTTGTTTTTTGTTTTAAGCGAATGTGTGTACTTTTCTTCTTTTTTTTGGTTTGACTGATTTCACATTTGCTTATGCGTACCGCCTGAATTTTTCTAAGCAAATTTGGGAAGATCGTTGTTTTTGTAAGCAGTATATGTGTGTACAACGTGTATGCAAATATAAGTACAAGTTTATCTTTATGCCTACATTTGTTTTTTTAAGCGATAATGTGCATATTGATACGTTTTGTTGATTGTCTAGTTGATGAAGAATGACTGTAATGACTGTTCAATGACTGTAATTCAGAAACTAAATTACAAATTAAGATTATACTGTAATTCGTAATTGAGGTTTTCAATTAAATTACACATATAATCTGGAAATTCAATTATCAATTAAATTACTCAGTAATTTATAATTGAGTGTAATCTAATTACAAATGTAATCATTATTGCACAGCTCTGTCAACAACTGACATTTTAGCCTTCATTCGAAAGGCGGAATGTCTTTTCTTCAGTTAGGGTCTGTTGTAGCACAAAAGATCAATCATGGTCGCGGTGCTCTGCTCAAATGGGAGCTAATACCCTGTTCTTTCTTATCTTAGGTTTAGTTTTAAGTTTAGTTTTTACATCCATTAGTTAATTATCGTTTAAGTGAAACATTTGAAGTTGTGTTTTCTGTCATACTTATGATATTGATATTGAATAAATAACTGAATTGTAACCATTAAGTTTAAACTATTATAATGAACTATTAAAATTGAAATAGAATTATGTGTATTCACGTTACTATGTACCAGCAAACTCAAACTCACTGTCTCCAAATTAATACTTATATTAAAAACTCTTTCAGATTAAATTTTTTTTAATATTCTTCAAATACACAATTTAAAATGGTATCGAATATAAACTATTAACAAACTCGTTCAACGAAGGACTTCTAATTATTGTTGTTTAATGTTATTGCACGTCGTCTTCCTACCATATCTGCAGTACTTCTCATTTTCATTTCTTATGGTTTTACTTATTCCCTGAGAAATTTAGTTTCCCTAAATAAAATTCTATTTTTGAATGGGCTTTTACTAACAGATCAGCTAAAATAGTGTTCTAGTTCACTAACAACACAAAATAATAAAACAGTTATCAAATAGTAGTGAATTGCAACAACAAAATTTTTTTTATTATTTGTAATTAATTCAGTTTTTGGCTGATCATTCAACTTTTTCGAGTATTGCCAACTCCACTGATGGTCAGCCAAAGAATTAAATTAAATAAAAATAATAAAAAAAGTTTTTGTTGTTGTAGTTCACTACTGTTTCATCAGTACTTTTATATTGAAAGCAATAGTTTATATTAAGAAATAAGTTTTTTTCATAATAATGGACCAAAAAACAATATAAAAAAATTTATAGAATGATTTTAAGAAAAATAACATTCTCTGCAAATTTAAACCAATCAGACGAACTACCGTAAATTCTGAATGGTTTCCACATTAACTGTTTGTGAGATGTTGAGAGTTTATGCTTAAGTTTTTTTCTTTAAGGCATAGTAAGCTTTGACTTCCTACATCATGTAAAAGGTTGAAAGAGGACTCTCCCATCTTTATGATTATTTTTGTTTTTCGAACCAAAGTATCACCTTCCATAGTACTTGCACTTTAATATGAATGTCCCAACATATTATATTAAATTAAGCATGCGTTATTTAGTTATTAAGGTCGTTTCACATCGAGGTACTCAAAGCCAGAAAGTGATGTACTCGTCAAACAAAGACCTTGATTTACTCGAAATAAATAAATGAGCAGGGAAATGTTTACATATTGAGATATAAAATAATACTTGGGATATACTTGGGGATACTTGGGAAGGTACATATGTTAATAAATTTTGCAGCTTAGAAAAAAATATCTGAAGTTCACTTTTGGTTGGAAATTGCTAAAGAATTGTTTTCATATATCATTTGACAATGGTTTTTGTATTGAATAACCTTTTGTTGCGAATTGCTTTCATTATAAACAATGTCAAAAAGAAAATATTTTCTGTGTTTGTGATGTTTTCGGTTTATTACATCAATAAAATGTTGGTCAGGAGGAGGAAAGGATATATTTTATGACGAAAAAAATTGGATGAATATATGGAAGAAGTTGCAGTGAAAGATTGAAAAACAATAGGTTTCATAGTTGGAAGCTAAATTAGAAGATATGAACTATGAGTGGATGAGAAAAAGGCGGATGATGAAGAAGATGACTAAAATGACAAGAGGAGGAAGGGAAAGAAGACGATGTAGAGGACGACAAAATTCATATAATATCTATTCAAAAAAATATATAGATTTTTTTAAGCAATTTATTGGAAAATTTAAAAAAGTACTGTATTGTATTAAAAGTTATTTTTGTTTTAAATAAATATCTTTTTCAACAATAACTTGAGCAATGTGTATATATCAAAAGTCTAATAAAAATACAAAAATTCTTTTTGTTATTTAGTGAAAAAATTTCAACAAATTCAAATGTGGAAGCAAAATGCACAATCAAAATTATGCATATTAAATGTAAATAATGAAATTTTTGAGACTGTTTGACTATTGTATGAAATTTATATTATTTTGCTAAAATATCCGGTTTATTAACATAACTCAGCAAATGCTTGAAATAACAGTAGGATTCAGTAGGACTGCTCAGCAATGCAATGGAAGACAATGCCTCAAATAAATTTCGGGCGGATGCTGCATGCGGCACCGAAAGGAAGTCATGTAGAAAATTTGCAAATCAATGTAAATTTTAAAATGGCAACTGCAATGAAGCAAGCCAGCTGCTGGTCCATACATTCTGCTACATTCCTTTTTATCTTCATTTTATCAAAAATATTTCAAAATGTATATTTTTTCAAATTCCATAGATATCAAATGGAATACAAATCAAAGTTTGTTTCTGATAGTTTTTCTTTTTGTATACAAAATACAATATACAGAAATTTTGATTCCAAATTTTGCTTCTTTTTCCCCCTTCGTGAAGAAATATTTCTTCACGCAAAATATGTAGGTTAATGCAGTAAAAATTAACTTAATAGAAAAGTAAAATGATTTATTTTCCAGCATAGAAACCAGCAATGGAGCCATCAATCACGGAAATGTTGGCAATTATCTTTTTTTATTAACCTTTGCGAGAAGCTCGTGAGCACTTAAGTATGGAAACGATCCAATTTTTGTACTGAGTGATTTATAAGAAATGTGAACAAATTTCTATTTGGCAGTACTTTAACCTGGTTATGTCTCATTTAGTTACAAAACACATTTCAGAAGTCAAAAGCATATATAGAACCATGGAGGTTTTGGCAGAAATCAGTGAACTGAAACCGTATTACTTTTTATGCTGATTAGTTTGTGCAAGATGAATTTATTCATTTAAAGTCAGATTAGTTAAAAAGTTGAACAGAAACAATTAAATAAAATAAAATTAAAATATTAATAATAATAGTAATAATAAAAAACAATTTACAAATCATAATCTATTGAAACACATAAAGATCAATTAATATTAAATTAAATGAATTTGAAAATGAAGGTAATGGTGTTGATGAGGCTCAAAAATTTCTTCATTGCTGTGAAAATTAAATTAAAGATATCTATGTATAGACATCAAGATTGATCCCATCAAAAAATACATAAAGGATAGGGCCCAGAAATTATTTACGAAAACTGACAGACTTCCTAACACCGCGTTATCAAATCTCAGAATGGTTACAGGCTCCTCCGGGAGGTATGCAGATCTAAGTTCAATAATTGCTTAGTCTGATGAAGTGATAAACAATAATTTAGTCAAGATGTAGAAGGGGGTTTTGAAGAAACCTCGAGTTAAAAAAGGGCATAAGTGCTTAAGCGCACAATCTCAAAACAGCTTCAACATAATATAGATTGTTGGATAAGTTCATATATATGAAATGACAATCAATAAACGAACCTATATGCAGCTGTGGCTGCTTTTTTCTACCTAATCTTACTGATCAATACTTTCATTCTTACGATTCTACAACTTTTGAAAAGCATATGGTTCTTCGGTTGACTCCTAAATTTCCTTTTTTTTGGCAGTTATTATGACGATTTTGATAAATACTAAAAACAAAATATATAAAAACTAAATTTATGGATAGACAATTATTGTTTTTAGCACTACAACAATGCACTATTTCACACTGAATTGCGTCTTTAGGAACATTTGACAAAAAATCAACTAATATTGTTGCACAACAATTGTACAGTGTAACTTCGGCCTATTGCCTAAGCTCTGCAGACCTCACCTGTTATACTAAGTCCACGTTATTCAGAAGATGT
The DNA here is from genome assembly GCF_002237135.1 of Teleopsis dalmanni. NCBI lineage: Eukaryota > Metazoa > Arthropoda > Insecta > Diptera > Diopsidae > Teleopsis > Teleopsis dalmanni. Next base: position 146,540,786 of record NC_051846.1, on the reverse strand, counting down.
GGGTAGCATCGCTGCGAACTTTGATGGTCATTCCGAAAATCGACTTAAATTATTAGATTCAGTTTTGGAAAAAACTTGGCATAAGTGTGTAGTAGGCAATAATGGAGTATTGGAGTGGAGTACTTTGAAGGCCATAACTAAAGCCTAAATTTTGACTATAATGTTGTGTGTTCTTGTGCAAATTATTAAATAATTGTAAAAGCTTACATTATGTTGAAAGCAAATATTATCGCTTCATTTGAGATACCATTTCAGTTATTGGAATAATTTCAATATTAATTTGAACTAAATGGCCTGATGTTTGGCCAGCGTAAAAACGTCCATTCTTTTAATGGTCATTGATTTTTTGCAGATGCGAACTATATTTTTTAGCTAAGTTTTTTAATTAGTTTTTTAAATAAAATCAAAAATTGTAACAACTGACGTCTAACAACATTTAGAGCTGACAATACTTACCATATAAATAATCACGCTCATGTTTGAAAGCAACTCCTTGAATATATCATTTTTTTTTGTGTTGTGTATAGTATTGAAGCGCTACCCCGAATTGAATGATACCTTTTAATCCATAATATATTAGTAAATTAAAATCGAAATATTAATAAAATAGACCACAAGGAGCTTAAAATGGTTTACCTTAATGAAATTCTATCTGCGGAATAGAAATATCCAATCCATTGCAATATTTTGGAGTTGCTGCTTTGAAACTACTCATAACTGCAAAATATTTTTAAAGTAATTTCTGAATTGAATATTGAAATCATATTTTGTAATATTTTTTAAGGAGAAATGCAGCTTGGATACATTTTATTGTTGAAAAGTTTTTATCTACTTCGTGTGTTTGAAAGACCCTTTTCAGAGTACATCATTTTCAATAGCAAAACTTTGGGCGCAACATGTAGCAATTTGTCGAATCATTCCACTATGGCAGTATGTCAATACGTTCAACTCTGGACAGATCTGACTCAATAAAGTAAAAAGCTTTCATGAGAAATGTTTAAATTTTCTATATTATTTTATTAAGTACATACTAACATATTTGTACTAACGAGTACATATTTTCTTTTCAACTTCCGGTATCCTTTTGTAATGTGAGTTTCGTTGCTCCGGGTGCTGGTGTTATTCCGGAAAGTTAAACTCCTTCCAACGACTTTCGCAGCTAAATTTATGCACTTCAAAAGTTTTTTAATGCTTTATGAAAAATAGTTGAGGAAGATTATGAGCAGATTTCTACCTGGCAATTTTGGCGAATGGCTACAAATGAATGTAGTAACCATACTCCGATCGGAGATACTTGGATGTAGCCATATTCTTTGTGGCTGCAAACATTTAGAGATTCGAAATGTGCTACTATCATGTAATTGGTTTGGATATTGAAATATTTTATGAGTGCCGAAATTGCTTCTTTTGTGCTGTTTTAAGATTCTTGAAACGTAAATCCCATATTTGATTCCACAAGTATACATTTTTAATTAAAAATAAAACGAAAGTTCTGTTTTGGTATATTTTTAGATTGCGTATTTTTTGAAGTATTTTTGAGAGTTTTTTTATTTGCAATAAATATTAAATAAAATAAGAATAACAAAATTGTTCGATTTTTTGAAATCTCTGAAATTTATAAAACATTTATTACCAGAAAAGAGTTATATTGGATATAATTTTAATATTTGCATTTAAACTGCAATAAAATTGAGTATATTTCATATTTTATTTTGTAGCATAAATTTAGTTGGATATGAAACCAAAAGAAATACAATAGAAGAAAAATATATAACATTTTGTATTGCAATGTATGAATCTAGTATTTTTTTAATTTTATTTATATATGTGTATAATATTGTTTTAATAATATATTTCAAATATATATTTCAATAACATTCATTATAAATATTTTAATATTTAGTTGTTCCAATTTGTCTATGACTTCAGATATATATTTAAAATTAACATATTAAAATTTAATAAGATGCAAAACTTTTAAATATTCAATATTTTTGCTTATTTAATTTATTTACTATGTAGTTGGATCTTAATTTTGTTATAATATAAAAAATTACTAGAATTTATCAATGAATATCAGTGACAAGTCAAGTGCAGTGATGAGTCAGTTGTATAAAACGAGATCTACACTTCAAGCTGGTGTTCTTCAATTTGTACTAGCAATTCAAAAAATTATTTACGAATAATTAAATTAGGAAAGTATTTCGAAAAACTAAAGATAATGGATATTTATTAATATATAAAACATGTTTATATATCAGGGTTTGTACCGATGAGTGGGACTCATTTATATGCATTTGGTTTACTATCTTCTTCCCTTCAATATTCCTGTATCTTGTATTTTTGGATTCTTGGATACAGGAGTATTGGATCAACCTTTTAACTCTAATAAATATTGAAATCTTACCAGAATAAGGATCAAGAGGCCTTATAATAGTCAACCTTTATCAGTGAGGTACAACATATGTGTGCAAACCTTGATTTGACTGGATTTGAGTGGATTTGATTGACTTGACTCATCTGACTGTCTACAAAGATAGTAATATTTGTAGTATGAATTGCAAAGGTCTATATTTATCTAGCTGCTTGCGTACAACTCATTTGCTTGGTTGCCTATAACTTAATCTGAAAGATGTTGTAAGTGTCGGGGAGTCAAAACGACTGCCATATCTGCATATCTTTCGAAATGATACTTGCTCACTCTTCATTTTTAAGCCATTAGTTTAGGTGGTAACTTCAGAGTCACATTAACAGGGATAAAGCCTAAATAATCAGAGTTACAGTCACATAACCCAATTCTAGGGTAGGGTGTAGAATATAAATTCCACTAGTGATATCATGTTGTATAGGTGATCTCAGATCAAACAATGATTTGTCCCTATTATTTTTTACAAAATTGCGATGTATCTGTAATTGCATGCTTTTAACACTCTACTTTCTAGTCACTTAAGAGCACTTTAAATGACACAGTCATTGTGGGAAGATATGAAATAATAATATATATTTAGTCCCTATTGAGACGTACTAATAACTGCGCTGAAAATACTAAACCAGTTGCAGCAATTTTTCATGAAGCACATTTTTAAAGTTGCAATTAGTTGAAAACTCATATCTTAAGGTAAAGAATGGATGTCAACTGACATGTGCGGATGAGTAGTCGGATAAATGAACGATCGAATATACATTTATGTAAATATTGAGAAATTCATAGAGAGTAGTTCATTTGGTTTTAACATTGTTTTGTTCTATCACAAAATCAATTACAATGATACATAATAATAATTAAGAGAGTAGACGTGAAAATTGCCCAACAGTCGGTACTGCGGCCAGAAGAGACCTATTGTACCAATTTCACTATTGATTAAACAAAGCCCCTTAAAGCTTTGTGAATAAAGTCTAGAACTAAATCTCGAGAAGAGTTCTTAATCCGTTCTGGTAACAGAAATTCTTTATGAAACAGGTTTCTTCTGTGCGTTATTAAAGCTGGACAGTCACAAAGAATGTGCATGGTCGTTTCCTCATTTTCGAGGCATAATCTGCATTCCGAGTTAGCAGATAATTGTAGTTTATGAAGGTGATATTTCAGACTATAATGACCTGTAATGAAACCTGTTATCAACCTTAAATTACATTTTGAGAATTATAGAATGTCTTTGTAGGAGTACGGTGTTATCAGTGCTTTGCTTTGTCTGAGTCCTGGAAAGTTTACTCAGTACTCCAGCCGAATATGATTTTTTGATACATATTTTTCTTGTTGTTTTACTATTTCTTTATTAATGATAGTATATACAATAAGACTTACAATAACATAAGTATATCTAAGTAAAATATTGCCTAAGTCATCAGTTTATATGCGACCTACACCTAAATCTAAACTGATTAACTTTATTTTATATAGGTTGCATTCTATAAATTATGCTAATTTCAAATTTAAAACTTATGTATCAGAAAATAGAAAAGCTTTTCTGTCTGGATCGATAGTTCATGTTGTAGCTATATCTAAATCTGAATCGGTATGAGAGTGTGTATGATACATTCCATATCAAATTCCTTTTGAATATGTTTATTAAAAATTAAGAAAACTCATATCTGATTGTTTAGTTTATATGGCACTTATAGGCCAATCAGAATTTTCCATCAAATTTCATTTTAATATTTATATTAGAAATAGAGAAATCTCATATTTGATTATTCAGTTGATTTGACATCTTTTAATTTTGGCCAATCCGATAAATGATTAAAGTCCGCTCACGAAAAGTATGTATGCAAAATCTCATTTGAATAGTTCAAAAAGTGAAGGTCTAGCTTGAACTAAAACAAACAGTGGAAAGAATATTTAAAGGATTAGAATGAATAGGAGAGAGACTTTGAGGGGTGCTAACCCCAAAATCTTTAATAATACAATTTAATACCACTCTTCTTCATTTCGGGACACAAATAATAGCCAAAGTAAAGTGCATTCACCTTTTAAACTTATGAGAAGATATATGTATGTTTACATATGTAAATAGTGCCAGAGCATAAAAATTGATGACAGGGTTTATATCTTAAAACCTGACATCTTACATGTTGGTAAAAATTGTTATCTAAATAAACGATAGGTAATGATAGGTATTTTGAGATATAATAAGTAAACTTACATCACAAAATTAATTTCATTAAATTGTGGTGTATTTATGGTCACAATCCCTTGGTTAGAGAGTATTTAATAGCGAGTGCTATTGAATGCCCTATAGGCTCCAATAGGAGTTAAAGAAAAGAAGTGCTTTCTAAATTACTTAAAATTTTATTTTTTTATAATTTTCATTGGAAGTTATTTTTTCATCAGCCATCATCTTTAATTACATTTAAATTTTTTTTTGCAATATTTTTGGAATATACAATATACAATATATACATGCAGGTATCAAATATTTGATGTGTATGACAACAATTGAAAGCATGTTATGAATTTTTTATAATTGGAAAGCTACGATATTTAAGCAAATATTATAGCATATAGCATATTTCGAACAAAACTAAATGGAAATCTGTTCAATAATTCAGTGGAAATAAAGCAATTTGCTCTGTTGTGGATACATACGAGCATGAACAGACGACATCCGTTCGAGAGCCAATACAGAAATATTCATGCTGAATCCGAACTAAACCACAAATCTTGGTGAATTTTTGAATGTGACTGTGTTAACATAAAATGCGATTATAATGTCACATGGCGAAATATATTTTCACTAAAAAACGAAAACCAAGTCGCAGTAGCTGCGGCAGACATCTGTGCAGCTTCAATGTGAAATACATTTTTTTGTATCTTATTTCGACAATACAAAGCCGAAACACACCTTCGACGATTTATGCATTTATCTGAGGTGTTCCATAACCTTTTGCACTTTTACATTTGTGTTTTTCCTAATTTTTTCTGGAGTTGAAATCTTGGCTCTGGCTGTAGTTTAGTTTCTTGACTTTATATAAAGGCGGAAAGGACGTAGGATATCGAAGCAGAATATATCTTGAAATATGTATAAGAAAAACCATTAAGACAGCAGTCGGAGCAGTCGAAGCAGGGCAGAGAAGTGTTATAAACATTTTAAATTTATTGAGCAATTTTGTTTTTATTTCGCGTATCTTTGCGTAAAAAGATACAAAGCCAAAATGAATATTTGTCGCACTTGCTCTGTCAATATAAATATCAATATTTTCAATTTCACAGCACAGGATTTTATTTATTGGTTGAAACAGTTAAAACATGGATCCGGCATTTCGCTTTGTAAAACAATAAAATTACAGATATATTGTATTTATTAGTGTGTCGCATAAAACAGTTCATGTTGCGGTATTTAAGCCAATTTAATGGCTTTAAACTCACTCGTGTAGCGCGAATTCTCCAAATAATATTTGAGTGCTCGAGATCCTAATGGGTTTTTCTTGTCAAACATGCCACGATTTGTTTCCATGCTCACACGGAATCCCACAATCACTGGAGTGGGATAACAATTGTTGAAGGCGGGGATGGCTTCAGTGTTGGTGTCGGTGTCGGTGCGATGTCGGTGCGGTTCGGTGTCGGTAATGTTGTTATGTAATTTCTACTTACATTTGCGTATTTGTGTTTTACATGAATCACAAAGTATCTAAAATGTAACAATCTTAATCATTTTTGCGCGTTATTCCTTTAGTGTTCGTGGGAATTACAAGAACGTGCATCCTGCCCGGATTAAGCTTAGTAGGCCCAATCTTATTTTCTCACTGAATTTCTAGGAAAAATGTAATTCGTTTTGTAACATTTGCTTAAAATCCAATAAAAAATGAAGTAAAAGAAATTAAAAACATTTCTCTTGACTGACATTTACAAAGAATTCAATAAAATCACCTCATTCGCGTATTTTTTTTTAATATTTTGTTTTCGGTAATGTAAATACTTTTTGGGAAAGAAAAATTATATGTAGCGAAGCTGAAATATTGGCTACAAATGTGTAAAAAAATGAGAAACACATTTCACAGATTTTCATTCTGTGACTTAAGAGGACATATGTTCTTAATATATTAAATGCAAATTTATTACAAATAAGATTCATGTTTTGCTTGTAAAGAACTCCCAGCCTTGCAGTTCAATGAATTTTATAATTTCTGTATTCATTTTTAAATAAGCTTTAAATTACAACATCAAAAATGAGGATTTATTTAAGATTGTTTTTAGTTTTAATGAAACATACTATATACTTATATAGTATATAATATATATAATTATAATTATAAAAGTATATAGTACATTTACTATATAACGTATATAGTATAACTACATATAACGTATTTAGTATAACTATATCTAACGTATATAGTATACCCATATATAACACATACCTTGTGATCACGGTTGCCACTTATGGTACTTTAGTACCAAAATTGGTACTTATTCTTTTTTTTTTTTTTTCGTTTGGTACTCACTTTCAAAAAATAGTACATTTTTGACGACCCAACTTTATTGTGGATATTTAAAATTAATTTTTTTTATAAATGCAACTTTGCACTATTTTATATTTTGTTCATTTATAACACTATGAAAAACACAGAACGAGAAAACAAAAAGGTCCAAAAAAATTTTGGACCTTTTTTTACAGAAATGGTACCTTTTTAAACCAATTTTGGTACAGAAAAAAAGTTCAAGTGGCAACCGTGCTTGTGATCAAAAAAGAACATATTTGTTCTTTTTTTGAATTATTTTCACGCTGGCAACACTATTACACAGATTTTGTCAAAGTTTGATGCACATCGTACGATTAGTTTTTGTTTGGCATCTATACAAAGAAGCCGAAAAATTTTCATGTGTCGATTTTTAAGTGAATTTCATTCAAAAAAAGCGTCGTTGTGATGATTTCCAACGCAGAAACGCAGATAGTGACCCCACATTCATCGAACGCATCATAACTTTTGATGAGATATGGGTATATGAATTTGACATGCCCACCAAACAACAATCGAACGAATGGTGCTTCGAAGGTGAGCCGAAACCGAAAAGAGAACGCCAAAGTCGGTCCAAAACCAAGGTTATGCTGACTGTTTTCTTCGATATTTGTGGTTTCGTGGTGTGGTGCACTATGAATTCCTTCCGGACGGTCAAACAGTCAATAAGGAGTATTATTTGGCTGTTATGCGTCGTTTGCGTGAGGCCATTCGCAAAAAAAGGCCAGATTTATGGAAGGAAAACTCATGGATTTTACACCACGATAAAGCACCGGCTCACACAGCGTTGGTTGTGTTGCAGTTTTTGGCCAAAAACTCTACCAATATCATCAACTAAGCACCGGACTCTCTAGATATAGCCCCGTTTGACTTTTTCCTCATCCCCGGACTCAAATTGCTATTGCGAGGACCATAGACGCGTTTTGAAACTATAGAGGCCATAAAAGAGAATTCGCTGCGTGAACTAAAGGCACGTGAAAATTATTAAAAATTAAAATTTAACGTTTTTTTTAACTTCTCGTTCTTTTTTGATCAAGTGGTTTATATTGATTGGTTTGGGAGTTTATATGAAGGAAGACCAAAAAAATTATTGTATATGTGGGATTTTATTTTCAACGTTAGTATTTTGAATAATACTGTATGAATATTATATTTCTTTTATATTTGTATTTCTAAAATATAATATTTAGAGTTAGTACGTATCAACTTTAAGTCTACACGGTTCGACCTATATCTCTCTTTGCGTTCACATTTATAACACGTTCATTGCAAAGTATTGTACGCTTTAATTTTTTCGTTCTGTAATATAATAAATATATATTTGATAGATTATTTTTGGTTTTTTTTTTTTTATTTACAATGATTACTGTAACATGCATAAAGTTACCGGTTAGACCTTAGAAACACATAATACTAGTGCAAGTCTTTAATGAAATTACGTAGTATATTCACTCTGAAAAATAATATTGTAAAGCGTATATACGTATATATATATATGTATATATATATATATGTGTGTGTATATATAATATAATATATATAAGTATTATATATGTATCTATATATATATATGTATATATATAGGCTTTATATAGGTGTATATATATAGGTCCTGTGAGATATCAGTGTGATGTATTGGAAATGATTGGACTATATACATATCACAGAAAGAGATTTCAGTATGTTGTGAGTAAACTTATTGAGTCAAAAGTATAAAGCTGATGGATTTTTTGAAGGGTCTTCATTTACCATATAAAATATAAATGTTTTATATAAAGTATAAAACAAGAAAGAAACATTTAAATTAAAAGTGTAATATATATGGTAAATGCAAGTGTAATATAGGACAAGTTTTCCTATAATTGGAACTGTCTACATAACTTTTTTGTGTTCATTCTCACTTGAAAGAAGTGCTGGGTAATTACAATGCAATGTAAATTAAATTTCAAGAACAAATGAAATAAAGCAAAAATAGTGCTTTCTGAAACCTACTAAAATAATCAAAACAATGGTGTTTTCTCATCAAAATATGAGCAATTTTTCATAGCATTTCACCGCGATTACAAAAACAAAACTCTGCTTTGTCGAGAACACAATGGAAAATATTATGAAGAGCAAAATTTTCAAACTGACCAAAACTTTTTCAATTAAATCAATGGGGCGAACAAAAAGCAAACAAAAAAAATCTTCAAAAAAAGAAAAGCAACTATGAAAAAAAAAGCGAAACGTTAAGAATGAATCTGTAATGTTTGGAAATAAAATGCAGGAAAATAGTGAAAATGTACGAAAATGTATGAAAATGTATGAAAATGTTCTCGGAATGGCTGGTTGCCAAAACATGCGTTTTGTATATAAATTTAAACCATAAATTTTGTTAGTTGTTGTTGGTTTTTAGTTTCCTCTGATTTCGTACAAACAGTTAAATTTGTAAAAAAAATTGCTAAAAAATTGCAACACTGAAACCTGTTGTTTGTTTGTGTTCCGCATTGCATTTTAAAGAACTCGAATAAAAGCGAACATATTTACATGCATGCATACACGCTCATACACGCACTCAACAATAAGCCAAAGCGTCCACGGCAAAGGCAAAAGTTTACTAAATGCACCACGAGTACGTGGAAGTAACGTCTTTTTTAGATTTTATTGTTTTAAGAATAATTTTTTTATATTATTTATGGCAATTGTTTTTGTTGTTGTGAATATGGCCCCGACTACTGAAAACAAACATATTTCGAAACTGAAACTGTCCGAGCGCTGCGAAATAAAAGTTGTTGATAAAAATTTCATATAAAATTATGCGTTTTTTTTTGTTTCACCAAAGGAACCGAAGTAACGCCATGCAATTGCACAACAAAAAAAAAAAAGCAAAAAAATAGAAAAAAATTACTCGAAAAAATAAATATTCGAAAAAGTTTACAATTATTATGATAGTTCTGTTTGTGTAAGTTTGTGAAATATATTTCATATGTTTTTTGAAATATTTTGAAAACTTTTGACAAAATAAAATACCAGACATACTTCGCGCGGCAATAAAATGGCGAAAAAATTTTGTCGTGCAAGTTGCCACCTTTTTTTTTCTGTAACGAAAAAAGTGTAATTTTCACGACTAATTAATTTAAATGCTTTATAAATCAGAGAAAAATAAAATATTTTGAGTTATCTATTATTGATTTCTCTTTCGTTAGTAAAGTAGTCTTAATTAACAAAGTTTTACTATTCATCTTTAATAAACAACAACCTGATAGTAGAAATGCACTTGTGATGAACGCAATTCTGTTCCAACCTCATAGATCTTTAGGACTGTCAAAGATTTGGATCACACTTTCAAATTGGATATTATTTTTTTTCAAATTACCAACAAACCTTACCATTATCAAATAAAAAATGGATTTGCCATTGCAAATTTCATTTAAATAGCAAACTCCAGATAAATCGGAATAAATATTTAATTCATCATATTATAAAGCCCCGTATTCAGTTATTCTTAGTGTGACTTAAAACTGTCCACAGATAAAATAGAGTAAAGGTGCTGATTCACCAACTCAGACATCTGAATATTAATCAATCAATCAAATATTTAATTTTAAATCGAGCAAATGTTTCGAGTATGTTTCCACTGCTAACTTAGTGAGTTTAACTTAGTTAATTTACTTAAAAGTAAAGTAAGCAAAGTTAGACTAAAAAGTTCGAATACAACCCTTAAAAATAAAGTTCCCACAAGGGACATCACCAAAATTTGAAATATTTGTCATTTGATTTATATGTAAAATGTAAACAAACCACAGGTAAGCTGTTGAGCAAATAAATATTCAATAAAATCTTTGTTTTTATTAATTGAAGATATATGGATGTATAATACATATATATATATATTAATATAAATGATTGAATATATTAATTATATATTAAATTTTTTGTTATATATTATTAAATAAAGTTTATTTAAACAAATAGAAGCTGCCTTAGAAATTTCAGAGTACTTTCTGACACATAAAAGCTTTCTTATGTGGAATAAGTAACTTATGTCAGTGGAAACGACAAGTCGGTTACTTAAATAACTTACTAAGTAAGCAGTGTAAAGATGGTATTAGACTACTCATACATTTGGCGCTCTTTTAATATATTAATTTAAGTATCTAATCAAAAGTTTTGTACTGTAAGTGTCAGGAAGTGAATCTCGTTACCTTGGAACTCTGAACTCCAATATACACTTAATTTGCCTTATTCAAATTTTAAGTTTTATTAATTTCAGTTCTTTATTTATGAAAAATTGTTACACTTGTGCTGATAATTAGAACTAACACTTTAACGGGGTGCAATTTCAGACACTCGCAGTTTAAGTTTAAAAACGGCCATTTAAATCAGAGACCAATGATGTTGAATATTTCGCGATTTTCGAAACAGCAGTACGATTAGCCTAAAAACTCACTTGATTAATAAGGAAAGAAATTTTTTGCCTCTTTTCTTTCGAACATGCAAGTCAAGTATGGCTTTGGGTCAGTCGGCTAATCAACGCTGACTCTGAGCTTTAAATTTTACAGGGTACGAGCTCAACTCTTGATACAGTCTCAAAAAATTATTTATGAATAATATAATTATGAAAAATAATTCCAAGATCACTGATAATAGGTATTTGGCAATACTCGAAATAGTTATATGGTCACCTAAAAATTCTATTTATTAAAATAATATGAAATGAATTTTTGTTTTTATAATTCACTACTTTCTAAATTCCACTATTAATCCATTTTATTTATCCGAAATTTATTTTCAAAAAGTAGGCAAGGTATTGGAAAAGCATCCGTTAATCTCTAAATCTATATGCCTATGATAAAAGTTGGTCGAAAATTTGAGTTCAACAATCTTGAAATCTGAAAAATTTGCATTGAGCAGGTTTTTATTGACAAGGTTTTCTATATACTTTAATACATCATATGTTTCGATTCTTTATAAAATTTAAGATATAGACGGAAGTAAACCCATTGTCATCAGACAAAAGAATATGTTATCAGATTACTTAATGCATCATACAGCATTCAGCCATGTATATCCGATTTTAAGCCTATGGTTAATATCAAGGAGTTTGAAACTAGTATATTTAGTGTAATATAATATACAGTGTAATATATATTAATATATAATATATAATACACATATAAACGTATATTTAACACAGAATGTTTTATCGACTCGGGTGCGGTTAACGCGGTTGCTTAACCGCGTTAACCTTTAAAAACGATACAGTCTACAAATTTAGCATACAGATATGCATTATATAAAGCGGAGATATAGCTAGAATTGTCTCATAGATAAATACTAGAATATATTATTTTGGGCTGTATTATTGTAGTGTAGATTATATTCTCAAAGATACAGAAACAAACGATCTGGACTAATCAGTTCGTTAATGGTTGTAGATATGCTATACTTATTCATTTTTTTTAATTATATATTGTAATCAATATGAGTATTGAATATTAACCTTATTAATTAAGCTGGAGTTATGCAAAGAAGATGGAGTTTGTACATAAATTGTATAATTGATATAATTTTTCTTTAAAATACACAAAAAAATTATTGAAACATTTTTGGATTGAAACATTTCCCAAAACTGCATTCATATGTGATAAGTAAATATTTTCAATCTTTAAAAAGTTAAATGCAACTCCTTCCTATCCCAGTTTGTACTTTGAGTAACTTAAGCTCTTTAAATTTTTTTTTACATGAAACTATTTTCCGAAGATAATTCAATAGAGTATCATACTTCCATCAATCAGTCAACAGCGCTTTTATGCAATAGTTCAGTTGGGGTATTTTTTTGTGTAATTTATCATAAAAGAGGCCGTAATCTGTCGAGGTAGTTACTTACGTGATGTTACATAACCTAATAAACTGAAACCTCTTTTTCTATGCCTCTTATTGATATCGGAAGTCAGGAAGACAGTTGATTGGCATATGTCTGAATGTTTTCACAAAGGAGTATGCCGTCTATGCGACGTGAATGAAACTGTGGATAAAACCAAACGAAGTTGCTATTTTAATTTAAAGTTGAATATTTTCATAAAGTAGTCAAGCCATATAGAGTCATTTTACTTTTTTAACTTTAAACTTAAAAGAGTTAGTCAGTGTTAATATTCCTCACACACACATAGTTAGTTTTATTGCAATGTATTTATTGTACCTGAAATAAGGTAATACTATATTTGCAAATATGTTTCTGATATGATGTATAATGTAATTGATTTTATAAATGTGGAAGGTTAAAGAGTAAATTAATCTTATTTATATTCAAATTTGATTTGTGAGGGCTTTCGGAAAGTCTCAACACAAAGTTTCATTCGAATACTCGTAGAGAGAGTGTAAATTACCAACATCAATAAAATTTAAATGGGTCATCAAGGTGCTATGTAAGGTTTTATTCGAATAGCTGGTCTGTAAATTACCGATGTCCAAAAACTCTGGATAGGTTATCTAGTCCTTATGTAAAGTTTCATTCGAATGGCTGGTGCGAAAATCACATCTCAAAACTTTAGATGCAATATTCAGTCCCTATGTAAGGTTTCATTCGAATAGCTGTTGTGTAAATTACATTAAAAAACTTTAGATAGCTTATCCAGTCTCTATGTAAGGTTTTATTTGGTAAGCTTGTATGGATAGGTCATCCAGTCCCTATGCAAAGTTTCATTCGAATAGATTGCGTTACAGTCTCTATGTAAAATTTATTGGAATAGATAAAGCGTTAATTAACCGATATTACAAAACTTTGGATGGATCATCCAGTCCCTATCTAAAGTTTCATTTGAATAGCTGGTGTATATTACCGGTATCCAAAAACATAAGATAGGTCATCCAGTCCCTATGCAAAGTTTTATTCGAAAAGATCGTGTTACAGTCTCTATGTAAAGTTTTATTAGAAGAGATACGGTGTAAATTACAGACATCCATATAAGAAGAATGCCATCTCTAAACTGATTTCTTTCATCATTCGTACGGTATGTACTTCCTGCTCAAAAAGGATTTTGTTGTTTGTTAACTACTCTTTGAGTAATAGACCTTTTTCAAAAATTGTTTTTGTTATGTTGGTACACCCTTTCTTGACATATGGTACAAATTACAGCCAATTAGTTTGTTTACAGCAGCTGTTAATGTGAGACTACCTCAAGTGCATTTAGCGATTTTTACTATGGAAAATTCTTGTTGTATGCGATTTTTTGACCAAACACGGCACCACTGTCATAGCTCAGGCACCATATTCGGCAGATCTAGATCCGTGGGACTTTTTTCTGTTCCCGAAAATCAAATTGCCCCTTCGTGGTAAGGGTTTTGAGTCGATTGAATCGGTAAAAGAGAATTCGCTGAAGGAACTATAAGCCATACCTTCACGGGAAGTGTATGAAAGATTGGGTTAAGCGTTGGCATATATGTATCGCTTCAGAAGGAGCATATTTTGAAGGAGATAATATATATTTGGATAAAATTTAAATTTGTGTTTTATTTACAAAATCCGAGTACTTTTTGAGCAGAAGGTAAAGTTTTCAGTGTGTCCTTCTCTGCTTGGTGAATGTCTTGACAAACCTAATATGCACTTTATTCTCAATATTAGAAAGGATAAAAAATTTATAAAGTATAAAGAAAATCTTTTTTATAAGTTTCCCTTCTAAATTGTGTTAAAGTTAACAGCTATAAAATATGTTTCCTCAATTGACACTTAACTACAATTTTGCGAAATGAAAACAAAACACGTTTGTATTTTTTATTAAAAAATAATTAAAAGAAATGCAAAAGCAAGGAGCAAAATGTTTCCTTTTTGTCGTTTGGGACTTGTTTACATTTAAACATTCCGGAATACAAGCACTTACAGGCAAAAGAAGTCAACTCCTTCATCCTGCCCACATGTGAGAGAACATTTTACGTATGCTAATGTGCACGTTGCACTTACACACATGCAGTGCCAACACACTCACATAATTAGGAAAAGCATTTCCGTTGCACTTTAGCGCTAAAAAAGACGACACACAGCCATAATGAACACATTTACATTCAACATTACTGTCACTGCGCCTGAGTGTAGGCAAGGAAAAGTGAATGAAAAACACTACATGCAGTAAGGAAACTATGAACTGATGTAATTATTTGCTGCATGCAACATGCTGCATACAAAAAATATAAACTTCAAGTCGAAAGCAGCTGTGGAGCCGTGGGAATATGAGTGTGTTCAGTTGAAAAGATTTCATTTTCTATGCATTCTTTTTGAGCTAAAAGCATAAAAAGCTGAGATGAAAAAATGAAAGCAGCTTAAGGAAGCAAACAAAATAATTGCTGGTATCTAAAGGACAATCACGGTTCTAGTACCAAGCAAAGTACTTTCGTTACTCCTAAAAATATTAACTTGCACTTGTAGTTAAGTACTTCACCACCAACTGCTACTTTTAAGTTATTTGAGCTGCTGTGCCAGTGAAGGCTTGTGTTGTTGTTGTTGCAGTCTCATTGCTGTTGCAATTTCAGTTACCGTTGCTGCTGCTCACAACTGCATGCAAAATATCAGCTCAAGTATTCTTTTAAGAAGAAAATTTTCCCAATTAAACTTCATTTTAATTAGGCAAGTTATTTAGCTGAAACGAATAACAGGGCAGGGAGTCAGCGGTGGAATGACGTGTGCAATGCTTTAATCTTGCGTGCAGGTATGCCAACCATAAGTGTATCTTGTAAGTACATCTTAATTCGCCGTAGCAACTCATGTACACCGAAACAAAGTATCGCACTTTTGTTACCACTCCTTCATGGATAGCACAGCTTCCATTGCTATTTTCACAGGTTCCAAGTTGTGCTTCTGTTCCGTATGTGCGTCATGTATGTGCAGTGGAAGCCTAATTAAAATGCTACACGGCGTTTAATGCAGTTGATGGAAAAACGTGCTTAAGACAGCGGAAATTTTCATTTAAGTTTGTAAATAGTTTTATTCGTATATTGAGAAATTACGTACATCCTTTAAATAATACAAAAATATTTAATTTAACAAATGAATAGTAATTTAAATTTTATTCTCACAAAATTGGATTAAATAGAACTTCTTTTTTAAAACTACTTTTTTAAAAAATGAATTTGAATTACTAAATAAAATTTAAAGCAATTAAAAATTAAAATTTCAATGAAGATAATAATGACCATATTGCACCAGATTTTCATTCTATTCGTTATTAGGTTATTAATTTGGCCTAAGACGCATTTTCATGGTATGCACTATTTCCTGGTATGAACTCGTATTTTACGATACTAGAAATATTTACGCTGAGCTGAAGGAACTCAGCTTTGATGTATAACTGAAAATAACTTTTTCCTCGCAGCATCGTTTTATATACTCACGACTTTTACGAATTTACTATTTAGATGCCTACCGAACATTCGTATAATTCAATATAATTCATCTTGCAGTTCAGCATACAATTCTGACAAATTGTTTTCTCCATTAAAATCGTAGACCCGTAAGCATCAGTATAACTTAAAACATGTTTTGTTAAAGCATTAAATTCTATCCGCATGACATCATCAATTCCCTATTTTACTTTCTTTTAAGAACTCGCAGAACTAAATCATTAGCTTCCGTTCAAAATTAATAGGTCTCATAACTATTAAAATGCCACTTACGTGCAAATATAAATTACAATTCTTGTATACTTTGAAAGGTAAGTCCCTTATATGCTCCACCAGTTGGTGTCATAAAATGTTATTTTAATAAAATGTTTTAATTGGTAATTGACTAACAGGACTTCCTCGGTTTCAGAATAATTCAGCTCTTGCATAAAATTATTTTGTATGATTGATTTACATTTGAATTTGTGAAAAATGATGTTATAATTCTTATATGATTTGAAAGTTAGAATTTGCATGTGCCACACATGTTGGTATATAACCATGAGATGTGATAATAGTGGTATTTTATTTAGACTTATCTCATATATATTTCGGTTGAGTGTCGTTATTTGATTAAAGGTTAATTTAGTTTTCATTAATTTATGTATCATAGTATTGTGTCTTTTTACAATTATAAAAAACTATTACTGTAATTATTACTCCATTCTTCATTTGGATCTTAAGGACCCAACAACAGTTTTCATATTATTGTATTTGCCTTAATTCGTTAAAAGATTACCAGTTTCGTGAAGTATTGTTTTCTCCAAGTCATTTTAGGTTTGCCCCTGAGTTGTGTTCCGGGAGGGTTTCAGGTTAAGGCAGTGTATGTGATGTCATCATAGGATTTACATAATGTATATCCGACCCACCTATATTTTCGCTTTCGTAAATCATTATATTTGGTCTGTGAGTCTCCATAACAATTCCTTTGCTATCGTTCTGGGCCACCATTTCTGTAGTATATTTCGCAAACTGCGGTTTATAAACAGTTTTAATTTCAGCTGTTAAACTATTTCAAAGTTTATTTATTATAATTCTTATATGGTTTGGATGGTGAAGTGTATATATACCCTGCCTGCTTGATATGTGAAAAAGGGATGTTATTTTGATAAAATTATTTTTTTTGGTGATTATGTTTCGGTTTCAGTTGTGTTCATGCCAGTTCAATGGTTTGACAATTATTCGCAAGTTAGGTAATGACATGTTTCTAAACTTTGTTATTTAATTTTGTCCGAAATAATGTTATGACCCCCATAAGATTTCGGACTGAGAATATATATGTACCACGTGAATTGGTGTGTTACTATTAGATACAATTGCATTTGTATACAATTCGCAGAATCGAGATTTTTTGTAAAGATATTAAATATATATCCATTATATAAAACAAATAACAAGTTTATAATTTCTAATATTATCATTATATTATTTATAAAATTTATAATATTATCAGCACGGTTCCCACTTGAAAATTTTTTTCTGTACCAAAATTGGTTTAAAAAGGTACCATTTCTGTAAAAAAAGGTCCAAAATTTTTCTATTGTCTTTTTATAAGAAAATACAATTTATATAAAATGTACAAAAAGTATAAAACAATACAATATCCACAATAAAGTTGGGTCGCCGAAAATGTACCATTTTTTGAACATGAGTACCAGAGTACCAAACGGAAAAAAAGTACCAATTTTGGTACTAAAGTACCATAAGTGGCAACCGTGATTATCAGTAAAAAACATTTCCAGTAGAGACTCCACTTAGCCTGCTTAATTATTTCATTATTTCCATTAAATCAAAACTGGGTTCTGACTACTCACTACTTCGTAAACTCTAAGGTAATATATATTGCTTCTATTTAATTGTTTCAAAAATACCAGCCACAAAAATCATTTTATTGAAACTTTTTTAACGAACCAGTTTTTAATAGAAGCCAACATATATAACCAAGATATATTAGTATTGACAGAACTTTGTGCATTTGAAAACTATGATTTAAAGTTTTGTATCGAGCACTAATGCATGTAACCGATGTAAAAAGAGCGACAATGCAGCATAAAATATTTTTGTATGAATATAAAACGATCTAATTTTATTGACAACATATATTCGTATTTGCATGGCTATAAGCTTTAGAAGACAATAGTAGAAATCTACATTAAAGACTTAAAATAACCTTTACACAATATTTTGTAAACATTTGAGAAACCCATATTTTCGTTATTCCGATAATGTCGTTTTTAAATTCAAACTTAAAATTATGATGTGCAGTTGCCTGCCTTCCAAAAAAATTGTATGTCTATTTTTTACCTGTGTTACCTGTCAACTATATAATTACCTGGAGCGCCCTCGATTTAGAGCAGAAAGAAAAAAATATTTACATCTACAGAAAAAGTTCTCACCATGATCAACATGCTTCATTAATAGCTGCTTTAAATAGGGCGAAATAGAGGGATCAAAGCTTCGACCATGAGTAATCCTGGCTTCGCTATGATACGAGTAGAAACTGATGAACACGGTTGCCACTTATGGTACTTTAGTACCAAAATTGGTACTTTTTTTTCCGTTTGGTACTCTGGTACTCATGTTCAAAAAATGGTACATTTTCGGCGACCCAACTTTATTGTGGATATTCTATTGTTTTATACTTTTTGTACATTTTATATAAATTGTATTTTCTTATAAAAAGACAATAGAAAAATTTTGGACCTTTTTTTACAGAAATGGTACCTTTTTAAACCAATTTTGGTACAGAAAAAAATTTTCAAGTGGCGACCGTGCTGATGAACTGACCTATTACAGCTGAAAATTCGAACTCATAACGGTGTCAAAGTCGTAATCCATCTATATTGCACGTTTGGAAAGTTAAGCGACTGATGATTCTTACTGGAGGCCCTATGTTCTACAAGGAGAAGAGGGACTCCAATCCTCTTCAGACAGTAAGTAAATAATGTCTACTACTGATATTAATCTATATGAGTTCATATGGATCATCATAGCATTCAAATTTTTATTACAATAAGTGATCATATTTTTCTGCTGACTTCAAACTTCTACATCAAAATGGATATCCAGTTAATTACTACTGGAAACTACAATTGTAATGATATTTATTATTATATTGATTTAAAATTATTGAAAATTATAATTTAAAAAAAAAAATAAATCAATTGAGAATTTATATATCAAATAACGATCCAAGCTCTGAGGAATAAACTTTTCATACCACTGAAATGGGGGAACAAAATCAAAATATATATCTTTACATTAAAATGAATATTATAGTAGTCAATTGGAAATAATATTTATTAAAATTTTAATTTAAAATGATTGAGAATTATAATTTTAAATAAAATAAAGCAATAATTGAGAACTATTATATTAAATATTACAAAACGGAATAAATTTTTGTGCTAATATTATTATTGCTAATATTATCTGGCTTCCACTGCAACTTTATGAATCATTCAATCAATGAAGAATTCAAATCTTCGTTAAAATAACATTACTTTCAATATCTGTTAGTGAAGAATAATAAAACTTCAATAATCTAGACCTAATTATAATGTTATTTTTTTCATTGTTTGATATTTAAGTAAATATTTATATTAAATTGATTTTTAACGGCCGGTTTGACGAAAGATACTGAGGTCTTAATATATGTTATTGTTTTCGGGTGGAGAGGTATTTTTTAACAGTAGTGAATTACAATAAAAAACTTAATTATAAATTATAAATAATTAATTGAGTTTTTGGCTAATCATACAGCTGTGTTGAGTATTACCAAATACCTGTCATAAATGGTTTTGGAATTATTAATTATTATATTTTATATTTGGAATTACTCGTAAATAATTTTTTAGGATGGTAAGTACTAAGGGTTGAACTGGTACCCTGTCAAATTTAAAAAGTTGGAAATTTATTAATAAATTTATTTATTATTATTATTTATTATTAATTTAAACTCTTTTTTGGTTTAATACTAAATTATTATAAAGCAGTGTTAGTAAAGCAGTATGCAGTACTTTGCTTTGTTTTGCTTAACTACAGTTTTTTGGACTAAACCCTTTTTGGACTGGCTTGTTGCCTTCTTTATGCAAATAATACCGAAAATACTTTAGAAAAATTTAAATGAAATATTTTTAAATTTAAATGCATAAAAGTAAGCACTCAAGAGAGAATAATACAAAGTAAATTCCTATTGCCTCAAGAAACGAAATTCTCGGGAACAACAGAATTTAAATTAAAAAAAAAAGTTGTGTTTCAATCTCAGTTAACAAATAAAATTTTAAGACTTCTTTCGTCAAATTGTAAATCTTTTGTAAATTAAGCTAAAATGGATTAAAAAAATAGTATGAAAATGCTTAACAGTTTGAAACGTGAAGGGGGTATGTAAGAGCAACCAAATCCCTGAATGCCAAGCAGATGCAGACTGTTACCGTGCCAAATTAAATTTACGAAAATCCTCCAAAAACAATTTACACGATTTTCGTATAAAATCCAACGCAGCCAATTTAGACGGGCCGCATTAATTTAGCACAAGGCGTACTTCCTATTCCTCGTATTCTGACTTCCTAAAGCGCTCAGTAAACAGCACATAAGCTACTGGCAAGAGAACAGCCAACAAGACAAGCCCTTCAAACAACAACAGAACAACTGAGCATTCGAAACAACATGCGAAAGAAAGCGGAGTTGATTTGTACTGGAACACAGGAAAAACGAATCCTCTGAGAAATACTCATTTGCATGGCATTACATTTACAACTAAAGGTCCTTACAACATTCGCACACTCCAGTTATGGCCTACACTACTTTTGGGTGCTGGCTGCATTGGCTTTCCGTTTGTAGCGAATGCTTTTCCTTGCTTAAGAAACTCACACGTAATGGTAAATCTCCGTGTGAAGCACGAATCTTGTCTCTGCTGGTTGGCGACTGAATTAAAGTTGGAGTGTTGGTTGGTACTGGCAAAAGCACAACTGCATCAAAGGAGTTAAATTATCTAATAAAATATAATCAAGCCGGGAACTTTATCAATTTTCCACTGCCATTTCATTTTAATTCTGCTTTGGTAATGACACCGTGAGTTTTTAACCAAAATTTCGTGCTTCGTTCCTCGTAACATGGGCATGAGCATTTCGGAACTCATGAAGCAGGATTTATGTATTTGTGCTTGGGAATAGCCATTTCACTGCTCTTTTATAACAATCTTTGTACAATTTCTTAATTTCGGGTTTCAGTAAATGATTCCATTTTTATTTGTCTTTTCTGCAGTCAACCCTTTTCGTCTATTGTTTTATTTGAAATTACGAGAGGGAGTCTGCATATAGACATTTGTGTAGAAGCAAACTTCAAAAGATTGGGCACAGAATTTATGGCATTATTATTTTCTAGAAAATTGGTGACAATTTGCGTAGTGCTTTTGTTAAATTTCGTCCAAGTCCTTTGGTTTTTGCGGTTCATTTAATGCAATTGCGTTTGACGTTAATCAGCAAAATTCGTACTCCTTTTTTTCGGGGATATTGATCATTTATATTTTAAACAAAGAATTTGAAAAGATTCCATTTGGTTTTATTCAAAATTTAAGTACAAAAATATATTATAGATTTTATACATATATATTATTAAAGAACTGGTATATGATTTAAGCAAATCGATTATTCATTTCTAGGGAATAATGTCTAATATGACTGACTATCCGGAAAACGAAAATGGTTTATAAAAGTAAGTAAAAAACATTGTTTGTTGATACTAAAATTATTTACTAGGAAACTAACGAGTTGTTTGCCTTTAATACCTCTATATTTTTTTTATTAAAATATTTTGAAAACCCTTGATTTAAGTTAAATGACAAAAAGATCGCGTGGCTTCTATCGATAAACTCGTTGTAATAGACACTTTACTTGTCTCGGGAACTGCTTTGAATGTGCTTCCCCTTGTCTCTTAATTTCTTCAGTATTTGTTGAGATATTAAGATCTAGATGAAAATCGATCTTAATATCTCGAGCGTTAACAATATATTTTGGAATTTTTCATATTCTAAATAAATAATAATAAAATAAAATAAATATATTATTCTCATATATAAAAATATTGTATAATATACTAAATATCGAACATTATAATACAATTGATTATAATAAAACAAATAAGTTTATGGAATAAAAAAATAATTTTTTTTTTCATTTAACAATATATCTTTATTGAATCGCTTTGAATTCAAGCCTAACAATAAGTTTTAAAATCTTAAAGATTAATAATATTACATTAAAAACTATTTTATATAAACATACTATAATGAAATATATAATGATTTGTGAATTATTACAAGGGGCCTCTGAATAAGTAGCCAGGGCTTATTTACCAGCTATCACAGTGTAAAAGTTGGATTAATCAGCATAATCTTTACCAAAACAGATTTGCGAGTATATCACTCCGTTTCAAACATAAAAAATAAGGACTAGACAATACTAAAAATGAAAACCACCCAGCCATAAGGTCTATAAACCAAGGCATCACATTAAAAACAAAGCACCATAAACGCTACAATGCACCTTTTATTTTTTATTATTTAGGTTATCACTTCTTATATAGGTGCAATAGTTTTTGAAAGAGGGCCTAATTAGTGGAATATTTGGAAACTCTTGCCTTATTTACCTTTTAGAAAATCTGTTCCATAAAAGAGTTTTAATCTTCTACAAAAACCAAGAAAATTGGTAACTACCTTACATCTTCCGAGAGTTTGATGATTCTAACTAAGATATAGCTCAACAGATATGTTGCATTCTAAACACGTATTTAAACACGTATAGAAATCAAAGTCAATAATAGCAGAATAGGAAAAGTTAATTGTTAGACTTCTAAAAATTTAAAGACTTCCACTTCCAATGAAAATCGAGTCAGTCAGAATAAATATATAAGGCAGCTTTAGTCCGAATAGAATAAATGAAATATTACATTGTACATGGTGTTTATAAGTTTTTCAGATATAGTGCTTTTAAGAAAAACCTGTTACTCAATCTATAAATAATCACAAGTCTATAACTAAATTTTATTTAGAATTTATGTGGTTTTCTATATACAGTTTTTATACAGAGCGTGTTTGCCCTAAGCGTCTTCAAAATTCCCAAGCTATTTGCTTGATTCTTTTATGCTCTTCCGCTTCTTTGGATTTGCTTAAAGCCAACCAATTGAGAGAAATTTGATTTGTAGTCTCAAATTATGTAGTCGGAAAAATATTCATTTCGTGCATATCTGTTGTTAATCTAAAGTGACACTCTTCTATTACTTGTAATGCATGTTTTGATTTCGATTATTAATCCATCCCATATTTTTGACATTAGTCTGCATGAGTTTGTAGAAAAGGTAGTGGTTCTTAAAATATATATCTCGATTCAATTTCATTTCCATACGCATATTGCAAGATGTCAATATTTTTGTCTTAAAATTGTTACTTTGTGGTTTTAATTTTTGGATAGTTTAGTCGTAGGTCATACTAAGTATGCCCAAAATTTTGGAAATTTGATTATTCACTCGTCATATAATCCAGAATAACATATTGTCATTGATATGTATGACAAGAATCAGAAGAAAGATTCATTTAAGTCAGGAGGGAATCAGTGCGGAAAGCCTTCCAAAATGCAAAATAGACCATGCATATGTATTCAGAGAGTAAATCGAACACATTTCTAATAAATTGATCCCATCAAAAATATATAAAGGCTATATAAAGGCAACACCGCGTTATCAAATCTCAGAATGGTTATAGGCTTCTCGGTGAGGTATAATCCAGTCAAGGCGTAAAGAGGGGTTTTGAAGATATCTCGATTTAATAGAGAGTAAAAGTGCTCAAGTGCACTGGCTCAAATAGCTTTAACATAAATAAATTAAATGTTTAAATAAGACAAACTTTGGGTGGGAAATCCTTGTTTATAACGTTGTCATTTTTGTGAATATATAAGTCTTCTGTGGTTTGGCAGTGATTTTTGAGTCCATTTCAGTTATTGATATCAAAATTATTAACGTTTGTGGTCACATCATTAATTTTCTTTATACTTACGTATATTTCGTGGTCTGAAAATTTTAAAAAATACTTGTGTTTCTGCAACTAATTTCTATACAAAAACATTTTATTTACTTATATCGATAAAGATGTAATTCACAAAAACATGTATGTGATGATTTGAGATTTCTTGACGTATACGAGTAATAGGTCGTAATTGAATATAAGAATAAATATGTAAAACAAAAGATTTATGCTTAATTGGGACAAATGAATATTAAAAAAATATCTAAATAAAGCTTCTTTCAAGAAGTTATCTATCTTAACGCTTTTTGTCAATATCGTAACTAAGATAAAGAGATGAATGGAATAAACACTTTTATCTTTGTTACGCTGATGCTATTAATATCCTTTTTAGACAAGAATTGTTATATTTCACTAGTTTATTCCTAGTAAATCCTTCTAAATATTACATATATTATTTTTTAAATAAAAGCGAATGCATTGCAAAAGACTTCTCAATTCATATTTGCTCAACAGCATATTCTAGTTAGTCAGTCTTCCAATCATTATTCTTTTTGTATCATAATTCCTCTAATTTTTTCAGTTGCTATGATATAGAAAACTATGGGGTAGCAATAATCTTCAAAGTGTAAGTGGAATGTGAAGAGGGGCTTCTGTGTCTGATTTCCTGTTGAAATCATATTTTTCAGTAAATAATCTCGAAAAGCATATTAATAGCATACAAAGAAGATCTTGCTTATTAAGAGCAAGATACACTTGTTTCTGATACTTAAATGTTATTTTTTTATGAAAATATAGTATTTAAAAAAATAGTGATTAAGGATGGCGGCTGAAGGATTAGTGTATCACTCGTGTATCTTAGAGAGAATTATTCTTTTGATTCATGTTGGTTTTTCATACCAAAACTAAAGTTTGAGATTTGAGTATTCCATAAATTAAGAAATTTGTGGAAGTTGATACTAATGGTCATATAGTCGTGGTACTGTGGTCGAAAACGCTCTCGTTTTACGCTTGCAACTGGATACATAGCATTGTCATTCGTATCCTTTCATATAGTACCGATCTTGAATGATGCCTGAGTGCAACACTCTCGTTTTGCGGTAGTAAGTGGACACATGGTCTTGTCTTCTTTCAAACAGTAATCGATCGTGGACGATGTTTGAGACCTGCAGTTTATATGCGTTATGACAAGTAGTGATTGATTTTTGTACTGTTTATGACTCTTTTTTCATAATAGCACACTGATCTTTTAGTAATAAGTAACTGAAGATATATGACTATGATTCCATAAAATTGAAAAAAGAAGCAAATTTTTATTTTTTAATAATTTTTATTTGTGATTTAATCATATAATATTTTTTTACTTATTAACTATATTAGTATGATTTCATTTTGATTTTCATTATTGATTATTTCTGTTTCTTCAACTTGTGCTCAGTAGTCACAATTTGGTTTACTTATAAATTCTCATTTAATATTTAAGAAATACAAAATAATTAATTGCAAATACAAAACTTAAAAATTAACATGCAAAATTTGTGTCCGTTGTCCTTCTTCCTTTCTTGTCCTTTTGTCCTCTTAATATTTTGATATTAATTAATTATTTTGCCTTAGTTGGTACGAGAGCTATGACGTGCATAGCTAGTTAAATGGTTTTGATTAGTAAATTTATGGTAGGTCTTTACTTTTAATTAGTTTTGTGTTTTTCTCATTTTGATTTTATTATCTAAATAATTGCTTACTTACACTAACTTCGAGATACTTATTTTGTTTTTTATTTATTTATTTTTGTTTATTTTTTTTTTGTTTGTTTTTGCTCGTTTTAATTTAATATTATTTTTTTTAACAATATTTTCGTTTTACAAATGAAACTCTTTGAGTTTTGCCTTTGTATAATATTAACTTACTTTATCCTATTTTAAGCTTTGTATTCTTTATCTTTGCTGTTTTACCTAAAATTTATTTTTCTCTGCAATGCCTTTAATTATCCGTTAATCTCCTTTAATTACGTGTGAAAAGTTTTTAATGGCGTTTTGCATTCTGCCGTTTTTATAGCTTTTGCCTTTTACAAAAACGATTAATTACTTGTCTAAAGGTGTGTATTACAATAATATTTACCTAAAAGTTTAACTTTTATTTTTTCTTCTATTCTGTTTTTATCCTTTTTGGTTTAAGTATTATCTACAAAATTACATTTAATAAAATTGATTTAAAAATTTATTATTTACAGGCTTTTTTCAAAAATTGCTTTAACGTAATCGTTCACTAACCTAATATGTGTCCTTTGATAAATAATAAGTAAAATTATGAATTTGTAAAAATAAATCAAATTATTAAGAAATAAATTATAAATAAATATAAAAACTTAAAACTAAATTTCGTAAACAAGATTAAATACTTCAGAATATTACAAAGAATCTTTTTCAAGCTAAAAGACCTGGTTTAAGATAATATCGGATCTGATTGTATCGTTACAGAAAATATTATTAATAATTTAGAACTCTGATAATACTTTGGGTATTTAATACAAAATACATTATCGGAAATATATTCGTTCAAGAAAAACTAAGTCAATATAATATGCAGTAATTGTCTTCGATTTTATTATGGTATTGAAAAGTATACACCCCACATCTTTTCTAAAGAGTGACACTTCGTTCTTCGTTCGATAAATGAACGATTGTTTTTGAGAAGAAGACGCTTTGATTTGATATTCAGTTTTTCAAATAATTTTACTTAAATACATTCAACGTTTTTATATATTTTCTATAAAACCATATTTGGGAGACCGCAAAAAAGGATTATGTTTCGGCACTCATATCTTCAGCCAAAAGTTTCGAAGTACTCTTTTGAGGTTTAAGAACAAATAGAAGTATTATTTGTCGAAGTCCTAAACTACAGAATGCGATTGGAATAAATTAATAATATGCAATTATTTTGGCCACCATCATCACCTTCACAACATTGTGCTTTCTATTATCAAAGAATATTTTCTCTTTTTTTGTATGGAACATATTAATTGTCATTTTATTCATCAAACAGACTAATCCTGGTACTAAAATATTCAGTGTAGATACTTATTCAAAGAAACTAATGAATACATAAGGAACACTGATGTATTCAAGGGAAGTATATTACAGGAAACTATAATAGATAGCATAGTTCAAAATCAGACGCAATAACATTCACATCTGATTATTGCATGATCAGTTATTTTATGTGGTCCTTGTCCATTGACTTTTGATGAACTGTCGGCAAATGCGGTGCAATCTTTATAAACAGATTTTTCATGGTACGATAGCATGCTCAGGAACATAAGGACGTTTCTTTAGATCTTCGTTAGCTCTCTTTTATAATTCCAATGTATACCAATCAAACTATTTTTGTGAATTTTATTGTTGCTTTTCGAATTAACATCCTTAATTGCAATTGCACATCCTTAATTGCACTTGCAATTATCGGTAACTATACATCCATTTTATAGTCACGTTAAAATACAATGTACTAATAAATAATAATTGATGATAAATTGATGATTTTTCAGTGCCGAGTTATTTCAATGGTGTTTTGTTTTGCCAAAAAAAACTATTTTTAATCGCCTTTATTAGCGAGCAACTATTCAGTGTTAGCTAAATAGTTTGATGTAGCAAAATAAATCCTTTAAATGTGGACCATGTATACTATAGACCATCAGAGCGACTGGAATCGGAATAAAGATTACCGTTAATTTAATTCTGTGTATTTTATTTCGTTCCAAATGAATGTCACACGGTTTCGGCAATCAGAGAAAAGCAACGCAAGAGAAGTTTAATGAATTGGTTAAATTATTTTTATATATTGAATATATTTATAAAACTCTGCAAAACTTATTTTGAACTTAATATTATTTTGATTTGGTTGCATTAGAAACACAGTTTTAATTGAAAAAACAAAGTATCTATTATATGAAAATTCAAGGGCGTGGCCCAAAAGGGATATATGTTGCGGTAACTTGCACCTGACCCCCTAGTAATATTTCATTACATTTCATTATGAAAAAAGGGATTCATAGAAAAAAAAAAACATTCTTAACCTTTATGTGCTCGGTAGTCTACATTTGTAGCATTTTGTGCGAAAAAGTCTTATAAAAACGAATTTTGCACAACGACAGGGTGCGAGATTTTTAGTAGTTTCCTAAAAATCAATTTTAAGTTAATTTTAAACTTAACAACATCAAAACAATAATTTATTTAAGCCCTAGACCCAACTTTTCAAAATGATCACCTCCTGGCCGGTAGTCTACATTTGTAGTCACCATATAATTTATATGAAAATTCATATTAAATATCTATGTAGCTCAATATTTTTTAGTTCCAACATGCAGAAACATGTTCCTTTGTAATTTATTTTATTCTCTGTTTACTTGTACATACTTCTGCTGCATATTTGTACTTATATGCATGATTTTATGGTTTAGATCGCAACAGTAGGAGGATTAGGAAGCGCAGTTCATACTGCTGTAATCAATTTTCTGCTTATGCTCAATCTGATTACAATGTAATGCTTTCGATCCGCTTTTGATTGGTTAATTTGGTAATGAAATAGTTTATTTGAAACATAGAGCAGTAAAATAAAATGAGAATATTGGAAAATATGATTGAACGTGCTTCAACTCGGCCACTATTAGTTGTTAAACAGTAAGTGTGTTTGCAGGTTTTCCTTTTTTTGGAAGTGGCTTATGAAAAAAGAATGGCGACAATATATTGACAAATTACTGAGCGAGATTGATGAGGAGGAAGAGGAGCACTAGTTTTTAGCGATGAATGGTTTGATGATCATGTACCACTTGACCATCATACAAGTTCCAGCTCAAGCAATGTTTTTGTTGGTGCTGTAAGTGTTGCGATTAGTTTCTATTCTAAAGAATCTGACGCCGAGAATGAAATGATACTTGGTGAAGAAGGTGATTCAGAAATATGAGCAAGAATAAGGTATATTATTCGAAATAAATTTTGATTATGTGATGAATGTCAAAGAGACCTCGGTCGTTATGCAGTATCTTGATACATTTGTGTCAAGAGATAATACTGTCTGGTTCAAATCTATACCTAATCAAGTAGGTCGCACTACTGCTCACAATGTGTTTCATGACACTACTGTTGGTCCAATTCGAGCGACTAAAGGTCTAATTTTGTACACCGTATTCGATACTTGAATAAATTTTGAGAGGAACAAACTAAAAAGCCAGGAAAACTACGCGAAATATTTGCAGTTGGTGCATAAAAACCAGTGTGTGACGTACAAACAGTCACATATTCTTTGGGTGAATGTTGTTCCTCAAAAGCTACTTAAAATCTTTTTTACCCAAATTTTGTATAATAATTTTCATAATAAATATGTACAATTGTCTGTAAAAGTAAAATAATCTGTCTAAAAGTGTTTTTTTAATATGTTGGTCTAGATTTCTTCATAACATACTTGCTTGCTACAAATGTAGACTTCCGACCGGCAACGTAGGAAAAATATCCCGAGCACATAAAGGTTAAGTATGATCTATCCATACTATACCTATCCGATGGCAAAAGTATGTGCATTTCTATTTGCAGTCTGTCATGTACAGAAATTGAAAAAAGGATTTCCAATTCAAAGACTTCGTTATTTTTTTAAGATAAGATTGAGTAGGAATTATATAAATTATATCATTTCAATAAAATATTCTCTGAATTTATTGGATGAGATGTAGGAGTTCTTCAAATACATACTTCTCATTCTCTTAGCTTAATTTGGTTCGAAACAAACAGTCTAGATGAAATCTTTAACATAACTAAGACGTACATAGCCTTGCTAACATATTCTCATTTGTTCCCTAAATCTTAATCATGGTTAGGTCTATAATAGGGTTGAATGCCTAATAATGCAGTTGAATGAATTATATATAGATATAGGTAATTATTGTTATATGTATATAAACAATATATAAAAATTATTTGAAATTATTAAATTTTAAATAATCTTCTAAAGGAAAAGTAGTTTTATATCGAAACAATAACATATAATACGCAAGTCTTATTAAGTATTGTTCGATTAAATTTAAAATTGAAAATATAAATAATTAATTAGTACATTATTAGCATTTAAACAGATATGAAATATATTGAAATTAAACATATAATAACTTAATAAAGATTTAATGAGATAATTTAAAATTTTAAAAAATTAGTTAAACGTTTTAAAAATATTTTCAAATTTAATTACTATCTAAATTTACCGAAAAATAATGTAATATATTATTTTTAACTTGTTTCATTAAATTAAATTTAGTTTATGTCTAGCTTTTAACAACTTATAAATTTATTTTTTATGTACAAACATTTTACGATGCTTTCAGAGTATTCAATTTCTCCTTAACGGATAATTTGATTTATTTTCTATAAGATACTTATTTATTTTTAATTTTTCTCAATATTTATTTTATTTTTTTTTTGAAAATAAAGTGGAATCGAATTCCATAAAATATTATGACAACTTTTACATACATCGCATGAGTAAAGGTGAATTGCTCCTCGAGAATGAGTATCTTTAATGGTAACTAACACGCGTTTAAATGATTTGCGCCAAGCACCACACCTGCTGCCATATAACCTACACCGCTGTGATGATTGCTACCCTGCTGATGTTGCTGCTGTTGCTGCTGTGGATGCTGTTGCTGGTTCTGATGCTGGTTGTGCTGGCTGTGCTGATGGTGCTGATGATGCGCATGATGATTGTGGTTATTTGCAGTCGTTGTCACGCTTACAACATCATTCGATGGCGCAATTGCGGTAGATGAGGTTAAATTTACCGCACCATTGCCGCCGGTTATCATAGTGCCATTGCCATTACCATTTCCAGTATTTCCAACATTGCCACCGACAACAGCCGTACTCACACTCGCACTCACACCCAATCCAATGCTACCAACACCACCAACACCAGTAACACCGCCATCAACAGTCTTCACGGCCACTACACCGATTGGTGTCGTAGCTGCTGTTGTACTTGTGCTCAAACTAGTGCCGCTAATGTGTGCACTAATACCACTCGGTACACTTGACATTACAGTACCAGAACGTACCAGCTCCTCGTTGGGTATGGAGAAGTGACGATATGAGATAAATTCGGGTGGCATAGCTGCTTGCCGCTTGGCATTCTCTATGCGCTGCTTCTTCAACTTAACATAGCTAAGCACCGATATCATTACGATAAATACTATGATGCCCAGACAACAGCCCACTATGAGTCCTAGGCGGCGCGTTAATATCGAATGTATGAAGCCATTGCTTGAAAGGCCGTTTTCGTCGGTGATTAAACTTGGCGTCGAGTCGAGTGTTTGTACGTCGGTGCAAGTGGAAATGTGTGAATTTTTTAACACTTCCTGCAATGCATTGTCGGTCATAACTGTGTTCTCGATTAGTGCCTGTTGTTGTTGTGGTTGAGCTTGCGTGTGCTGATTCAGAAAGTCTATATGGTCGCCCATGTTATCGGCGTACATTTGCTGATATGCATGATGCTGCTGATACGGATGTTGCAATTGATGGGATTGATATTGCTGTTGCTGTTGCTGCTGCTGCTGTTGTTGTTGTTGGTGTTGGTAAAAAAGCTGATTGGTACCACCAGCTTCATCGCGCAGCATTAGGAATGAGTCGTTAAAATGTATTCTTTGAAGTGCGTTTGCCACAGGCTCGGAAAGCCAATTACCGGTGCCAATAACGCAAATATGATACCGTGTATTCGCGTTAAGTTTTGTTAGTTTTGCTGAGTGTGCCGTGCCGTTCAAACGTTTGCCTCGTATCTGAAAAATAGATTTAAAAATTTTTGTGATTTCTAGCTATGAAATGTAATCAAAATTTAATTTAGTGGTGACCTCAATTTCAGGTTTCGAATTTAATTAACGTAAAATTCGAGTGTTAAGGAAAGGATAGAATGTTCATTGCCAGAACTTTTGACTGTTAACCGCAGGAAGCAATTAAAATATGATATTTCGTTCAAATGGTTTCTAGTGAAGAGCACAATTTCTGAGTTAAGTAACGATGAAGTTACGTTATTGGAGTATTAGTCGGAATTAATAACAAAAGGATTTAAATTGGATCACTTGTAAAAGGATTACAATAAGATTTGAACGAGGTGTAGTATTAAATACATTTCTAACAGGAATTGTTGTCATAGGTTAGAGTGGTCAGATATTTACATAAATGACCATATACCTACATATAATGGTGTATGTGGACTTATGTGTTATATATTTATATTATAAATATTTTTAGAATTGTTGTCATAGGCCGGAATAGAGTAGTTATTATAAATTTTTATGTCGGAAGGAAAGTAATATATTTTTAAGCAGGAACTATTGTTATAGGTCTAAGTGGTTACATGTCTACATATATGGCAGTATATACCGCTGTATATATGTCTAATTTGTTATATATTTTTATAACACATTTATAAAAGACGGTTTTGAGGAAAGGAAATATACATTCTCAAACTTGAATCCTAGTCATGCTTTAGAGTGGTTGCATATTATGCTGTATATATGTCGTGTTTGTTATATATTTTTATGATTCCTTTATGATTCGATTTTGAGGAACGAAAATATGCATTGCTTAACAGGAATTGTTGTTATAATTCAAAGTGATCACATCTTTATGCAAATGATTATATATAATGCTCTATATATGACTTATTTGTTATATATTATTATGGC
This sequence comes from Teleopsis dalmanni, assembly GCF_002237135.1. NCBI lineage: Eukaryota > Metazoa > Arthropoda > Insecta > Diptera > Diopsidae > Teleopsis > Teleopsis dalmanni. The sequence goes on along the minus strand of NC_051846.1, from coordinate 146,507,685 downwards.
ATTTTTTAAGATTGGTTCGAGGAATACATTTTTTAACAGGAATTATTGTTATAGGTATGGGAATGTTATAAGTGTTATGTATATGGGAGTACATAACAGTTTATATAAGACTTAATTGTTATCTGTTTTTAAACTATTTTTCTAAAAGACGGTTAAGAGAATAGGAAAAATATATTACTTTATTGGAGTTGTCATAATTTAGACTGGTAATTTGTCCATATGAATGAACATACATAATACTGTATATGGGATATATGTGTTATATATTTTTATGATTCCTTGCTAAAAACCGGTTTTGGGGAAAGAAAAATATATATTGGCTAATAGAATTTGTTGTTATAGTTAAGTGTGGTCATATTCTTACACGAATTATCATATATAATGCTGTATATATGACTTATTTGCTGTATTTTTTTGAAGAATGCATGTGCAAAGCTGTTTTGAAGAAGGAATAAAATGGATATTTCAGCAGGATTTATTGCTATAGATTGGAATGGTCATAAGTCTATTCAAGTCACCTTTTACATTATTATTTACATATCACTTATTTGCTGTATTTTTCTCTTGAATGGGTTTGAAGTATGATTAAAAACATTTTTTTGTTCCGATTAGTTAGAGAGTGCATGTAATGATGACATTTGTATATGTAAATGATATATGTGCTTATATTATATATATATAAATAGAATTGTGTACTGTGTTTCAATTTAACTATTAAGTAAGATCTTTTATGATTTCATCTAATGAATTTGCATTTCATTTAAAATTTTTATATACATAAAAATTATAGTATTTAAAGAATTGTTCGATTAACTCGATAACGTTAATAACAATTTTTATATCATCTTAATCTCTACATCAACTTGGTAATCTTTGTTTCTCAATTACTAGTACTTATTGAACTCATTATCTGGACAATTAATTAGCTATTGAATTACAGCAAATTCAGTTGAGTTGACAACAAAATTACTGACGCTTTCGCATAATTTTCAATTAAATTTTTTCATTTATCTGTTTTTCATTTACTGCTAGTGCCTTATAGGGGACTTACCTCATCAATATCCATGCCGCCATCTGTTGTTGAATGGTAAACGATTTCGTAACCATTTAATCCTAAATGTTCGCGACTCTGCCATGAAACGACAACTGAGTATGGTTGTATATCCTGTATGGCAATTTTTGGTATTAATGGCGCATCACAAAACTGTTTTGGTTCCATTTTAGCGAATATCTTGCCACGCAGCTCCGCCGGAAGTTCGCACCTGAGGTAATTAATATTATCACCCGTTGCGGACCATTTTCGATGATCACGTAACCATTCCCACAGTTTCTGTGCATCACAGCTGCAATGCAGTGGATTTTCTGTTATTTCGCAGTTATTGTTTTGTAGTTGCAGTTTTCGTAATTGTTGTTTTTGTAGTTCATTTTGTTGGTTTAGTAGTTAAATTTGTTACCGTTTCAGATGTTTTGTCATGGAGTTTTGGAGGTTTGACGTTGCCGTGTCGTTGCCGTGTCGTTGCCGTTCCCGTTGCCGGTAGTCAATGGTTGATGTTGGTTAGTTAAATGTTGATATTTCGTCGAGAATTGTAGAATTCGTTTTTGGTGAGCAATCATTTTTTTTGGTCGTTTTGTTGTTGTTGTTGTTTTTTACAAGGATTTGCGCAGTGACAATAATAGCAATGCAGCACATGAAAGTAAAGTACAGTAAAATTTTATTAATATTTACTATTATGTACCTTCAGGTGTGTCATCACCACGGTACTTTGTATTTAGAAATTTTGTAAATTGCACCCAAATGCAGTATAACCAATTTTATCTATTTTGTTTCAGTAATAAACACACAAAAATATATAAAGTAAAATATTTTAAATCCTTTTAAAAATATACAAACTGGTATATATAGTTGTAATTTTTATAAAATGTTAATCTCAGAATTTTAAAAAATAATTCAAATTTTTGGATTCTAATTTTTGGACTCAATATTACTAATTAATATCTGCATATTATTAAATAACACACATAATATACATATTTTAATGGTATACCATATTTTTAGGCTATACTACTACTATACTCACTGCTACTTTACTACTCATAACTTGACTGCTTGACCGAAACCATTAAGAAAACTGACACTGACTAGAATCGGTTAATAGAAAACGAGTTGTACTTTGTTATGATAATGCTTTACGGAACTACTTAGCGAAACTGGGTTGGAAAGTTTTAGTACATGCACCATAGAGCTTGGAACTTGTTCTATATGACTACTATTTGTTTACGTCTTTGCAAAACTTTTCACATGATAAAAAATTGGTCTACCGAAAATCACTTGGCCAAGACTTTTGCCGATAATTCATACATATTCTACACGGATGTAGTTATAAAGGTACTCGAAAAATGGGATAAAAGATTATAAACACAATACATTTTTGTTCAAAATATGCCACAAACCGAGGAACACTTTTATAGCACCCAGTAAAACTGTTAATAATTGTTATACTGAGCCTTTGTATATTTTAAGTAAATACCGAAATATGACTGCATAATGTATCATCCCCGGTAAAACAAGCCTATATAAAAAGGCGAATAAAATCTAGTGGGTACCACCCGATACTGTTTTAAGTAAAAATGGTAGTGGGTGAGCTTTACTTGCGGCACCCGATCTGACGTGTAAATCTAGGGCGTAGATTAAGGTCCACACCTTTGACTGTCTTAAACAATTCAGGGTGATTTTCTTAAAAGGAGTATTGTAGTGGTTGTTCATAAAACTTAAAGTTATGCGAGCGAATGTAATGACTGAATTCATTACTTTAATTGGATGAATAGTTGTATTTACAAACATAGTGCTGTGCCCCAAAAAGTTGCAGAAAGATCTAAAGTCATAGATCTTGCTCCCATCAAAGAAGTAACCTATATCCAAAAAAAATATTTCAATTGGTACCAGTGTAATTTATTGAATTTATACTAGTGACGTTTATCTTTGCATTATATTGATAAGCTATATAAGGCGGGTTATAACGTTACGAAACTATGGTCTCTGCATAGTTTACCAATATTTATTTAGATTGTCTAAGAAGTGAAAGAAAAAAAGAAAACTAAATGATTAATTTGCATCATATACGCTAATATATATTATGGATATATCACTGAACACAGTCCATGCACGTCTTTATATGGATTCTAAAGCTTATTAAAATTAATTGCTTCTTATCAAGTTATATTGGACATTTTGCAAGAAAGTTGGTTTAAAAAAATAATGGTTCAAGTAAATTTTGAAACGTGCTAACCAAATTTAAGCTTCGGCTTATATAAATCCTATATCCAGTATACTATATCTCTATAGAAGATATCCTATATCTTTTATGCTATATCTTTTATCCTATATCTCTATAGTAATCTCAACAAGTAACTTAATAATGTATTGAAAAATTGCATTGAATATTTTTTTCTTCTTGTCAATGTGTGTTCAGTATGAGCAAACAAGATAATAGAGAATTTTTGCTGCATAAAGTGCATTCTCAATCAAGTCTGAATAATAATTCCATATCCCATAACATGAATTTACTCGATACCTGACATATTTCCAAGAAAATATTTCTCACAATATTGAAAATATACATTTAAATAACGAGAAACATTTTTACGTGCAGCTTACCTTCCAATTTTAGGGTTTTTATATTCGTTTCCAATGGTTTCAGTGCATCAATGGGTATCAATTCGAAATAGTTTTTGCGCAAGTCGAGCACATCCAATTTTCTGAGGTATCGAAACGCGTCTGTCGAAAGCACAGTCATGCGATTTCCCATCAAATAAAGCTGCACCAAGCCGTGCAAATTGCGAAAAGTCTTTTTCGATATACGATCCAGTTGATTGAAGGATAAATCGCATGTTTGCAGCTGTGCTAAGTCCGCACTAAATTCCTCCAAGTCCTTCAAGCTGTTGTGCGAAATATTCAGCGTACGCAGCAAGGATAAGCCTTGCAAACGTTCCTTTGGCAGCAGCTCCAGTTCATTGACGCTTATGTCGAGGGTTAATAAGTTCGTGAGTGATTTAAAGGCGCCGGGTGAAATGCGTGTAATACGATTATTCACAAGGTGCAAATGTTGTAGCGCTTGAAATGCTTCAAAATCCTTTGAGGTGAGTATGGATAAATTCGTTTGACAAATATAGAGCTCCTTCAGATACGGGTAACGTTCTTCTTTAACAGTGTAAATTTTATTGATTGGATTTCCAGTTAGATTTAGCCAAGATAGGCGTGGTATTGAGACATCAGATAAAGCGGAACTCGGAATTTGCAGAAAGCGATTGCTAGACAAGTCAACGCGCTGCAAGTTAATTGAGTGACGCAAAAAATTAGCCGGTAGTGATAACAGCAAATTACCACTCAAGTCAACATTGTCCAGTTGTGTTAGATTCACTGCATTAAAACCGCTAAGTGAAGTGATTTTATTATCGTTCAAAAATAATTGTCGTAGATTGAGTGTTCCGCTAAGTTTAAAAAAGTCGATGACGCTCAGTTGATTTCGTGACAAATCTAAGATTTCCAGTGTACTCAAGTTATATAGAGGTATGTGTGGAAATTCGAATAGATTATTATGGCATAGACGAAGTTCCTTAAAAACGTTGAGGCCATTAAAAATATTGCGATTCATGACGGTTAAGTGATTGTGACAAAGGTCAATTTTGACTAAATTCGTATTTTTTGTGAATAATTGGTCTGGTATTGTACCTACACTGCAGTTGGCCATGGTGAGGTGCTGTAGGGAACGTAATTTATCGAACATGCCAGCTATAATGCCACCTACACCCACGTTACTAAAATTATTGTGTGATAGCTGTAGGGTTCTTAAGCCAGGTACGTCTAATTTTTGTATATCGGCAGGGTTTAAGTAATTCTCTTCGAAATTTAACACATTCAAGTTCTGCAAGGACTTGAATGTATGCATCTCAATTTTACGCAATGAAGTGTTGCGCAAATTGAGATGTGTCAATGATAATTCATCCATAAAAACGTCCTTTGTGATTTGTACTAGAGGATTATTTGACAAATCTAAAACTCGCAAATTCTTCAGTTTGTTGAAAGCATAACCTTCAATAGCTTCTATATGATTATCGCACAAGGAAAGTTCTTCTAAGTTATGCAATGCAGAAAAATATTCCCGACGCACATGCTTAAGCCGATTATGGCTCAAATCTAAGAACTTGAGATTCTTCAACGTGCTAAAAGTATCTTTGTCAATATCACGTATGTGATTGTTGTCCAGATATAAACGACTTAACTCCTTAAGATCAACGAACATGGACTTCTCAATTTTTGTGAGTTTATTATCACGCAGCCACATAATCTGTATACGTAACTGATGGCGAAAGGTTTTTGTATGGATCTTGTGTATATAATTCGACTCGAATTGTATGGAGAGCAAAGAGGAGTTAACATTTTCATTTGGAAAGATGTCTTCCAACACAGTTAGTTGGTTGTCTTGCAAATTTATGTGCTGCATATTGGTTAGTGTATAAAACGCACCCGGCTCTATATCTTCGATGTTATTTTTTTGCACATGCAACTCCTGTAGAGCCGGCAATGGTTCGAATACACCTTTACGTATGCGACGTATGCGATTGTTGTGTAGGCGTACTTCACGCAAATACTCCAGTTTACGGAACATGCCAATTTCTAGATCCTGTATTTCATTGTTGTCTAATGACAGCGAGGACAGCTTTTGGCATTTGTCAAATAGTGTCACTGGCACTAAAGGGATGAAGTTAGCGCGCAGGTAGAGATGATCTAAATTGATGAGTGTGCTAAACACATTTGGATCAATATGTGCTATAGCGTTCGATTCTAAGTAAATGACATCGACATTGGTGGAATTGGTGAATGCATCTGCGGGCAACTCTAGAATGTTGTTTTCCGATAGAAATATTTCGCGCAATTGCGGTAAATTTGAGAATACACCGCTGATAGAATGTATATGATTGTGGCTCAAATCGACAGTTTGTAGACGTTTGTTCTTGTCGAATATTTTTGAGTCCAATGAAATAATACGATTGTGTGACATATCTAATGACATAAGTTCCTTGAGACTCTTAAAAGCATCTGGTTGTACTATTTCGATCTGGTTAGCATATAGAGAGAGAGTTTTAAGTAATGGAAATGCGCGAAAGCAATCATCAATAATTTCTGTAAATTGATTTGAGCTGAGACCGAGAAAAATAAGCGATGGTAAACGCAGGGTAGCTACCGCTGAGGCATTATTAGTTGTTAAGGTGATGTCACCATAAAATGTTGAGATTTTATTATTTGACAAACGTAATGTGCGCAGATGATCCAGTTTTCTCAAAGCCAGCAAAGGAAAAGTACGTAAGCTATTCTCAGACAAATCAATTTCTTGCATTGACTCCTCAAGACCCGCAAAACCATGCTCTGGAATAGCCTGTAGTCGATTGCCTTTCATATTGAGCTTGGATAGCCGTAGACCATAGAAACTATAGTTCTCTATCTTCGAGATTTCATTGTAGTCAAAGTCGAGCGCAGTTAATTTTTGCATGGAACTCAGCGCACGCGATGGTATCTGCAATAAGTCAGAAAACATTTACTCAGATTAATTATTAAGTTTTGTTTTATCTGAAAAAAATATGCAATGTATTTATTCAGTGTATTTTGGATCATAATTAAATAATAAATTTTTCAATCTGTTGGAAGCATTAAACAAACAGCATTCAATATTTATGTGCGCGGCAGTAACTTGCTTTTTTCGCGGCACAATTTGCCGCCATTGTTATTCAATTTATTGTGTATTTGTGTAGTTGTGTATTGTGTAATTGTGTATTGTGTATTTGTTTACTCTTATACTTTTTTACACTTCCACTGGTTTACTGTGCTGAACCCATGAACAACATTAACGGGGTTAACAAATATTTGCACAAGTGCATTCATAAATATTGCAATTTAATTCACGTAATGTTCTGCTGAGCATAGCGAGCTCTGAAAAGCCGTTTTTATTGTTATTCTGCGATTATTAAATGATGCACTGCAATTGATCTGACTTTCTGGAATGAATTAAAAATGCACTCCGATTTACCAACAACGCATCAACTGCATTAATAAATAATCATTTGAAGACACTCGGGCGATTTGTCCGTGCGCCCCGAGATACGGCGTATAGCGAATATTAAATATTTTATTTAAAACTGAATAAAACCAAACTCAGAGACTTTAACGAATTCATTAAATGCTATTCTGGATTTCGATTTAATTTAATTTGCTTGTTTTAATTGCTTTGAGTCAATTTGCTTCACTTTCAACAAACATAAATTGATTGTTTCAATCAAGCTCTTTTGCCATATCTATTAATTGATTAATTGATTGATTTAAATTGTCTTTGAAGTTAAACTTAAAATCTTTCAAATTTTAGCTTTAATATTTCTTTATTAAATATATTTTATTTTAATAGTGGGCACATATTTCCCAAGTTTTTGTTTGAAAGTTTTTATGGACCTTTACCACAGGACTCTTAATAAACTCAGTTGCATTTACATCTGCTACCATAATTAAGTCTCTTGTTTGGATTTCAATTTTTGCCTTTTTGATATTTATGACCTTATGCGAATATCTGACACTAAAAATCATGCCAATTCATACAACCAATATAACACAATGAGCTTAATTTCCATAGCATTTAAGCAAAAATAAATGCCTTTATTGATGTTTATATTGTATGGAGAAGTGGCATAAAATGTCAATTTGAATGGCTCAATTCGATTGCTAGTGAAAAAGAACTATTCCTTGAGATAAAAGACAGATAGTTTTTTCATTTTAAGCACACTAATATTCTTTAAGTTTACCTTACAGTGAGACTTTTTTAATATCTATCCATGGATAGCCATGGAGGTTTCCATGGTAAGGAATGTTTGTCTCAAAAGAAATCTAAAATGCATCAGGCATCATATTGTACTACTTTAAATTATAACTAGTAATAATTGGTTTTCATTTTCGGCACCTGATCAGGGATGTGTTTCTGACAACATGGCATCCAGGTATTTAATTCGATTATTTTGGACATTTGTTTTTCTCTGTGAGAGAATATAATAGTGGCTGCGATTAATACAAGTTACGTAGAAGGACTGCCAATGTCTCAATGTTATTTAACGTAACATTCTGTGTCTTCACGGTCTAATATTACGGTATTCAAAAACATGTGTCTTAATACAATCAACGTTCCATTGGAATTTCATTAGAAATTTCTACCGGTAGCAATGAAGAAATGCGTACAGGCATAACAGCCACCTTGGTTTAGCGTGCGGGCCATCTATACCTCTGCCACTTTTGGGTCGTAGCACCGGTGATGAAACGCAACTCTACACCGAGTAAATGATGCAATCTTCCCGCGTAAGATTGGTATCAACCACAGCCACTACGAGTCCAACTACAAGTGATCAGCACAGCCGAAGCTGCAGACACTGATCCCGCTAGTACCCGATTTAAACTTGCGGTCGTGTATCACAAGTGCAGACCTCACTTACTACCATGCAAACTTCTGTACATTGTCGGCGTGGTACATGGATTTAAATCGCCTTTTACGACAGGCATACCTTACTTAGCGAATATTCTAATCACTTCACCGAAGGGGGTGAAGTGATGTGGCGTTGCATTTTATTAAGAAAGTGCACTCGATACCAGTAAGGAAGAAATATATAAACATATAAGATTTTTTACTACCGGCGGAATTGATGATACATATTTAATCAACATATTATATTGATATGTGTGTTTTGAATACCCTGGTGTTACTTGCCTTGATAGTAGCTAACTACAGAAAAAAACTAGGACTGATATTCGATTACCTGAAGTTTGAGGCTGCAAACAAATAATATTTTAAGCACATATTTTTTTATGTCTATGGTGTTTGACGACATTTTTTAATCATTAATGACTTCAAATACCAGTGCAACCATTACATCAACACTTTAGATTAATATCTACTTAATCAGTTTTACTAAACTAACTTAAATCTTTGCAGTTCAGTTAATAAATAGCGTATTTAGTCAGAAATTAATACTCGTACTAGAACTCTTCCATTACGTCAAGCCCGATACATAGTGTTAAATTCAGCTATTTATTTGACAGCATTATTTTTCGTAACATATTCATTCATTTTCGTCGCTAATTCGATGTTATTTTATCACCGAGGGAGCGAAATTGCAACATCAATATTCGAACTATTTTGATTTGAAAGTCATTGTAGCTCGCGGCAAATTTAACACTAAAAAGGGTAGGAATTGGAGTTGGGAACTATCACGAAAAAGAGGAGCGACAAAAGAGGTAGTAAACTTAAATGTTAGCGATTAAGGGAAACGATACTGCAATTTAAACTAAAATGTACGGCAACATTTAATGCATTTACATAAATTACAATTTTTATGCAAATTGTCGCAAAAATACAAAACAAACCCGGGACCATCCGCGAAAACAAACGTGGCAACAGCACGTTACCCACTCGTCGGACAACGCCAGGACTGTGGTCCGCAGTACATCACGCCCAAATGCGAAACGTGCAGGTGAGAATTTTGCGTATCAGAAAAATAATATAATTTTCTGTTGTTGTTGGTGTTGTTGTTGCAAAAAGGACAAAATGAAAATATTAAAATAAAAGCGCAATCAAAATAAAATGGTTGAAGTAAAGGAGATTGAATGCACTTAACAGTGTACAACTTGCAAATTACGCGGTGTCACCAATGCTGCGCGGTAACGGAATATCCGTACAAGCGATTTACACCGATTCGATGCCCTGCCACTAAAATTTATGGCAATCGATTTAAATTTATTGTCGTGCGAAATGGCGTCAATTGAATAATGGCTGGATCGTTTGCTCTGCCAAAGGACATCGAAAGCTCCGAAAGTAGGTTGAAGCGGTCACAGAGAAAAAGTGGCACTTTTAAGCACACATAATGCATATTTTAGTGTTTCTTAGTACGGGCACCTAAGTGTTTCCGCTCAGTGGAAATTGTCAAGAAATAATTCTTTTCTTTCCAATAGCCTCGCCTTGCGCTCCTTAATCAAATAAATCAAAGTTGAGAATATTTTTTCTTAGAATATGAATAATTTTATTGATTGGAAATTTTTATGTATATTTTTACAATTTTTTATCATTATTACTTTTTATTGAATTTATGCCATGTAGTACGTTGTGAATGTAGAATCATCCTTTGGTGGTTATAAAATACCAGTGCTTATTTACGGCATTCACGTGCTTTTTCACCCAACTTCATGCCATGGCAACCCCGACGGCTCACGAGCATGAGTTCTAAAATTTAAAATAAATAAATTATTTAATAAAAGTTCCATAAATTTGAAGAGAACTTACGGTTACGGGAACCTCTCAAGCAATTAGCGCGTCTAGCTTGGCAATTGGTCATCAAACGACAATCGTTGGCTTTGCTCCAGTAACAGTTAACAGTCTTCTTCTCAGAACAAGGTAATCTGCAGCGTTTAGTACTTCTCTTCTTTCTTCCAGCACAGAGTCCGCTTCCATCTTTTTGAATGTTGCGACATCTGCTCTGGCTTGTTTTCTTGAGTGCTAAAATTTTAAGTAATTGATAGATTAATAAGTGATTACTTACGTCCTCAGTCTCTACTCACGTGGTTGACCAATAGACTTAAGTCTGCAGTTCTCTTCGCGGAACTTGCACTCCCGTAATCTGCGGCAACTATTCACAGTACCCCTCTCTCTTATACAAACCGAAGGGCTTGGTTTGTTACGACGACATTGGGGTCTGCATTGTGCATTAGCTGTGGCAATCACAACAAGGATTAAAGCTGCAGAAGGTTAAACATTTTTTATTAGTTGTATTTAAATCACTTTTAAATTAAATACTTACCGAATGCTAAAATGTATTTATTCATCTTAAAGTTTTTTTGGATTTTTTCGTTTCACCGCTATAATTAACGAGAGTTGAATGTGATATGGACTGTCTTCTTCGCTCGGTATTTATACTTAATTTTCGAAAACTCCACAACGTTTTGCTTTATCATGAAAACAATGACATGCTTTATAGTTATTATTGTATATTGTGAGGGAAAATGTGAAATATCTTAATTCTTCCCATCACAATTAAGACTTCCATGTGTGATTGAAAATTTAAATTCGATTTTTGACTGCTTTATTTGCACTCGAATAAATAGCAGAAAATTTTTATTCTTCATTGTTCTCAGGAAGAAAAAGACGCGGTTAAGTAAATACAATTCTGTTTTAAATTCGTGTTGTGATTGTTGTATTAATTACACATTAACATAATTTCAATTTTATTCTTAATATTTACTTAATAAACTTTTTTGTACTTAACAATTATTTACTGTTTACCTTCACTCTTTACCAGAGTAAAGAATTTCATATTGTAACCTATTGCTTTAAGCATTTTTTATATAATAATATATAATAATTTCCAGCTTTAAGCCTCGATATCTGGAGTCTTAAACTTCATTGCTATAGAGCGTACTGAAAAATGTTGCTTAGAATAAACGACTTCACATAAATCCTCTGGCAAATCGGGGTGTCTCAGAACAGGTATTACGTGCATTTAGGTGGGTATGAAAGTTGAAAAAATTGTCGACCTATATCAACACTATTGGCCATTAAGTTTTAGATAGAAATGTCGATTATAATGCGTTTCCACGTTTTGAGAACTATATAGATTTCTTTAAAAATTTTGGTAACCGATGCATCATGATGTAGGAATAAGCTGATAACTCATTGTCGTAATAACTCATCGTGAAAAAAGGCATCTTCTGTCGATGGTTATGGATTACATTATATGTTATGCTGCTTCTATATGGGTAGTATCAACAACATACCCGAAACGACTGGTAGCACAGAAACACAGGTGCCGTACATTGCTGGTTGCCTTTGCTTAACAGTATCCGATGATGCAATCTGTGGCATTGCAGGAAAGTTTCCAGAGGCATTACATGCAAAAGAGGTAAGCCGCCTTTATACCATTTAAAGCGTGACAACGATGACAGATCAAAAATCTGTCGAACACTTGTATTTGCTTAGAAAATATCAGTAAATTTAGAAATAGTCGTCCATGCAGCGCTGAAACTATGCACTCAATCTCAACATTAAAAAGTAGGGTGACTAAACGTGTGGTGAATTGTACTTCTATTTGACCCCAAAACTGAGTAATCACTGATAGTTTCCAGAATCCGTTTTCACCATTTTCAGTTGGCAGATATTCTGTTCTGTCCAAACTATTAAAAAGTTGCTAAAAGCGAAGAACATGTGGTCTTTCATTGACTACATGTTCGATTTAAAGAAGAGCGCGAACGAAAGGAAAATGAAAATGAAAAAGAACAGTTGAAGAGAGTGTAATATAACAGCATGGATGACAGATGAGGACACACAGGTGAATAATGCATCGATCACATATAATCACATCAGTTTCTTCAAGTTTTTTAGCAGTTATTTCCAAATTATATTAATTGTATTAATCACAATCTTCTCATTATATATGGAATGAACTAAGTACAAAACCATAATTTATATATAAAACTTTCACAGTTTTATTGCGGTCACCTATTGTAAAAAAAATTCATATCGTGAAATAATAAATCATACATGATACCAGTATCTATATCTATGATATAGATAATGGTAGATACCAGTTGCACTACATCTCGCAAAAGATACTGCTCATTTAGGATCATAGTTGATAGGTGATATTAGGAGATATTTCAATTAGAGCAAACTTAGGATCGAAGACTGTGGTTCAACGAATCTTAGACGCACGTTATCTAGTGAAATAGAGTTAGGTACTGACACGACAACCATATTGTCGTTTTAATAAAACAAGCAATGTTTTTAGTAATAGTTTTATTCCACTGATATCTCTTCTTGTGAAAGAAGAGGAACCGAAAGTCTATATATGCGTTTTAAATAAAGCTTTTGACTGATATAATTCTTCTTCTTAATAATGTACCATCGGTGATGCAGTCAGATTATTTAGGGAAGAGCGATTGAGTCTAGTTAGTTATTGTTGCAATATTCTTTGTTATTCATGAGAAGTAGATCTCTTAGCTGTTGAGCAGTTAGGAGATCTCAGGTCCTTATTGACAATTTTAAACAGCTTTTGACATTAATATAAAGGAGTACGGAAATTTCAAATTTTCTTTTAAATTTTTTAAATACTTTGTAGCTAAAGTTTAGGGCAAAGAAGAAATCATAAGCTTTTTCTCTTACAAATGCTATCGAATGCATTACTTTACCAAGTAGATATTATTTTGATGTGTTTAAATGTATTTAAATATTCTATATTTCCTTGTCTACCCACGAAACAATTAAAACCGAATAATTGTAATTTTAAAAAAATTTAGTTTTATTTAAAATAAGTTTCTTATAATATAAATATTGCCTTGTCAATGTTAACACTTTGTGGCAAGGGCCTGGAGCAGCGCATAACTTTATCGTTAACTTTCATGCCACGACAACTTCCCTTGTCAGCTCGACGCCATACTGAAGTAAAAAAAAAAAAACAAATATTCAAGAAATTAAATAAAAAAGAAACTAATTTTTACACTGGATTCTAAAATAAACTTACATCCTCTTGGCCGCGAGCGACAGTTCATGTTTTGGAGTTCGCAAGTGTTAGCAACCAGTCGGCACCATCTGCGGTTTGTGCTTCTGACACACAATGACTGGCTAGCTGGGCGAGGACATTTTCTAATGACACACACTGGTGGAGGCATGCGTCTGCAACGAGCTACGCGACCCACTCGAATATTTCTGCATTGTGCTACGGCCGTTCCCCTCCAACCTTGGATCCAGTTTGTATGAGAAAATGTTAATTTTTTTTTGCATAATGAAGAGATTTGATTTTGCTTTTACTTACGATTTCTTCGTGCTGGAATTTTGCAGTTGGTCCTATCGTATTCACATACATTTCTGAATCTACGACACATGCCACGACGATTGCGCCCACAAACATTTCGACTACGTCGTGTACAATTTTTACGTGGCCTACAAATTCTGGTAGTTGTTGATGGAACTGTCACACGTGCTGTAGTTCTTGAACGTGTAGGCTTAGTAACTCTTGTAGGCCTGGTACGTCTCGTTGGCTTGGTAACTCTTGTAGGCCTGGTAGCTCTCGTTGGTTTAGTTGCCCGTGTCGGCCTGGTGACTCGTGTAGGCTTTGTAACTCTTGTAGGCCGGGTACGTCTCGTTGGCTTGGTAACTCTTGTAGGCCTGGTAGCTCTTGTTGGTTTAGTTACTCGTGTCGGCCTGGTCGCCCGTGTAGGCTTAGTAACTCTTGTAGGCCGGGTACGTCTCGTTGGCTTGGTAACTCTTGTAGGCCTAGTAGCTCGCGTTGGTTTAGTGGGCCTTGTACGAGCTGTTGTCGTTCTTCTTCTACGTGTTGTAGTAGTTGTAGCTCTAACTGTTGTAGATTCAGGTGCATCTGTTAACGGTTCTGGTTCCTCTGTTGTTACTGCTGTTGTTGTTGTTGTATTATTTTGTGCTTTGGTTAAACTATTTGCATAAGCAAATATTAATAGAGCAACTGTAATGGAAATCATGCACCATAAGAAAAATGTTTCTTTTAATTACTTTGACTTACCAAATACCAAGTGTATGGTCCTGCACATTTTTTCGGTTTATCTGTTATGCTTGAGTGATATCTTATGCTAATTAACTGACAGTATTTATACTAGCATTCTACCAGCTCTACTCATAACTCACTTTTGTTGAAAACATTCTGCATATTCACTACCAAATCCAACTGTTTCTGGCAACTTCCGCATTTTCAGTAGTAAATGACTTCATTTTTGTCAGTTTCTTGCCACTTGAAGACAGACAAATTAATTGTTGTAATTTTGTTTACTGGAGAAGTTGTTTAATTGCTCACATTTATAAACATTATTGTTATTATTTCTTGTGTGTTCTCTGCTTAATAAAATATTTTTCATGAAAATTTGTTAATGATTTTTTAGTAATTAAAATTGTTTCGTTGGTAACGCTTTGAAAGCAGAAACCCTTTCTGTTCAAAGAGCCAAAAAATTACATGTAATCCGACATGAAATATAAAGCAACAAAAAAACGCTTACAATTTAGTGTCTTTTTATTCGGAATTAATTTTTTGGGACTTTATAATTCTGATATTTCTCATTTTTAACGGTTATTAACTTTGGCAATGAGTTTCTGTCTTGAGCTCTTCGCGTACGCCTCCTTGCGGTTCTCCTAGGTTTTATGAATTATTTGAATTTGTCTTGAGCGGCGGTGCTACGCGGCGTATACGTAACCTCATAACCCAAAACAATTCAGCGAAGGAAATGAACTGGAAATTCGCGTAATTGGACTTGATTTAGTGTTTCTTCACGCGCCATTTTATTGCTTCGTAGACATGTGTTTTCCTTTATTATTATTTTTATTCATTCCTTATATTATTTTATTTTATTTCATTTTATTTTATTTCATTTTGGTTTGGTTTGGTTTGGTTTGATCTGGGAGCACATTTCAAAGCCGCGACGCAGCGAGGAGTTTGGAGAAAATTATTTTATTGAGTGCAATTGTTTTTTTTTTTTCTTGGGTACGAAATTTAGGAATTTTTCTTCCCTTCGGTTCACTTTCTCCTACTCGGAATGTCTTTGTTCTTTGCGCTCGTAAGGGAATCTTTTGATTTTTATTTATGTGTTTTTGTTGTAAAATTGTTGAAAGTTAATGGCTTAGAAAGCAATTTTTAGCTGTTTTCGCTTTTGTTTTATGTACTTGTGGAACTTAATTAGCTTATATTTGGATGCTTTATTGCTGCAAAACAGATTTCTGGAATTTATGCCTTTCACTGAACCCTAACGAGTTTAGCTTTTATTTAAGAGGCAAAAAAATAGAGCTTTTTTTTAATACGTATATCTATTTATCTAATCCTCAAGGTTTGTAGAAAATAAATTTATAAAAATAATGTGATATTTTACAAAATATATGATAAAAATGCTTATATATGTTTTTAATATACCTTCTGTTCAAAAAGTATCCGGATTTTGTAATTTGTTAACTACTCCGTAAGTAATAGACCTATTTCAAAAATTTTTTCTTTGTTATGTTCGTATACCCTTTCTTGACATATGGTAGAAAGTTGAGCGCCATCTGTCAATTAGTTTGTTTACAGCAGCTGTTAATATGAGAGTACCTCAAGTGCTTTTAGCGATTTTTACTATGGAAAATTCTTGTTGTAGGCGATTTTTTGACCAAACGCGTCATCACTGTCATCGCTCAGGCACCATATTCGCCAGATCTGGATCCGTGCGATTTTTTCCGGTTCCCGAAACTCAAATTGCCCCTTCGAAGTAAGCGTTTTGAGTCGATTGAATCGGTTTGCTAAAGGAACTAAAGGCCATACCTTCACGAGAATACGTAAAGTGTATGGAAAATTGGTTTAAACGTTGGCATATGTGTATCGCTTCAGAAGGAGCAGATTTTGAAGAAGATAAAATAAATTTGCAATAAAATTTAAATTTGTATGTTTTATTTACAAAATCCGAATACTTTTTGAGCAGCAGGTGTACCTATTAAAATCCAATGCATTATATATTAATTATGCTAAATGGCTTGATCAATTAAAGGCCTGTGGGAACACCAGGTGCTATTAAGATCATTTATTTTATCATTTACATATATTTTTAATCTTATTAAAACCCACATTTTTAAGTATCTCGTATACGATCTTCAGCCACTTTTTAAAATAAATGGCATATACCCATTCTTTTGTAGCTAAAATCAATAGAATTATCCAATTAAACTGACTCTCTTATTAAAACTTAAATTTTGTTTTTTTTTTGTTTTAAATAGAAGTGAACAATGAAATTTTTACTTTTTATTAATTGAATTTTTGGTTGCTTCAAATATTGGAATAAAATTCAATTTGACAGAAACAAATTTTCTGGTGTTTACTACCAATCAAACATAAAAAAAAACCATAGCTATTGATACTACGACTCGGGAAGTATCGATGATTATGACGCCCTCAAAATTGTCTGGGGGAAACGAGTTACGCTAGCCTTTATTATATTATTGTTATTACAATAATATAATTTTAATTTTATAAATTATTATTAATGCTTATTATTTATGTTAAGTGTTTATATATATCTTATGTGTATATATATATCTTATATCTTATATATCTTATAGTTACAAATATTCGACAAATCGATTTTCATTACAGTCACCGAACAAGCAAATAAATGGTCTCCAAGATATTGAAGTCGCTATGCCTGGATAGGGTAATAAAACGTAATTAATGGATCCATTTTTTTTGTCGGAATAGGTGCCCATTGAAATATCAGTGCAATGGCCTTAAAACTCCAATAATCACACAAACTGCATATCTGCTGTAGCTCAAAATATTTTTCGTTTAATTTATGTTTACTCTAAGGCATAAGGTTCTAGCAACGTTTCATTCTTTACTCCACAAATCATTTGGCATTATAATAGTATATACCTATATGCTCGTAAAGTATTTACACATCGAAAATTGTACCATCGTATCGTTTTCGGAAATTTGGAATCAAATTGACTTCCTCAACTTATTGAGAAAGATTTGATCGTCCTTTCACTTTATCTACCTACCGATGTTTGTAGATTCTAACAAAAGTCAGTAAGATTCTCCGCTTACTTTGACAACCTTTTGGTTAGACTTTCATTTGGTTAGTCTTTAATTTCGTAATTTCGACTTTTAGCATTCAAAAACTGAATATCTTGATTCTCTATGAAATAATTAAAACAGCAGTCAATATATAGACGAAGTATAATATTAACTTCGAAAGTTGTGGATTGTAGATTGCGGCTACATATCATCTAAATGTTAGATAAATTTTAATGCTAATAGATATATTTGAAGTTCTAGCTTCATTAATGCAATAGCTAATTTTCTGCATAGGTTGAAGTTTTCTTTAAAATAAAATGGTTTTTATATACCTAAAGAAGTGAATACTTCTAAGAATAACCACCTTAATTAGGTTGAGTATATTCCTAACATATGTTGTGTCAGAATGAATATAGGAATTATTAAACTTCGAATCAGTTTCTATATAAGTCCATTTCTTTATGTTATACCAATATTTAACTTCCTATACAGATTTACTGTAAAATGTAGTATTTTTACTTAATTTTCATTATGTATTGTAGTCACTGAATATCTATCTTATTCAAATATTGTTACTTTACCAAAGTGACTGCTTCACTACGTAATTGAAATATTTAAGCTGCTTTTGCCTTCATTATTCCTCTATCAACATCTGCACTTTTGCATCATTGATTTGTATTTTATTTTAATATAATTAAGCACATTAAATAAATTTAAATTAGTAAATATTTACTTCGTCTGGATAGAAGAAAATCACGAATACACAAACGTTACGTTAATGATAAGCATACGCATCTGTTAAAAGTATTGAGTTGCTGCTAATTGAAGCTCATGTCAGATAGAAACACGCACGGATCCATACCGAGCAGTATCTTCACCATGTCAACAACTGTTTTGTGGAGCAACACAAACAGCACAAGCAACATATCCAACTGGAGCGATGTACTCCATTCGATAAGTGCACGTTTCACTTACACAACATGGGAACTGCATTCATTTCTTTTCTTGTAAATGAACGAGAACGGGGAAGAACGTAAGCTTAGTATGTGCCAAATTACGTAATCAAGTTACGTTTGTGTTACGTATGTTTACTTATCAATTCGGTTGCGTATATGTACATACCTGTGTTAATTTGCCATTAACAATGCTCAACGACTCCAACGTTGCACGTACGTTTTTCAGGCTGTTATCCTTGAGCGTTTCCAAATGCGAGTGCGAAAATTGCAAATGTTTCACATTGACACCAGGTTGAAAGACATCCTGTGAAAGCGACGTGACCGAACGATCAAAATCATAAATTGATAACGAATGTATTGGCCGTAATATGCGTTCCAATGTGGTACGCAATGACATGGCTGTGGTGCCAGGGCATTCCAAGAAGAGACCTTAAAATGTTTAAGAAAATATATTCGTTTAATAAGTTCATTGTGTAAGACAGTTTTTAGTAATAAAATGAAGAAGTAAAAAATCGGGTATATGAGTATGAGGACATCCATTTTTTGATTCTGAAAGTAGATCGGAATAAAACACATATACAACTGAAATTTTGATCCTATTTTAATATTGTGCCTTTAATTGGAGAGCCCTTTGAAAAAGTATTGACTCCAAGTCACATCTGCTGACTATATGCTATAGACTATATTGAACTGTGACTTTTTCTGGATGCAATGATATTCTAACAGTTAATTCTGCATTTTCACTACCCCTAATAAGCTACAGCTTTGTTCGTTGACAATTCTGTGGATACCATATAGCTTCTATATCCATTAAATTAATTAATGTTAAAAATATAAATAATTACATGGCTATGTGATCGGTATTCCTGTTTTCCGACACGTCTTCTTAATTCCTAAACAAGCACTGCCAATCAAATTTATAGACCAAATATCTAACAGTAATTTTTTGTGGATGCCATAATCTTTCCATAGCTAGATGTGGATATTACTGTTTCAGATGCAATAGCACTAATTGTAAGCAGTCTAATAGAAACCACATATCTTTTACATCAATATCTAAAGGTTCATGCTAAAAAAGACACACGGTTTCTAGCAAACCTTCTTTATTCCCAAAAAAGCATAACAATTTTAAATCTAGAGACCAAATATTAAATATATTGATTGGCCTATCATATCTCTTTAAAAACGCCTTACAATAGATTGACATTTTGTGGGAACAATCGTCCTTCGATAGTCGTTTTTGGGTTTCTACTGGTATAGATGCGACAGTTCCGATTGTTAAAACGCGGTACAGACTATCATTTTTGAGTGCCATTCAAGAGAGAAAATCTAAGAATGATGCTCAAAAATGATACTCTGCATCTTTGAATGACACGCAACCAATATTTTGGTGAGCACATCATTCAGCTTCTCGCCAACATGTCGTGAATGATAGTCTATCACTTAAAAACTTGCATTCGTCATTTAAGAAGATATTTTTGCGTAATTGCACTAATACACTTACAACGTGAGAAACACACCAACAGCGTGCGCAAACACCCTTTTCTTTCTTTTTGCTTGTATGACAACTCTTGAATGTGAGCATGTTCAAATTCGGTCGCTAGAATAAATTTGAGCAAGAGAGAGCGCAACTTGAATGACATTCAAAAATGCTAGTCTGCACTGCGCTTAGCGAAAACACCAAGCGAAAAATCTTCTCATGACTAGAAAAAAATTGATAGGATACCATTTTTATATTCTTAAAAGTTTTAATATGTTATAAATGTTCAGCGATTGTTAGGCGTGTCCTAAAGCAAAATGGAAGGCGTTTAACGAAACACATCATGTCTTAGATAACAAGTCTGTTCAGCATATGTTACTAAAATAGTCTTGTTAAATCAAGACCACCAGCTGTATAACCACCTCTCATAATTTACATATATTTCTTTTAAGACCAGTAAGGCTTACTGGTATTATTTTTTTTTTAATTTTTCTTAATTATATTTTGATGTCAATTTTCTAATATTTAGTAAAATTTTATTTTTAAATTGATGATTATGTTTACATGGAATATTTTTTCGTACTGCATTCAATACAATTCCAGTCAAAAACATATTTTTCCTTAGAAGTCACTAATCCAAAGGCACAGTAGTTGCTCATGTACTTGTAAATTTGTTTAAGGATATGACGCAAATTTCCTTGTTTATATGTTGATTGCGTTTAAATGTAAAATACGAGCACTTCGGTATTAATATGGAACCCGGAGACAAAGGCTCTCCATTAACAATGGTGCTTGTCTTTGACAATTTTCTTGAAATGGCCATATTCAGGAAGAGCAATTGTATTAAATTGGTCGTTGGCCAAATATGTCTGAACATAAAATTGTATTGCACAAATTGTTGTGTTTTTGTGTTGTTGTGCTGTTATGTTGTGTAATCTAAGGATTTAACATATTGTTTGCTTAAGCATGTCATTTACATATTTAATAATTGATCTGCTAAATCTTGTTGATTTTGTTGGAACACAAATTGAATGAAATCAAACTTTAATCTGTGCCAAGTGAGCGAAGCTGAGCATCTTTCAAATTATGCTAATTTGTTTAAGAGACCTTAAATGTGGGAAAACTAATAAGTTTAATATATGTTTATAAGAAAAAATTTTAATTAAGAAATACACAAGATTTAATGATAAAATTGGAATATTTAGGTTTTTTGCTGAAAATATTTTTACAAATTAAAACTTTGAGTTTAGGTCAAATGGTACCTTAAATCTTTTTCTTTTATCTAAGATATTAAAGTATTTAAAAGAATTTTTTTGCTCATATCAAATGACATATAAGGAGTGGTTCGTTCAAATTATCTTAACTAAATGATTCCAGATAGATCATTAAGAGGTGTTTTTTATGGCCTTTAGTTTCTAATTCTTTAAACAAATACTTAATCATTTATTACAATTTTATGCTATGTTAGTTTAAATTTCATGGGTTAGCTTATGTTAGGTAAAACCGACGGTCATAACGATCTACTCAGGCCCAAAGTGCAACTGCATAATAGTTTCCTGGAACTTAGCAGAACCTCTGCATGGCGATTCAAAGTCACTTTGTATCATTGACAAAGCCTAAAATAGCCCACTAAAGCAAGTCTATGGGAAGTTCTTGGAACTGGCTGAAGTCCTCTGAAAAGTAAGTTCATAGCCTAGTCAATATTGTTGCTCAATTTTTGATTAGTTTTTCGACTATGTAATTTATCTTAAAATTTAAATTGAATTTTGTTCTATTCGTTTTTCGTTTTTCAATGCTTTATTATCTCAAAATTATTTCACTTTAATAAAGTTTCCTTCTATCATGCACTATTTTCGAGTTATCATTTTTTAAAAGATACTACTGTTGTCTACTGGTTTTTTCAGCATTGCAAATATGTTTGGTTTTTGTTGAAAAATATCATTAGGCAACTAACTTCAAATAATACAATAATTCAAATAATACTATTGCTTGCAGACAAGCCAAAGAATCCATGCCGTTTCGATCAAAAGCCACAACTAGGGAGTTACTTATGCTAAACAGAAGTGGTATGCGACTTGTCACAGGATTCCTCACTGGGCACTGCGAACTTAAAAAGCATCTATCGAATCTAGGTATTACTAGAGACGATAGCTGCAGACTTTGTGTCAATGTGATAGTCTTGCCAGACTCAGACTTCGGTACTTATCCACTGCCAATCCGGATATAACGGAATTAGGCAACATCTCTCCAAAGGACATATTGACATTCTTAACTACTACTCGTCTATGGAACTGAAGTGGGTATGTCACAATAATCCTCAAAGGATGCAGTGACGCAGTGACAAGTTTCCAACCCTTTTTAAAAATCTAAATCTAACTTCAAATAATGAGTGGAGGAAAACGACACATGAAGGAAGAAAAATTTTTCGGAATGATAAACAGAGTAGCAGAAGATCGGGATAGATGGATGCAGATCGTGAGGATGGCCTTGGTTTACACTGAACTGTAGTGCCAAATAAGAAGAACATAAATAGTTCAATATAAAACATTCAGCTTATCTATTTTAATTAATATATACATTTCTAAAAAATTAAAAAGGAGGAGACATTATACTCAAGGAGAGTTTCTCATAAATGGAGCTGAGCAAACACCTATCTTTGTTTTTTTATATGGAACCCTGCTAACACAGTTTGAAACACCGGCAATCCTATGTTCGAAGGTATATATATATATTCATTAGTACAGTACACCTGTATACACATAAGTTGTTAATAGAATATATAGTTCTTTTTCTATAGCTATGGTGGTCTACTCCGTGTACATATTTCGCTTAGGCACAACTTTGATGGACTGGACGTTCGTTTTTTTTTTTGATTTGTTTTTAAGTTTTTTTCTCTATGGGGAAACTTTTAGCAGTGTAGCAACGAGGTTTAGCAGTTTAGCAAAGAGGTAAAGGTGGAAACTGGGGGTGATCTTACTTTCACTTTTAATATAAGAACTATATATAAAACTAAATAAGAAATCATGATGTAAATGTTATTATTTTTAAACAAGAATTTATTTTACTTCCATTTACTTTCATTAATTTTGTAAACTCATTTTTATTCGTATATCGAATTATGCCCCACTTACTAAGAAATCTTGACAACACCTATTTCCTCGCTTTCATTTTAATCCTTTTATAGACTCATATTTAATAAGTACCGATAATTATAAGCACTAAATCCAATATTTAACTACTGATACTAAAGTGTTTTCGTTTGCGAGATTACAGATAGATATAATGCAACAAAATGCAATAATCAATATAAATGAATGTATCTTCAATACATAATTTCGCTATAATAGATTCCCAAGGACTTTAACTACTCAAGAATATTTGAAAATTAAAACTGCAATTATTTTAATGGCTCTGTTGTATTGTGCACACCCATCCATCCTACCTAGAACGTCTATATTGATATGGAAAGAATGACTAGTATTCACAACTAGAGCTGTGGAAATTCTATAAAGTCAACATTTTCCTCCATTTTTATTTAACAGTTTGGAAAATTTAATAAATTTTCTTTGCCAATTTTTTTGTTTTTTTTTGCAACAACAAATTTCCAATTTAAAACAAAAACGAATTTATTATAGATACTCACACACACACACACACAAACAAATAAACTAAAAGTGATAGAAGTGAATAAAGAAAAATCTAACAATTCAATATTCGATGATTCGGCACAAAACCAACTCACCATCTTCAAATTTATAACATGGACACGCTGAATTCTCGTCAAAAGTGGGACACTCGATATTATTATTGCCGTCCGTGTTGGATGAGAAAACGCCTCCAATGCTGCTGCCACTGCCACTGCCGCTGCCACTATTCCCATTGTTATGGCCATTGTCGAGTGAACGTACGATGCGTATACGAGCCATGCCACTCCCACTTAACGCAACATCACCGCTGGTATCTACAGGCAACCTAACTGAATATCCTTTTGTCATATGACTTTCAAATGTTGCAGCAACTGCCTCAGTTATTAATGTTGTCGTTGCTGTTGCTGTTGCAGTTGATTTTGCTGTTGACGTTGTCGTTTCTATTGTCGTAGCTGTTGCCGTTGCCGTTGCCGTTGCCATTGCTAACTGTGGAAGGTGTGTGGGTCTTGAAGCGGATATTGTATACGTAGCCAACAGATTTGTTGGCGATGCTGCTGCTGTTGTTGTTGTTGTTGTGAATAATGTTGTTGCTGATGCTGTTTCTCGTATTGCTGGCGTTGCTGTATTATTTGATGTTGTCTGCATAAGGACCTGAGGTTCCGTGTTCGTTGCAGAGGGCAGTGACAGGCAAATGACAAACACAAAGCATGTGCGGATCCATTGTAGTTGCTGATGTCGTTGCTTTTGGTTTTGGCTTTTAAATTGTTGATGTTGTTCGCTTTGTTTTTGTTTCTGTTGCTGTTGTTCTTGGCGTTGGTGGTGTTGTTGTTTTTTATGCTGCAGCTTTTGATGTTGTCGGTTTTGTAAAGCATTTGTGCAATTTTGTTTATGCTTTGATTGCATGTGTTTTGTGAGTTTGATACTATATTCTTGTTGATGCTGCTGCTGTGCTTCTTCTTCTTCTTGTTGTTGTTCTTGTTGTTGTTGTTGTTGTTGGCTACCAATGCAGTTGCTGTTGCTGTTGCTATTGCTATTGTTGTAGCAATTGTTTTTGTTATTGCTATTTGTGTTGTTGCTGGTTGTATTGCCTTTAGTATTTGCATTCGTTAACCCTGCTACCGATTCGAGTAGTGCTATTTCTATTGCTTTTAATAAGGATGTTGGTGATAATAAAGATGATGATGTGGATGATAAAATCGCTGAGGATGCCAAAAAGTCTTTTGTGATTTGTTTTGATGTTTCTGTTTTGGTTTTAGTTGCTTTTAGTGCAGTTAGTGCAGTTAGTGGTGCTTTCGTCGATGTTGATGTCGACACTGATGATGATGTCTCCCAGACGTATATCATGTTGTTGTCATTTTCCTTTGTTACTTCACTGTTACCAGGTATTAGGATTGTAGCTTTTGGATCTTTATGCTCCAGCCACAAAATACGTTGAAGTGATTCAATTCGTTATGGTTTCAGTTTATTTTCCTTTATTCGATGTTGATGGCAGCTTGATGGCTTTCAAATCGATTTGCATAATTCATTGCAAGTGCAATGAAATTTTTTCGAAGCAGGAAACATTTTGATTATTTCATGACTGCAAATATGCTTTTAGTAGTGCAAGGATTCAATTATTGACGACCTCAAAGCACGTATACGTTTCTGAAATAGAAAAAAGAAATGAAATTTGTAATAAAAATTTAATGGAGTTCATTTCGTAAAAAGAGGAATTATATATAAAAAAAAATTAATAATACTTTTTTTTTGGTTGAAAAGTGATACAAAGTATAATGGCCAATAAATAGTATCCTTTTTTAGTTGCTTATCGCTTTCCGAAAAAAAAAAATTTTAAATATTTCGTTACCATTTTTTGCTGGGAAATTCTATACGATAACTATGCTATATCCTTCCTATTTGTAGTGACGCTGGCATAGTTTCCAGCCATCACAGTCGCACTAAAAGCAGCCATTATTCTTAGACACTAGTTTGACAATTTTTGGTGAATTTTTTCGATTCTGTTTTCGGTCCTTTGCGTTTTTGCTCATTTTCAGTCACCAAATGACCAAAATAAAAAACGTTCCGCCATCAGATTTGCGCAATTTCCTGCGCGAGTCGTCGTTGTGCCAGCAAGGATATTATTCAGCATAATTTTAGTTTAATTTTTTATATCCTGTTATTCTTGGCGATTGCTTATTGTGTTATGGCATCGCATAGCGCAGCGAGGCATTTCGCAGAAAGGAGTACCAGTGAAGGAAATATGTCAAATGACTGAAATCTTGCTGCAGTTGCCAGAAACACACTTAATCTTGCGGCGTTGTTGAGTTGAGGAGTTGGAAAGATGACGAGTTGCGGGGTGAATTGTGTGAATACGAATTCTTCATACTTTATGTGTATTATTATTTCAAATAATTTTTCATGCAGATTTGTTTAGGAAATGTGTGCTGAAAATTGGCTTAGACATGCCAACGAATGTGATATTCCCCGAAATAAAAACAGATTTACGACTAAATGCTTAATTTTTCATACAGAAAAGAATACGGAAACATAAATTCTAGAAACCAAAAATAAGTTTTCTTCTTAAAAAAGTTTTTGGATTAAATTTTGAACGTTTTAAAGACAAAATTGATTATAAAATTAGTTAAACGGAAAGGATTCTTAATTTCACCTATTAGAGATTTTAAAAAAAAAGGTTTATTATGATACCCAAATCCTTTTTTTTAATTTTGTTTTTTATTACTCTTAGATTAACCTAATTTCACTTGATTGAATTATCATTATCAAGAATTATTATTATTTTGATATTAATTTAAAAAAAAATGATTTTTTTTTGTACTTGGAAGATTACTTAATTTTTATTATTTAATTTAAATATTTTTTTATTTATTTATATTATAATATTGTGTTAATAATAATATATTTATTTTATATTTAATATATTTTGTTTTAATATTTTGACCATCTTTAGAAAATTTTTTAACATTTGTTTTTATTTTGATATTAATTTTGAAAAACAATTATTTTTTTTGTACTTGGAGAACTACTTAATTTATATTTTTTAATTTAAATATTTTTTTATTTATTTATATGTATTAGTATAAATTTATTTATATATTTTCATTTTATATTTAGTACATTTTATTTTATTTATTTAATAAATAACCAATGAAAAAAATTGGTTATATTAATGATCAAAAAATTTTATATAAATATTTGCGGGGCTTAAGGGCAATTTAATTAATATTTTCGATATATATATTTTTTTATATATATTTATATTATAAAACATAAATTAATGTAAATATATTTATATATATTTATTTTATATTTAATACATTTTATATTAGTATTTATACAACTTTTAAAAATTGGTTATTGTGGTGAACAAAAATTGTTATATTAATATTAACTTTTTTATGAGCTTTAAAGTTAACTTGATTTATATTATTTAATTTATATATTTTATTTATATTAGTAACAATAGCAAATATTTCCATCATTTTTAAAAAATTGATTATATTAATGACCAAAAGTTTTTATTTTATTTTATATTATTTATGTATATTTTTGTCAACTTAATTTATATTATTTGTTTTAATTATATTATTTAAATTTATTACAATTCGTCCTGAATATTAAACATTGTAATAGTTTAAAAATTTCCAATTAAAAACCAATTTATTTATTGATATTTTTTTCTATTCAAAAGAAAAATATTTATAATATATGTTTAGCAGAAAATATAAGGTATCTAGTCGAAATTTTTTATGTATATTATATCAATAGACCATGTATGATAATATTAGATAAAATATACAACAAGTATAAATACTGGATATGGCCCATCTTACAGTTAATAACATCAGCTGAAGTCACAGAGAAACTATATAATAGTCATTAGAAATTAAAGTCATTTGAAATTATGTAAGAAAAAAGATAATAATATTAATGCAATAAAAACCACATGGTTTATCCCCAAATATAATCCATTAGAAGAATTTCGAAATAAATATTTCATCGTAAACAAAAGTTGGCAACTTCTAATAACTTTACTATGACAGAATTCAAAGGATTGACATATTATAAGACAACGAACCATATGTGCTCAAATTTTCTTTGGTATATAAGACACTCCAACCTAACCTAATCTAACCCATTGCCAGCTATGTGCCTTCAAATAAATATAAACTCAAAAACTAAGTTTCGAGGATTGAAATGGTGTTATACTTTCTACTCAATAGCAGGAACTAAATATAACAGTCACTTCCGTCTGAAAAATTTGACGTTAAATAACAACTTATATTCACAAAATATTAGTAACGCCCGTGCGACCCGTGGAGTAACACTAGCATACTAGTTCTATACATAAGAAAGAATAAATCGTGCAACAAATAATACCTCTACAAACAGAATAGTATTGAAATTTAACAATAAAAAATAAAAATAAAATTAATTAATTTAATTATTCCACAGTTGATTTATGATTTCGTTCTAATATAAACACAGCAAGTGAATTTGTTAACAAAACTTTCACGGGAAAGTAACGGCTTTGGGTCAGTTGGTTAAGGAGCGCTCTGACTCTGAGCTTCAAATTTGGCAGGGCACGAGTTCGATTTCTGCTACTCGCAGTTTTTAAAAATTATTTACAAATAATTAAATGTAAGAATTATTTCCAAGACTACTAATGATGTGTATTTGGCAATACTCGAAATAGCTATATAATCCGCCAAAAATTCAATTATTTAAAATATTGTGAAATGAATTTTTGTTGTTGTAGTTCACTACTGTTCGAAAGACCTCTTTATAAAATTCATTTTCAAACTTTTTAATCATTATTTTTGAACTCAGAGCAAATAACGCACAATGCTTTTATATTAAGCAAATATCTTTATTATCAAGTATATATAAATACAATTATTAATAATGGAAATATTTTCACAAAAATATTTTTTATTCTAATTGAATATTTTTGTTATGGAATTTAGGCAATTTATTGCTGCGTTGAAGAAAATTGTTCAAAATTGTGTAAATATTTGCACAAATGTTCTCATTTCACGGTCATTTTCTTTATTTACTTGGGAGCATAAAATTTATAATTCGCAAAACAAATGCAGTTGACAAAACAAACAGTTTGCAGAGCAAATATATAATAAATGTTTTTATTGAATCGCATTAAAGTATTTGTTGATTTTGGGAGCATTATATGATTAGTAGAATAACGAATTAGCAGTGATATGAGACTAATCCGGCACAAGTTGTGCATCATCATAAATTGCTGGAATTAAATAAATTTATGTGAATTCGAATTTCAACATTAATTAACTAATATTGAAATATACTGAATATGATTTTCAATATAAATAAAAACTTATAGCATATAGTTCTAGTAAAAAAAAATCATATTTCGAACGAAAAATGGTTACCTCCTTGAATAACGTCTAGGATTTGTATATTAACATGAGAGTCTGTCACTTGAATTAAACAGGAATAAAATCCTGACACTTACAGTCCAAAAACCACATACGAACAAACAAACCAAAAGATGTTTCTCAAAACTCTTATGATGAATATAGGATAGTGTTCAGAAGGGTTGAGTGGGCAGTTCAAAATATAGGCGATTAAAAGAGGGGTGTTGTAGTAAAGAAATTATCAATATTTAAAATTTTTGTTAATTTTTAATAAAATGAATTTTTGGGCTGACCATTATTATCTGTGGTGTTTTGGAGATATCTATTGATTTAGTGAGCTACAGTTTCAATATAATAGTGTTCAGTTCTTGACACTTACAATCTAAAAATTATATATGATGGTATTCGGGATCGCTATATAGACGGTCTGAGAACTTATTTCATTAATAATTAACAAATATTATTAAAATTTTAATTTTCCTCACTGTTACATATCTTCTCTAACTGAAATAGAATACTTGTCACAGGATAATAATAATTTTTAATTAGAAAATTAAATACAAAATATTTTTATTTCTTTAGAATTTTTATTATACTCCCATTTATAATTAATAATAATTTATTAACATTAAACATTTATAGCTGTAAATAAATGTCAATTTTTAATGCAATTAATAATAATATAGAATAATGGATGTGTCTAGTAATGATTAGGTTTCTCTTGAAACATTAAATAAGTATTCGAATGCTAATTTGATATTCTTTATGTATAAAGAAATACTACTAATTTAATTGATTCCATATATGCAGTATATAAGCAACTCTATAAATGCAATAAATTTTTTCGAACTTATCATTCACTTAATTTTCCTTTAAATTTTTAAATTGGACGTGGAAAATATTGATTTCATGCACAAAATAAAATTTAAACCATCTATATATTAAACCATATATACGATTTTTAGATTATGTAGCACTACAGTGAGTAATTCTAGAAACAACATTGAATCTTCTTAATTCTACCACAAATATATAAAACAAAGAAAAGTTATCCAAATGCCACCTATGGTCTGGATCATGTCATCTCAAAACATTATTATACCAATAATAAACCAAAATTATTATTAAAATTTTTAAACTCTGTGTGGGAAAAAAACACATTATATGCAAAATAATATTTCAAGCAAATGAGAATCAAAAATGATATTTGACATGTGTGACAGTTTCTGGTGCAGCACTCAGAAAATTCCACGTTCTAAGACTAAGCATCGAAAGTGAAATTGCGTGCATAATTTCTTGATGTTATGAACAATAAAGCTGCATAATTTTAATATATAAAAACTTAGGGATTCAACTCTACAAAATGAAATCAACTCATTACTTAGGGAAAGACGATCGGATATATGCTGTGTAATATCCACAAAAAGTCAATTTGTTCTATTAAAATTCACAATTCTTAATTGAGAATAAAATACCTTATATAGAAAATAAAATTCAAAGTAAATGAGAATTAAAAATGGCTTTTGTTATATATCATCACGGTTGCCACTTATGGTACTTTAGTACCAAAATTGGTACTTTTTTTTTCGTTTGGTACTCATGTTTAAAAAATGGTACATTTTTGATGACCCAACTTTATTGTGGATATTTCCAATTAATTTTTTATTATAAATGCATCTTTGCACTATTTTATATTTTGTTCATTTATAACACTATGAAAAACACAACGAAAAAACAAAAAGGTCCAGAAAAATTTTGGACCTTTTTTTACAGAAATGGTACCTTTTTAAACCAATTTTGGTACAGAAAAAAATTTTCAAGTGGTCACCGTGGCTGTGAATAAATGTCAACTTTTAACGCAATTAATAATAATATAGAATGTATAATTTTATATATGCTATATAAATATCTTCTATACATATGATATATATATATATACTTGCAGGAAGACAGGGATACAAAAAAATTTTCCCCTACTCGATAAGAGATTGTCATGCTTAAATAATTTTATCTCCAGTTTAATATCTCTCCAGATATATGAAATAAAGTGAAGCTAGCTTCTAAAAATCATTTCCAAAAATAATGGATGTGCCTAGTAATGATTAGGTTTCTCTTGAAACATTAATAGAGTATTGGAATGCCAATTTGATATTCTTTATATATAAAGAAATACTACTAATTTAATTGATTCCATATATGCAGTATATAAGCAACTCTATAAATGCAATAAATTTTTTCGAACTTATCGATCACTTGAAATTCTTAAATTGAACGTCGAAAATATTGATTCCATACATAAAATAAAATTTAAAGCATATAAAAACTAAACTAAACCATAAAAGTTATCCAAATGTCACCTATGGTCTGGAACATGTCATCTCAAAACATTATTAGACCAATAATAAACCAAAATTATTATTAAAATTTTTAAACTCTGTGCGGGAAAAAAAACACATTATATGCAAAATAATATTTCAAGCAAATGAGAATCAAAAATGATATCTGACATGTACGACAGTTTCTGGCACAGCACTCAGAAAATTCCACTTTCTAAGACTAAACATCGAAAGTGTAATTGCGTGCATAATTTCTTGATGTTATGAACAATAAAACTGCATAATTTTAATATATAAAAACTTAGGGATTCAACTCTACAAAATCAAATCAACTCATTACTTAGGGAAAGACGATCGGATATATGCTGTGTAATATCCACAAAAAGTCAATTTGTTCTATTAAAATTCACAATTCTTAATTGAGAATAAAATACCTTATATAGAAAATAAAATTCAAAGTAAATGAGAATTAAAAATGGCTTTTGTTATATATCATCACGTTTGCCACTTATGGTACTTTAGTACCAAAATTGGTACTTTTTTTTTCGTTTGGTACTCATGTTTAAAAAATGGTACATTTTTGATGACCCAACTTTATTGTGGATATTTCCAATTAATTTTTTATTATAAATGCATCTTTGCACTATTTTATATTTTGTTCATTTATAACACTATGAAAAACACAACGAAAAAACAAAAAGGTCCAGAAAAATTTTGGACCTTTTTTTACAGAAATGGTACCTTTTTAAACCAATTTTGGTACAGAAAAAAATTTTCAAGTGGTCACCGTGGCTGTGAATAAATGTCAACTTTTAACGCAATTAATAATAATATAGAATGTATAATTTTATATATGCTATATAAATATCTTCTATACATATGATATATATATATATACTTGCAGGAAGACAGGGATACAAAAAAATTTTCCCCTACTCGATAAGAGATTGTCATGCTTAAATAATTTTATCTCCAGTTTAATATCTCTCCAGATATATGAAATAAAGTGAAGCTAGCTTCTAAAAATCATTTCCAAAAATAATGGATGTGCCTAGTAATGATTAGGTTTCTCTTGAAACATTAATAGAGTATTGGAATGCCAATTTGATATTCTTTATATATAAAGAAATACTACTAATTTAATTGATTCCATATATGCAGTATATAAGCAACTCTATAAATGCAATAAATTTTTTCGAACTTATCGATCACTTGAAATTCTTAAATTGAACGTCGAAAATATTGATTCCATACATAAAATAAAATTTAAAGCATATAAAAACTAAACTAAACCATAAAAGTTATCCAAATGTCACCTATGGTCTGGAACATGTCATCTCAAAACATTATTAGACCAATAATAAACCAAAATTATTATTAAAATTTTTAAACTCTGTGCGGGAAAAAAAACACATTATATGCAAAATAATATTTCAAGCAAATGAGAATCAAAAATGATATCTGACATGTACGACAGTTTCTGGCACAGCACTCAGAAAATTCCACTTTCTAAGACTAAACATCGAAAGTGTAATTGCGTGCATAATTTCTTGATGTTATGAACAATAAAGCTGCATAATTTTAATATATAAAAATTTAGGGATTTAGCTCTACAAAATGAAATCAACTCATTACTTAGGGAAAGACGATCGGATATATGCTGTGTAATATGCATAAAAAGTAAATTTGTTTTATTAAAATTCTCGATTCATATTTGAGAATACAATACCTTATATAGAAAATAAAATTCAAAGTAAATGAGAATTAAAAATGGCTTTTGTTATATATCATATTATTTAGTACAACAATCAGTAAATTCGGAAACTAATCATAAAAAGTGCAATCTATAATTGCATATGTAAAACCTTGTGGTATATTTTACGCATTTCTAGATCATTAGCAATAAGGATACTACACTCAAATATTAATAAAGATATTTATAAACTCAATATCGATAGTTAGCTGAGTGATTAGATAGAGATATCACTGATACAGATGACATAATCAAATAATAACTGTTAAAAATCAAAGCTTGTTTTAAAGAATATCTAATTACTCTTTTGAGATATCGCTATATATAGAAACTATTTGGTTTTCTTATAATATATCAATAATATACAGATTTATTACAAATTATACATTTTTGAACATTGTTTTCATTCTTAAATTAACCTCTCACAATAACAATTGGAGATACAGTATTGCTTGCACTTATGCCAAGCGATGAGAGTATGCCAGTAGAGGAGCCTGAGAAGGTGCCATAGCAACGGCGACGTGTGCCGGTCGATATACCAGTACAGTACGTACTCGATACTCGGGTGTACGCTAAGGGTTAATATTTGAAAATATTAAATAATTGTAATGAAGGAAATATTATGATGTAACTCGAGTCCTCGAGAAGGACTTTTATCACAAGACTTACCAACGTTGCTGTTACAATTGGCGGTGTTGTAAGCGCAGCTGTTTCGGAATCTGGCACACAGGTTGGACCGGCCGTAACGACCGCAAACTGTTGTCGTGTTTGTGGCGGTACAATTAGCGACGCTTATAATGCAAACCCTGGCTCCAGTTGTGTAGGAATTGTAGGAGATTAAAATCACTTGGCGGAGAGGAAAGATGAATAATTTTGAATTAAATAATTAATTTTTATAATTTTTTGTTATGATGACATACCAGCAATAAATGTCAAGCAGAATAAAAACTTCATTGTTCTTCTTTGTGTGATACGTTATTAACTACGAATTGAAACTGAATTAGATATGATGAACTACGAGTGATAATTTGCTTTTTATAGCAGAAGCGGTTTGGGATTTCAACTATTTTTGGCAATATTTCATTGAGAAGAGCAAGTGTTGAACTCACTTTTTATTTGTCTTTGCTATTTTCGTTTATTTGTTATAATTAAAAAAAAAATTTAGTAAAATGTGTGTTAAATATATTTAAAATAATTTAATTTCGAAAGCATACAAGTGTGTTTAATCCAGGGTTAAACTATTTTGCGTAAATATTTTAAGAAAATCAAAAAGTTTTAGACTTTCATCAGTCAATGCTAAATCAGAATTTTTTATTTCACGTTTGATTCATGACGTCAATATAACTGTTTATTATAAATGTGCAAAAAAATATATAACATATAATAATAATATATTTTAATTGTAATAATAGAAATATTAATTACAATTAATATACAAAATTTCAAAAAATTTTATAATTATTCTATAATTATAAATTATTTAAATTATATAAATTTTATATAAAGCTCATATTCTAAAATTTTATAAATTTTTATACCCAAAACTACTCAAGAGGTTGTCAAATTTATAGCTAAGTTAGATTGTAAAATCATTTACTTTATTTTATTCTTTGATTGTCATCTAATTTTTCTTCTTCTCTTCTACTGCAACTGTTTATCGGTCCTAACCATTCTAAAAATTCCTTTTTATTTCTCTAAACTATTGACATCTTATTTCCAGTTTTGACTTTCATTTTCCATTCCATGTACTTAGGATCCAGTACTTTTTTGATCCGCTAACTAAGCGTATCTCGACTTGTTTACCGAAATAGATTCTATTTATTGATATATTATTCGAAAAAGTGATTTATTATAGTTAATATTGCAGATATAAGTTGAAGATAATACTAACAAGTAATTTTTTCGCTGATTGTGGTATTTTGGCTTATTGCTTACTCTTAATGTGGACTTCCTGCAAATATTGTATTTGATTCTTCATCGTTTTTCTTTCTGACTCTTATCTGATGACTATTTTCTATCATCGCTGCAACTGATCTTATAATGGTATTCATGCTATATAAGATGACTGGTATTTGACTGAAGTACTTCCAGATAATATCATTTCTAAAATTCTTTCAAACATTCTATGACAAAAGCTCTGAAAGATCAAGCTTATGTCGAAGTCATAGTTATCGTTGTCACGATTAAAAGGTAATATTATTAATTTAATAAATTATCCGCCATGTTTTATCATTATATGGTGTTGGTACCTATATATCTGGCAACACAAATCTAATTGTAACAAACGATGCGGGGCTGAAAATTACTTGACTAAGGTTTTCACCGAAGAACCTTTGGTGTATGTTCTATACCGATGGAATTATAATATTACCTGAAGAATGGCAAAAGGTCATAAATAGTGATGGCGAATATTAACTTTATTAAAATTTATTTCTAATAAAGAAAAGTTTTACTGAAAAATGTAGTAAAGAAAAGTGATAGCCTTTATATCACTCAATGTATTAGTAATGGCACTTTGCAGTTGACAAAAGAAAATCTGTAATTAGGAAATCAGAGTAATTAAGAATAAGTTATTTCTTTCTTTTATATTAAGAGAGTTATTCCTTAGTAATTATGGAACGTGATCTTATAAAAATATGATTTAAATTTTAGTGAATGAACATTATATTAAATTGATTTTATCATGCGTTTTGAGTAAGGAAACTTAAATCTTAATATAAACTATTGATTTCAATAGAGAGGTTTTTCGAACAGTATAATATTACAATATATAGTTTTATTGTTCATTAATTAATTGAATTTTGCGCTGACTATACAACTGTTTCGAGTATTGCCAAATAACCATCATCAGTGGCCTTCAAATTACTTCTTATATTTAATTACCGGACCGGTACCGAATATAATTAAATGGAGTAGATGGAGACGAAAGGATTGCAATCAACATATTCGAAGAATGGAAAATCATCGCCTGGCCAATATTGCAATGGTAGAGAAACCAACAATCGCGAGATTACCCGGTCGACCGCCAAAGAGATGGCATGAATGATGGACCTCTGGCGCTACAGAAATATAATAATTCGATATATCACAATTTTATATAAATATATCCAATTCAATTATTGTAACAAAACAGGATTTAATCCTATAATAAAGAAGAAGAATTATTCGTAAATAATTTTTTTTAGACTGCAAGTATTAAGAATTGAACTCGTACCCTATCAAATTTGAAGCTCACAGTCAATTTTAGTTATCCAACTGTTCCAAATCTACCAGTTTTACAATTTAACAAGAAATGCATTTTTTCGCATGGGTTGTCCATTTTTTGGTTCTAAATTGGCAGTAGGTATTTTTTAGGTAGCTACGAAGATGTGACCTAATATAGATAAACTTTGTTTGAATATTTTTGAAGCGTTATTTAAGACATCTCGTCTCTGTAGGATTGTACCATAACCCAATTTACACATCACTTTCTGTCTTAGTTTTGTTAAAAAAGAAATTTCCTATACCTTTTCTCAGGTTTTGGGTTTTAGTGATATTAATCAATATTATCAATGTTATATGACTATCAATATTATGCGATATGTTATTATTAGTTTATTTTAAAAATATCACGTAAGAGATTCTACGTATGCTGACAACTCTCATACTCTTAATATTTTTTGGACGAACATCTATTTAGTTATAGTCAAGGTACTGCTAACTATGTAGCGACATGTCAAAGAAATTTACTTTAAAAGGCTCCAATATTGTCAAATGTGCCTTTATAAACATCTTTTCGCAACATGATTCTTGTTTAGTTATTAGATAAATAATTTTATATAATGTAGAATTAGAATATATATAAAATAAATATATTTCAGTTAAGCAAATTATAGAATTCTGTGAAAGCAAAATAAAAACAATAAATATTTGTTCTATTATTTTTGAACAAAATAAATTTACTTTCATTCTGCTTTACTCTTCCAAAAAGTATTAGTAACTATATTCTGTTTATTAAAATGGAAAAACTGTGTCAGGTTTTTTGGATTTTTTTTGAACTTCAGTTCCGCAATAATTTTCTATCTTAGTTGAAATAAATAATTATTGTAATTTTATTTGAGAAGAATGTATTATTATATATTTATGAGATTTACCACAAGGTAAGCATCGAATAAGTACCTATTATTATTGTTAGGGGATGTGGCACAGCGAACGTCGGGTCTATTGTGCCCCGTTCTGGGCTTAGAGTAGATCTTTAAGCCCTTTCGCGTCAATAAAAAGTAGTATAGAACTTACTTTACAGAGTTTTATTGCCTCTTTTAAAAGAATATACATTCCTAGGAGCCTATTTCGTATGTGCATTAGCGCAAGACAGTCTAACTGCACATGTGTGGCCGACTCCTTATTCTCTTCACAGAATCTACAGTTTGCATCCGTAACTATACCCAGTTTTTATTTTGATTGGTTCATACAACCCTGGTATCTCTTATAGGTAACAATAAGTGATTTGGGTTGTTTTAATCCCACTGGGATAATATCAGTAGTCCTTTTTATTCTGGTTCTCCTTTATTTTTATGAGAGAAAGGAGCATATTATTTTCTAGTCTACAAATACGTTCCGGCCCCATCATCGGTGTGGCTGCTCCTTTTTTGGCTAGCTTGTCCGCGTATTCGTTTCCGCATACGCCAGTCTGTCCCGGTACCTAAAGAATCGACACCTGATTTGTTTCGCCAAGCAGATTTAGCTTATCAATGCAGTCTAACACCAGTTTTGAGGGCACCTGATGCGAGACTAGTGCCTTGATCGCCACTTAGCTGTCTGTTAGTATATATATCTATATGTTGTACAGATACTACAACTGTGATAAATCCTTCAATAAATGAATCAAAAATGTGCTATTAAAGCTAGTTTCTTAACTAGTTTCAGTGTATCTTAAGAAGTGGTCGTTAAAGATACTCTTAGGTTGGTTACCACGTCCCTTTCTATGTTATTACCGTTTCTCATGGTAGATGTAAGAGTAGAAATTAAAGTAATATGTACAGATTCTATGTAAAAAGTATCTTTAAGAACTATTCTATGCAGACAATCAAGTCAACGTCGATTACAACATTCGTTCTTCCTTTCAATGAAAGTATAAAAATTGAAGGCACTAGAAGCAACAACAAATGTGATGTTCGATGATAATTTTATTACGTATTCTATTATGTATTATAATGTAAAATTTATAAAATATTCAACACTTAAAATCCAAGAGAAATAAATTTAGTTAAATCGCAGTTTATTTAACCTCTAATAATAATGGGAGTAACTCTATTACTGCTGACTGCACTAGTACCCAATAAATTATTTAGGTAATTTGTTAATACACCGGAAGTACTACTACTAGTACTACTGCCATTACAACGAGCACGTCTACCGACACTTATACCAGTACATAAAGTACTTGAGACTTCAGTGTATCCTGAAAATCATATGAAGGCATTAAAATCAATTTTATATTGAGAACAGTTAATCCACATACCGCGACCACCTCTGCAATTGGCTAGTTGTAGAGCACATCTATTGCTGAATCTGGTACAGAGACTGGAGGAACCATAACGACCACAAACTTGCACTGTTGAGCGACAATTTCTCACATTGATAACACAGACCGTGACAGCATGAGTCAATTCCTTTGAACCCAAAAGGAAAACTGCAAGGATCAAACATTACAATGAACCCCAATATTTTATATATCTTTTAAAACGTACCAAGACAACAAGCGACTATTAACACAATCTTCATTTCGAGTTACTTTCTCATGCTCTAAAATGTATCTTTTTTGCGAAATGAAGGTCTTTTTATATGAAAAATTGTTTTCTGTCCAAATTTAGAAACCAGAAATGAAAGAGCAAATACCCAAGTCTTTTCTGTGTACTCTTGTTTTGATTTCATAATAAATAAAATAAACGTTTTTTCTTACGTTTACGCAAAGAATTGTCATGAGGGAAATATTATAAATAAAATAATAGAAAAAAAGATTATTTATATAACTTTTATTCCAACAAAAGTATATAAAGGAAAGACAAATTATATTTGCTGTCTTAATATTTAAAATTTTTTTTTCGTATAAGAAAAACAAGCAATATTTGTATTTCTCTCAGTTTAAATAATTTTAAAAATATTATGGATTTGTTTTATTCAATAAATATATTATTTTAACTTGAATAAAACGTGTATTGATAATGTATTTAATTATTAACTTATTTTATATATATACCATAATAATATACACAATATATATTACACCAAATTAAACCAAATATGGTATCAGCTAAGAGATTCAACGAAGAGTCACTCTTGCCAACAGATCTTACTTCAGGCTAAGTAGACAATTAAGAAATAAAGCCCTTTCTCAATAAACAAAGTCACGGTCTACAAGTCTCTTATGATGCCTCTCCTGCTTTATAGTATATAATCTTGGACAATTGCCAACGGTGATGACAAGCCGTTAGGAGCGAAAAATTCTTCAGAAGATCTATGGTCCCTAAGGCGTTGGCGATCAATATTGAATCATATGGAACGATAAGCTATATGAGCCATACCGCGACATTGACATAGTTAAGTGGATAAAAATTCAGCGGCTTTGCTGGCTGGGGTCATATCGTGCAAATGGAAGAAAGTGCTTCGGATAAGAACGTGTTTAATTTAGTACCCACAGGGTGAAAACGATGTAGAGGATGGCCACATCTTCGGTAAAAAGAACAGGTAATCAACGATTTGGGCTAACTACTCGTCGCGGTCAAGGCCGAATCACGTATGCAATATATATATATAATAATATATATAATATATATATAATAATAATATATATAATATATATATAATAATAATATATATAATATATATATATAGCAATATATATAATATATAAAAATGTTGTATCAATAAAACATCTGCAGAGAGCAAATGAAGGTAATCAATTTAAGGTTTTAATTCAGTTGGCCCTTCAAAATATTAAAAATAATTAACTAGATAGAAAAAACTCGCTGGTTAAGACAACGAATGGACAAATAAGGACTCATATTTGTATTTAAGGACTCAGATTTGAATCCTTAAAAGCAATTAATGATGCTTTAAATTTTAAATAGCAAATTTTAGCAAAGAAGTCACTCCTCAAAAACAGTTACGCCCAATATTATCCTAGTAAGGGACCTTTAGTGTTACAAAAAAAATGTTTTTAATTTGAATAATAATCCATAATTATTATAAATGAACATATTGGAATCATAAGAGTTCTTTCAGTTGTTCACCAATTTTTTATATAAAATATTAGCTTTTTTAACACAATAATAAATAATTAAACAAACTTTACAGTACAATACAATACAATATTCGAATAGTCAAGAACCTGTAAATATATAATTAATAAGTAATTTAAATTACTTCTAAGTTAAATGTCAACAAGGAAAAAATTTACCCGATTTCCCAATAGTACTCAGCATTAAAGCAGATTTTTAAAAATATATATACCAAATGGTTGGTAACTAATTATAATAGAATATTTTCCTAGCAAGCTTGTCAACTGCTCTGTTATCGTCAAATCCCTTCTGACCTGATATCCACATAAGTCAAACTTTACTTGCCACATTAGATTCTTAGATTATTCAGGAATGAGTGAAAGGTTTTACAGATGATTGACTATTTGTACATATAGGTATTCTATAGTTTAGATTTCAATGCACTGATCTTATTTATTTATTGGTGAATCAACCGCAAGTATTAAAGCGTTTTTACAGGCATTTCATTCATTTTTTTTAAATTAATAAAACTTTAGTTATGTGCAATCCCAGAATT
Organism: Teleopsis dalmanni; assembly: GCF_002237135.1. Taxonomy (NCBI): domain Eukaryota; kingdom Metazoa; phylum Arthropoda; class Insecta; order Diptera; family Diopsidae; genus Teleopsis; species Teleopsis dalmanni. The sequence goes on along the minus strand of NC_051846.1, from coordinate 146,466,683 downwards.
GTAAGAAAGTAAAAAGCTTATAGGTTATAAAAAGCCCAAAATAGCTGATAGTACATTTTCTCGGAAATAACTTTTGATGGTAGGAACACAGCACTTCGAATCTTCAAGTTGAACGACTATTGTACTACGTTTTTGTACTATATGAACACAGTATTTGTACATTAAGGAATATTTTTTTTTGTATGTATATAGCTTTTTTATCACATCAAATTAGATGATGTCAGGGTTATCTTGTATGAGGTAAACTATAAATAGCAGAGTAAGTGACTTATTTTGGAGGGGAATTTATTCTCAAACAGAGCCCGCGTTTTCAGTAAATGTTTTATAGTAAACAATTCTAAGGTCTTCTTTTCCGTCTATAGGGAAATTGAATATATATAAGCAATTACAATAGCTTATAAGCCAATTGTAGTTATATTAATAAAATTGAACTATAAGTTAAGACTTTTTTGATTTAAGATTTCAATTTTAATTCTAGTTGAACACACTTTCCACCAATTAGAGAACCCCATTGAAAAAAAAACCTTGCACATAAACTTATATATCAAACTATCATCTTATTAGGCTTATCCTACAACATTATACATGTCCTTACCCTCCTCTTATACTTCATTCAATTATAAACATTTTTAGTGCTAAAATATAGCACTATGAAAATATATTGCAGGTTACAATATTTATTGTTTTTGTATTTTATATGACATATATTTATATTTATATTTTTGCATGAATATTTATTTAGATTCACATTTAAGAAATCGTGGTTTAATAAATTTATTATTGCTGAATATGAGCTTTAAATTTGGCAGGGCACGAGTTTAACTCCTGGTACTTGCAGTTTTAAAAATTTAAATACCAGTAAACAAATATAAGAAATAATTTTAAGACTACTGATGATAGGTATTTGGGAATACTCGAAACAGCTCTATGGTCAGTCAAAAATTCAATTATTTAAAATATTATAAAAAGAAATTTTGTTGCTGTAGTTCACTACATTTCGAAACCTCTCTATTTATTATATATTGCAGTTGTATATTATGAAAATTGTTGTTTTACGAGGGTATAGGTTGGTGTCCTACACAAATGATACTGCATCTGGAGCGAGCGTACGGTTCTATGATGTTTGGAAGCCCCTACTGAATATGAAAATATGACATTAAACTTTTGAGTGTATTATAAACCACTAAAATTGCAACATGGTGACTTAGAGGGCAACAGATCAAAGTCAAACCAGTCTGCAATTACGGCAAACTACAGCGTTTTAGGAAGGGTAACATCATGACTACTTCGCACTGTGAGGCGTAAGGCTACCGAGCTAATCTTTGAAATAGAAACTAATTTCAGCTTGCTACATAATTAGATACCAATAGGGAAATGTATAATTCTGTACAATTATATAATTCATATAATTCTATTCAAATTTAAACAATTTTTTAACATTTTTCCACTTTTTAAATAACTTGTTTTAGTACAAATTTTTGTCAAGATTCCGATTTCAGAGATACACCAATATTTTGAGATATATTTCGTATAGTTTTTCTGATATCGCTCTTAAAATTTAGAAAGTTCTACAATATATGGTAAAATTAGTATAAACTAGTTGACACCAGATGGCGCATATAAATTCTGTGGGTGCGATCAATGTAGGAAGTACACAATTTCAAGCTCAATATCTTGAAAAGTAAGTCAGATATATTAAATTTTGGTGCAGTTGAAAAAGTGGCTCAATATAGTTGATTCTACTATAATCAATAATAATATAATTGGAATTACCGCAAACTTTTTTTTATATGTTTGCTATATACGTCACTATTATTTATCATACATACTAAGCTGCTTAAGCTACTTTATTCCAAATTCGTTTCTCAGAATTAATGTTATAATGCAAATATTTAACTGAGCTAATTTTTTAATCAGATAAAGTTTTAATTTTAAATTTCAATTGGATAAATTTAAATTAATCCGGTACTTCGTTTATTTTGCCATAAACATATTTTTGAAAATATAATTTGCGACTGCCCTAAAGTATGCTTTTAATTGTAGCGTTGCAGAATAGCCGCTGTGAAGAAATTTTTACCTTAAATTTACCTTAAATGAAGTTGTTAAATAAGTTAAGCACTGCATACTTTTAAGTCATTTTGGAAATTGAATGCTCGTCGGGCCAAAGTTGTTCAAATTCCATGGCCTTTAACTGCATTTGTTGCTAATGGTTTCCACGTCAAGCATTTGGTCAACTTATGGTGACACCTGTCACTTGAATGTTTCAGAAGGCATGCGCCGAAATTGCTCCAAAAAGCCATGGAAATGCGGTTGAGTTTGTTTACAAATTCTGATTAAAGCAAGAAAAAAAACAGCGAAGCGTGTATTTCAGTAGAGTTTGTTTATTTCGTCAAAAAGTTGTGAGGTCCGAAACCGAAGTGTGGAAAATAAATTTAAAAATATTAACAAAAAATTAATGGCTTAAAACCAAAAATCTCGAAAATTGTTTTTAATTAATGTTGTCAATAAATTAAAAATAAAATGAAAAGAGCCATTGATATAAATTTTTCATGAAGTATTGCATTTAACAAATGTGAGTAAATTTGTTAAATAATTGAATCAAAATATTTATGCTTAAGCCTTAATTAAATTCAATAAAAAATGTTTAAGTAAAAATTATTAGAAATATTACATTAATATTGATTTTTCCGACTATTCTGTTTAGTTTCTGTTTTGTTTAAAAACCACTTCACTGTATTTTCCTGCACTTTTCTTTATTTTCCAAAAGAGTAAAAAAATTGAAAAAAATTTTATTTTATCTGGAGGGTGAAATTGTGGACGTTCATGAACCGCGGTAATAATATTCAGGTGGTTTTGATAATAATAATCGAATATGAAAAAATAAAAAAAAAATATTAAATTAAAATCAAGAAAATTTACAAGAATTATTAATCTCAAAATCATCTATGAGCTATCACATGCTTTTTTATTTTGTAAATAATTAGATTAAATAAAACAAATTATTAAAATTAACAAAAAATAATTAAAAAATACAATATAAAACAAATTTGTAATAAATGTTGATTTAGGTTCTGACATCATGTCGGTCGCACAAAAAGTATTCGGCGTTTTCAAATGCAAATTGAATTTATTATTTATTCATAAATAATTTTATTAAAAAACGTTTTGTTCTATATAAATACATTTATTTTATATGGAAACGTTGTTATTATTATTTTTAAGGGTTGTAGCACTGCGACCGTGGGGTCTATTGTACCCCGTTCTGGGCTTAGAGTAAGTCTCTAAGCTCTGCTGCGTTAACAAAAAGTAGTATCTAACCTACTTCACAGAGCTTTATTACCTCTTCCGATGGAAATGTTGTTAATAGTGACGAAATTTCAAAATCTCAAATATGTAATTTTCAATTATATGTTTTTGGGTTAAGTAAATAGCTTATATATCCCTTTTTGCAGAAATTAAATTCTATTAATTTTAACCATGGGCTGGTTCATACACATACAAAGCCAACGTATACTTAAATATCAATTATTCAAACTCAGAGGTACATGAGCTAAAATAGCTAGAGTAGCTTAAGTTTATACACGCTCGGCCCATTCATGTAAACCGAACTTATTCAATACTTCGCTTTAAAAACCACATACAATTCTACAAAACAATGGAGTAGTCAGGATTGTGTCTCTAGATATGAAACTATAAAATATTTTCTGCAGCTAACTAAATTTTTGTGTTAGGTATTACATATCCAGAGTGGATTTATCAAGACTCTATTGGTACTAAATAACCACAATGACAGATCTGATAGATGAAAGGGTATCATATGAAAAAGTTGGTCAGACAAATATCAGCAAACTTTAAACCCACCAAAAAATAGCGTTAACCAGAATTGTCAATACTCTGTGGTAGATCAGCAAAATAAATATTCAGAGAAACTTAATAGTTACAATAGTTAAAAAATCAATAAAGAGTTTCTTCAGACTTTTTCATGGTGTGTAAAAGCGACCACGAAACTCATAGAAAGCAAGGCAATCATCCAAATATCCATATTCATCCATATATAAGGGCGTATGTCCTTAAAAGATATGCGCCCTTACAAACAAATAAGATGGTTAATCCACATAAGCAACAAAATTATATTATAATCCCAGTGAGACAATAACAGGCTTACCCATAAAAAAGGGAAGACCCACTGAGTAACTCCAAAGCGATTAAACCATAAATAATAGCAATAATATAAGCTAAAAAGTGATTTAATAGTTGGTATACGAGAAGTACGATCTACTTCTCGATAACACGATTTCTCAAAAAAACTGAAGATATTATACTCAGTTCTGTGGCAAAATGGCTTTCGTTCAAAACTAATTATAGAAATGACAAGAACTTAGATGAGGAAAGGACAATTGTATGCTTTTCTATGACTGGTTAGTTTTGGCTCACAGTTGGAAAAAATGTTCCCACTTTCTTGACACCTTGATAGTCTTTATGATTGCTTATCATAACTAAAAAAGAAACTGTTGAGCCACACAAAATTCAAGTGGATGGATCTTGTTTATGTACAAGCAATTATGTGGGATGGAAGCGCAGTTACTACTAGTCATTGCAAACCACTAATCATCAAAACTTTCCTCGTGGCAGCTGTTCTTATTAGATAATATCCTATTTAATTAATTTAATCTCCAGCCACTGCCCTTTCTGCATAATTGATTATTTCGTGTTTTATTCCGATGGAATGTGGATACGAAATGTAAAGGTTAATTAAACCATTAGATAAGATAGATTTCAATCCCAACATAGTAAAGGGTTGACTTAAAATTGCATACCAAATTCACTTTTTGTATTTAAATTAAGTTTAAATATTTAAAAGTATTTCCAAAAGCTACAACAAAAAACTATTCACCAAACTTGGTCAAGGTCTTGGAGTTGTGCACCCCATATATCCTTTTAACTGACTGTCAATCGTTTGGTTTTTTGCCTTTTTGACTGTTTTTATCAGAATTTCTCATCTTCACTGTTTTTGAAATTCAATTGTTGTGCTTTTGTGTTGTTATGCAAATTGTGATGACATCAATGCGATGACAGCACTTAAATGTTTAATAAAAGGACATTCACATCCACACGCGATTCGAGAGCGCGAGCAGATAAAGTGCAATGCACTTCAGCGGTTTTCCGCATTTCCTTTGCATTGTTTTTCACTTTTATCGGATTTTTCGGTTATGCGGCAACAAAGGAAAGTTGGAAAAAAGGTTGCACTATAAAAATTACAAAATGGAATGGTGGCGATGCTCGATGCTCCAGTGATAAGTGGATCAGACTACACAGCAAAAATTTTATTCAATGAAATAAATTTTATTAATAATTTTAAAGTTGATGGTAAATTATAGGAGCTTAGGTTATGACGAGGATTCTAAGGATCCAGAACACAGTCTTTATGGTTGATTATCTTACAAGGTTGAATAGGAATTTTAAAAAAATTCTCGACAATCATTTTTCCAGATTATCTTATTTAATTTCAATTTTAAATTTTCTACAAAAAAACTTATTCTAAAGCGGAATATAGACCCATAATTTGAGAACTGCCTTTTAAATCTTGCGCTTAGCAATGAAAATAGAGAGGTTTATCTGATTGCATTTGAGTGAAGTTGGTATCTTGAAAACCGAGGTTTTGAAAGTCTTAACGACTGTTCGACCATTGAAAAGTAACATTCACCACGCATTTTTTTCTTAATGTGTGGAACAAGAAGAAGTCATTGAATATAAAATCGAGACTATAAGATGGATTACCCAGCAATTCGATGTTTGGAGTGCTCACGAACTCTTTTGTTTAAATTTATGTGCGGGAGCCATCATTGTCTTAGTGGAAGATAATCTGCCGTCCACTTTTTTTTCTCAATTCACTTAAGACTGCCGGCAAACAAATGGTTATGTAACACTCAAAATCGACGGTCCTACATTGTTTAAGTGGTACAGTTGCGACATGACCGGTTTTTCTAAAAAAAAAATATGTGTCCATTTCCGTGGATTTGCTCCGTCCGCTCTTTTTGTCGGTTTTTGCTCACTTTGGAAGACTCAAACATACGCTCGTAGGATTCGTCACCTGCTACAATGTTGTAGACGTGTTTTGTAATGTATTTTTTCAGCATTTTCTTGAACTAATCAACACGTACCTTCTTATGGGCAATTGCCAAATTATGTACAGTAACATTAGTTATTGGACTTTTGATAACTAATGTATATGTTAAATTGAATGTATGGTGATTCGATTAATGTCCAAAGACACCAATATCTCCGGGTACATCACATACCGATCAATCTCAATGTATCGATGTTTTCTGGTACAACAGCTGTTCGATGTTCTGGTGATTCGATTAATGTCCAAAGACGCCAATATCTCCGGGTATATCACATACCGATCAATTTTAATGTATCGATGTTTTCTGGTACAACAGCTGTTCTTGGAGGACCTTCACGAAATTCATAGTGGAGAGAAAGACGATTATGAACGACGATTATGGTGTTTCATTACCAAATGTTGAACTATGGTGATCGAAGCATCATTTCTGGTTAATTTGCGTTGAAAATCAGAAAAATTCGTCAAAAATATTTAATTCCATTTTTTCACAAAGGCACATTTATGCTAGAAGATGTCAAACTTTCGGATAGAAATGTCAAACTTCATCTGGTAGTACTTAGTGTTCCTAGGAGTAGTCTGCATGTAAGCTTTTTTTGAGAATTTGAAATAGAAATGTTCATTAAATTTAAATATTCAACAAAAGTTCCATCATGTTTACGCCAGAAGAATTCAATATCGCATGAACAAATACAAACTAGGATAGAATTAACGATTTGCGTAACACCTCCATTATTATCTCAAAAACAGGAATTTATCTTTCTGCGTATGCAATAGTCTTCCAGCAGTTACTTCTGGAATCGCACAGCTCCAAATATAACAAATTTCGATGCAAAAAATAGAAAGTTTTGCAAAGAAAATTCGATGCAAAATGTACATCCTGTAGAATTATCCCTTTTTTGTAGTAAGATCTCTCAATATTATCGCTTCCAATGCAAGCCTTGAACTAATTTTATGACGCCTTATATCACAATTCTATTTGACACATGTCACTAAATCAGTGCAGCCAAGTAAAATGAACTGGGGAACCTCTCCTGATATAAAATAATTCTAAAAATCAATTATGTCTAGTTGACCTTTTTAAGTATTTGATGACATCTAACAGAAAACTTGAGTTTATCTTCCTTTTGTTTAAAATCATTAAATAGAAATGCACTCATTGCATTTCCCTAATTTTATGTGTAATTTTTATGAACAACGCTGACATTTCTCTCAGTGCTTTTATGACTCACAAAGAATAATTATTGCAATGCATCGATGAGTTTTCATTATCATCAACATTAAAATTGTGGCTGATGACGTTGCCGATTTGACTACGACTGCAAGTGTCGATGACTGATTATTCCGTAAGCTATATTTTTATCTTTTTTTTCTGTTCCCATTACCTCGACACATTTGTTAGTGGAAAGTTTTCATCTTTTAAATAATTTTTGCTGCAATTAAATTCGTCAGTGAAGTGTAGCAGTTTACGTTGTCATTTCAAAGGTAGCAACGCCATTTTCCCAAAAGAACGAACGCAGAAACCTTTCAGGAAAGGAGTAGATTTCGTTCCTGCATCACGTCTTCGCTCTGCTATTTGCTTTTCACTTCCTTGCAGTTATAAATTTCCACTGTCTTCTTTACGAACATAAATTTTGATTTCAGGAAAGCTGCACCTCACCTTGCTTCGACTTTTAATATCTTCGTCTTACTTCAATGATTCGGTTCTCTTCTTAAGCTTCTTCATTTTCCGCATTCATATTCAGTTTCTTAACTAAACAAAGTACGAAGGACTAGTGTTTTCCTTCGCAGAAATGTTCATTTAGTTTTGTATCTATTAATGATTTTGTATCTTTGCTTTTCTTTTTTGTATCTGATGAAATGAGTTTCAACGAGTGCAATACAGCAATTACAACTCGCAAAACAGCTGTGCCCATGCAATAAGCAACCATCAGGATCTGTTCCAGTTGCAGCTTGGAAAGCACTTTTTAGATGAAAATTTACAAAAGAAATAAGACAAATTATTCTTCGCAAAGTTTAATGAAACTAGATATTTCAAAAGAAAATATTCATATTGAATCAAAGATGAACATTCAATAAGGTTGTTTTAATCACTGGGTCTTTTTGATTTAAAATATCTTGACTTGATCGAACCATTGGCAGTAGAATAGTTACAAAAGCATAAAACATGGCTCTCGAAGTTAAAAAAATCTTAAAGACTTCAAAACATGTATAGGAATATGGTTCTAAGGTAAACGGTACCTTGCTTTAGTTGTGTGAGCAATTACTCTCTATGGGCAATTACATTCAACGTTAAAATAAAATCCTCACTGATATAGTTTCAGAATTTGATGACATGTCCATTTACTTATGCTTCTATCCTGTGTCTCCAAGTTTGTTATAGTACATCTATACTATCCATTAGCATACATAGGCTTAGCGAAGGAGACCTATCTATGTTATGATAAAATCCAGATAATTGAGAGACTTCAAGCTCCCTCTAGATCACAGGGTGTTAAGCGGCATGTTCAACAGAAAATGCATCATCATTACACCAGACCAAATAGGATGGAAAGACAACATATTTAATACCACTAGTGATGACATTATTAGACAGATTAGACAGGTGGAATCAAAGTTGAATAGCGTTCAGTTAGTTTAAGTATTTTCAACTGAAATTAATGCCATAAATATATACAACACACATCAGTAGACTATCAAAAAATCAAGCACATAAGGATAATCTTTATCCTTGTCAGACAGTCAAGTGGCCATTAAAGTTTAAGGTTTGACCTCGACCGTCGGAGACCGCCAATGTCCATAATAGTAATAACATTGATTTAGAAATAATGCTACATAAAAAGAGGATATTGCCCTTAGATCTATTGACCCTTTAAATCTTATTAAAGGAGTTTAATTAATTACTTTCCAAAAAAATATTATTACCAGCAAATAAAGTGAATTATATTTTGATTTTTTGGATTGATTTAAAGACGTAAGTTAAACGTGTAAAGTAGTTACTGAAATGGATTTAGTATATTGTAATATGGGCACCAATATTTAATCTCCTCAGATTCAGCTAAGTCAGTGCAATGTTAATGCAAACTAAAAAACTATTTCATCCTATCACTCTTTATATTTGCTTTTTGTAATTATGGATCTTTGATATCTTAGGAATTTTATTTGATTCTTACGGATTCTAATTTTATCAAACTTTCTTTTTATAATATGAGCCTTATACATGTCAACTTTCTTGGTTTCATTATTATTTTGATAGGAACACTAGGTCAAGTCCAATCGTTTTTCATTAAAGATTATGTGCTACTAATTTTAAACACTATTCTGACGTATTTGTTTAAAAATATTTGATGTGATATGTAACGTTCTAGCGCTTAGAGGCTTAATGTAAACTCAACGATGTCTGTACATTGATAAGTTTAGCGAGAAAATAGTCGGACGGTGTTTTTTTGTCGTTAGAGAAGATCTTATTTAAGAGTATATTGAGTCCGCTCGCTTTGATTTTTTGAGGTAGGTACACAAATAACGTTATGATTTATTCAAAGTTATAAGTCATCACAAAGTAGATATCGTTCTGTTAATATGAGGCAGAAACGGCACTGTCTTCCGTCAATAGTTTCTGCTGTGGTTATCTTATGAAGAAGGAGTATCCAAGATGGAGAAACATTCAACCAGTGAAGTAGTATTTAATTTGTAATATATGGGTTAAATTAAGCGGAATACGTACATTATAGCCACCTTTATATATTTTCTGTCACTTTGCTAAATGATTCCTTAGATCACTAATTAACCTCAGTCTTGTTATTCGTTTGAAAAATTAAAAATTTCTTTTAAAGTTGACGTTATCTCAAAAAAAATTATGTTTGTTATCATTGCAAATGCAATGTTAAGTTTAGTCTAAGGGATCCATATTGCTATCCCTGGAGTGAATTTCGTAAGTTAAACTATATAAATTAGGGCTGTTAATAAACCTAATGACAATTGATTTTTTTAAATTTTCTTATTAATCTATTTGCAATCTCATCCTTGGTTTAAGATGCCCAATCCTTTTCAATTCCCAAAAAGTTGAATGAAGATAGTGAACTCGTTTTCTAAAAAACGAATAAATAAACAAAATTTAATCTTTACCTACTGAGTAAACTATGGATAGAAGTACAATATTTGTTAATTAATTTCATTTGTGCTTTTGTATTCCAAACTACTTTGAAGAGTTTTTCTTTTCCCATTTCCATGAAACATCTTTTATTAAGAATCGTAATGAAGTTGATTGTCTAACCCGTTTTGTAAACTTTTGTAAGCGCTGTAATTTGCCAAATTGATTTCATTTATTTCACTTAACTAAGAAATTACAATCTCAAAAGCTATTGAGATTTTTTGTCGTTAAGTTCTGGACAAGGATGAATTTATAAAAATAAGTGGAAGAAGATGAAGAAACCTTAGGATATAAACAAGACTCAAATTAAATCTTTTTCGAATAAAGAAGCAACAATTTCTGACCTTTTCTAGTTTCTTGTTATTGCAGTGAAGACCAAGAGAGTCTCTTTTGTGCGTCGAGTGCAGCGCGGAGATAGTCCTTTCTTCTGATGCTACTACTATGGCTGTTATTACTTCGAGTAATTTTACTCGATTTCGTTCACAATAACCGTTGTTGCTGCAGTGGCTGAACAAAAGCTCGTAATGATAATAAAAATAATAATTTCACGCATATAAATGTCAGTTTAAGTAAAAATAACTTTATTTTATGCACGAGTATGACAAGCAAGTAAACTGATGCCAACCATGGTGTGCGCGATAATTGCTACATTGGCTATAACTTCAACTAAAAGGAGCAGCACTACTCAGTGGTGAAACACCAAGCGGTCGATGTGGTTGGTGTATGCGCCAACCTTATACAGTGCAACATCGTATGACTATATATGTTATAGTGACTGCAGCGATCATCATCCGGCAAACGACAATCGAGTTCTGTAACTGAGACTATAATTGATACTGAAATTGCGACTTCGTCTGCGTTTGCGTCTCCGTCTGGTACTGCTGCGGTTAGTCAAGATGCGTTGGGTAAGTCACACGATTGCAACTTACTGCTTCTTACTTGCTACTTGCTACTTGCTACTTGCTACTTGCTACTACTTGTAATTACAATCAATTCTAATCACCTTTAAATTGGTCATTGGTTGCATGTACATAAGTGCAACACTTCCTTGTTCCTTTAAAGGTGCTTGCTCGCTAACTACGGCTACCGGCTGATGGCTGCGGTGGTTGGTGCTACGCGATGACGTGATGTTGCTCTTATTAGTGCAAGTAGCAAGCACAATTGCTGCAACACTTCAGCTTCCCCGTATTTAACGTAAATTACTGAGATTTTTATGGCGTTTGGCTTTTACTTTTTATGGTCTTCTAGAGAAATTGTGTGGCTAAAATGTTGCCAAGCTAAAAATAGTCGCCGCCGATGAGATGAGGAGTTGCCACCACAAGCGGTCAACGTGCGTTTTTGAAGCTTAAATTAAACGCAAACTAATTTTTATAGTTTTTTCTTTTTAATATGTAGGTATGTTATGTGAGTAAAAAACTTTCTGAATTGAAACTGATTTTTATATATAAAGAAAAAAGCATAAAAACTAAAACGCGGAAATAATTTTGTGAAATTAAAAAACAAAAACCAAATGAATCCCTTTTTGTGCGACCTAATTAAGTTATAAACACATTTTTTTTTTTCATTTTAATTTAAAATACTTTTTTTTTGGGTTTCTGTTTTTATTCTACCTCCACGCAGCTCAAGTGGCAAATTAAAATTAATTAAATTAAATTTAATGAATTGCATACGTAAAACAAGCCGCCGCAACGCTGTAAACCGAACAACACAGCAAACGCAAGTGGAACGCACATTGTCGGTGAAGGAAGGCTGTGCGTGCTCATGAACGCTAACGCATCACTGAGTTTTTGTATCTAAAAGGGCCACACAACAACAACAACAACACTAACAACAGCACTAACAACAACAACAATAAGCTATAGTCCACAGCAACAGATACATTTATTTGCATTATTTTAATACGAACTACTGTCGATTTGATCATTTGTTGCGTCATTGCGTCAATGCGTCGTTGCGTTACTGCGTCATAGCGTCGTTGCGTTCTTGCGTTTGGTCGGTCATTTTGACCAACTGTTTACATAGCGTTTAATCCGTTGAATGCAGTAATGTATTTTGTTGAGTGCGGTTCTTGGGTTGCATTTGATTGCTGCTGATTACATCTTTCTGAATTGCAATCATAATTCTGTTCGGCTTTGTTGTTATTATTTATTATTGTTCTTTTTTTCTGGAATCCCACTTTTAGTTGGATTTTTTTAATTTTATTTCGAATCATTCTAAAGCTGCCACATAAAAGTGCTGCCGCTTTTGTTAGAACCTAAATAGCACCTAAAGGCCTATGCTCGAAAATTATACAAATAATTCATCCATTGAATAATTTTAATTAATATTGCTGGAACTACTTTCAGCTGTAGATTTTGATTATGAATATTTTGTAGTGTTATAGATACACACAGAATCATTTTTAAGAATTAATGATTTGTGAAATATGTATAAAAATAATTATTTATCTACATTAAATACATTATGGCATAAAAAACATATATAAAGTTTTTAAAGTTGATGTCATTAATTAAATAAATTAATTTTATTTAATTACAAACACTGACGATATTAATATAATAGTCCATAAATTAAGTAAACAATGGCTTTCTCATTTATTGATCTTTTTTTAAATTAATTTGATCTTTTTTTAAATTTTTGTTTCTTCTGTCGACTTGAAGTTTGTGAGTTGCTAAACTAACTTTAAAAAATTAATCCATTTTTAAAAAGGCATCATCATTGGAAACAAGAAGGGTGGTATTAACAACATTGTTAAAAACAAGAGATCGCGAAATAAAAGAAGAGAACCGGCTTAAAGCACTGCAAAAGCAGTTATTCATGCTTTAAGGACTAAACTAAATAATAATAAATGAAGACAGGTATTTGGTTATCTGTTTTGCTTCTACCGGATGATACAACGATCAATTCTGAAGATCAATACTGACATCAACTGAACAAACTGAATAATTCACTTAAAAATAAAAGACAAAAATTAATCAATAAAAAAGTTCCAGATAATGCGAAACCCTAGTGAAGTTTGGTAATTACCTAAAAGCCTTTGCAATCTTACTGGGGTTTAACGACAATCCCTGCTTATTCTCCAAATCCAGCACCTTCTAATTGCTTTAAATAAAGTAACTTCTCAATTGCTTTAAAAGAGAAGGTCAATAATCAACTAAATATGTTTCTTTGACAGAAAATCACAATATTTTTATATATTTATAAACATAGTATCCTTTGCTCCTATCGTAAAGATGACAAATAGTATTGCATCAAAAATAACAATATATAATTTAATAAAAGTTTGAGCAATTTAAAAAAATTGCCTTTTGTATTTATAATAAAAAGAGAAAATTAATCTTCGAATAATCTCACAAGTAACTTAAAGTGGAGCATACGATGATTTTTAGTAACGTTTCAACCAGAAGTAAAAACCAATTAGTTCTAGGGGCTGAAGTTCTTTACAATACTTGAAATCAATAATTTTTGAAAGCAATGATATATATGAAGAAATCAAAAAGGTAATCATAACTGCTGCTAATCATAACTGCTGCACATAACTTCAAATTTTCAAAAATAAACCGTTTTCTAAAAACTCGAACATCCTATATACATAGGACCCTCAGAAAGCCAGTGCTTTCTTATTATATAGCTGTAGCTATATAGAGCCAGTGCTCTATGCATCAAAAGCATTCAAAACATATATACTTATAAATATGTGGTCTAATAATTGAAACCGTGAATGTCGTAGATGATATAGTAAAGAATTAGTCAGTTATACTACAAGTAGATAATCTAATAGATCCTCAAATCTATTAATTAAGTTGTACTAGACCAATGAAAGTTATGCACCTAAAAAAGCATTAAATATCCAATAAAATGTTGAGGAAAGGGACTTGAAAAATAGAAGAATAATATGACAAAGGAATGGGGCAAAGTTATCAACAACTGTTGGGCAAGAAAATCCCATCCAAGAAATTAACACTATTCTTTAAAAAACCTATTGGTTTAGTTTCCTGTTGAAATTCGAAAGAAACTTAATATTGATTTTGGAATGCAGTCCACTCTTTGATCTTAAAATTATATCTAAAAAATTATAGAATTCAATATTGAAAAATTCTTAGAATTTAAAACAGTCCTGCCAATCGTCAATATACGAAAACGAATATATCAAAAAAAAAAAACAAAACATAAAAAATTTAACAGATTGCAGACTACGATTGTTTGGGTTCCCTGGGTTTAAAGAAACAAGAATTTCAAAACCAAGGTTTCAATTTGTGAGTCGTAACTTAAACTTAAAGTATGTTAAAATTAGTTAAGAATATAAGTGACATACCTATACGTAAACGAACGTTAGGCAAAAAACTTCAATCTATTCAAGATGTGGTTCAACAAACCATACAAGTAGACAGAAAACACATTAAAGGCAGTGCCATGGATTAAGGAGATATTATGCGTTGAAAACTATTATAATTCATTACTAACCAAGTTGAGTCCTACTTAATAATAATATCAATAATATGTATTGATTAGAATGAATTTTTCTTATAAGTATTTTCCATTCTACACCGAAATAAGGCGTTGTTCTAAACATAAAAGGAGAAGTTCCTTTTTCAAAACAATCACGGTTTCTTCTGAATAAATTTCAGTGTTTAAAAAATTCAGTTTTCAAACCACATTTGAAATTAATTAAAAGTCAGTATTTGTAGTTTTACTCTCAAATATAGACCTAACTTCATCCTAACATCAAAAAAATATTCGATCGCTGAATATTCTATTCAACCAGCATTTCCAAAAACTTTAATCGCTCCATCCGATCACGCGGTTTAATTTAATATTTGTCGGTCCTTTTCTTTATTTTTTGTTGATCTATTCTAATCCATTATTAAAATATTTTATAACAAATCTGAATTAAATGTGTAATTAAATTAAACGTATGATTTATCAACATCATTTAAATTAATTTAAAATTATTTCTTTTTGAAGTAATATTTTGTAGAAATATGTGTTTAAATATTCGCTAATGTGATCATCCATTTAGATCGAAGAAATAATTTTCTTTTTATGAAGAAACACATTTATCTTCTTTAAATGGCTTTTGTATCTTGTGGGCTACTTTTTAAACCATTTCAATAAATCTGTTTTTTAATTAAGCAAGCATATCTCGCTTCATCTTTAGTATTTAGTTCTGAATGTTGGCAACCATAAAAATTTGAATGTTATAAAAAAGTTTAAAATGGAAAAATTTTACACCATTCCATGTCAATGATTATGTTTAGATAATAATATTACTATGTTATTTTTTGGTCATTTAAACTAATGTTCTCTATTTGTTAATATATAGATGATTATGTGTTCTTCACAGGAAACCAGCGTAAAATTCTTTCAAAATAATTTTCAGTAAGACTTATTAAAATATAATCACATTCCTTTTTAGTATAGGTCAATGTCCACCTATTTAATTTATTTAAATATCAATTTAACTGATTCACAAATAGTAGTTATAAAGTACTTTCAATGTTTTGAGTAATATTCTAAATGACTGCGATGAGTTCATGACAAGTGGTTCATATCTCAATCTGGAGATTAATAGTCTCTGAATCTTATATATTGACTTATTTTTATGTTTATTAAATAAAGTAGTTATGACTAAAACAAGTGCAGATTTCATTCTGCCTTATTTTTTCTACTACAGTTAATAATGTAGTAATGTAATATTATAATAATATAATAAGTAATACAATAAGTAATAAAATATATAATACAATAAATTTTATTTTAATTGAAATATTTTTTTTAAATCCACAAATATCTCTTGTTATGATAGGGGACATTTATTAGCAGAAGTTCATTTTAAATATATCTGATTGATATAATCATTATTCTTCTAATATGACATTGAAGAAAACGTTGTGCTATTAATTATCAAAGATATATAGATTTCGGTAAAATATTTAATTATTTAATTGTTATATCCAGCTTTATTTATGTAACAGTTAAGTTGAAAATCTAAACTCCTCCACAATTCCGAGTTTGCTAAAACTAGAATTTCTGAGTGAATCAAAAAATTAATTGATACCTAAAGTGTGAGATAATTTCTTGGTTTGAGAAGCGAAAAAAACTCGTAGGAATGGAGAATGTGACTTTGTCGAAAAAAGTTCTATCTGAAAAAATGTGCAGATATATAAATCACTATGTCCCTAAAATAAATACCTTCTGCTCAAAAAGTATCCGGATTTTGTTCTTTGTTAACTACTCCTTAAGTAATAGACCTTTTTCAAAAGGTCTTTTTTTGTTATGTTGGTAGACCCTTTCTTGAGCTGTTAATGTGAGACTACCTCAAGTGCATTTAGCGATTTTTACTATGGAAAATTCTTGTTGTACGCGATGTTTTGACCAAACACGGATCTGGCGCCGTGCGACTTTTCCTGTTCCCAAATTGCCCCTTCGTGGTAAGCGTTTTGAGTCGATTGAATCGGTAAAAGAGAATTCGCTGAAGGAACTATAAGCCATACCTTCACGGGAATACGAAAAGTGTATGAAAGATTGGGTTAAGCGTTGGCATATGTGTATCGCTTCAGAAGGAGCATATTTTGAAGGAGATAAAATAAATTTGGTAAGAAATTTAAATTTGTGTGTTTTATTTACAAAATCCGAGTACTTTTTGAGCAGAAGGTACTCTTGTAAAGCATATTTTAATACTTATAAATAGCTTAATAGAACTGCTTTAATCTAATTTTGAGTTTCTTCCTCTCTCTGAAGAGGAACATATAAACATTCAAAGTTAATTTTTGTTAAGAAATTTTTTAATAATTTTTGCGGAAATTCCTTATTTTTCTAAACAATATTGTAGAAAATTTTTGAAGAAAATGATTATGGATAATGATAATGGATTTAATTCGAACATATCCATTGCAAGCGATCCTGTTCAAAAGTCGGTGAACCACCACAATCAATTTTAGAGTCTATATTAATGGCTAACAAGGTCATCTACGACTTGGCGACGATTACTGCATCCGAATGAACTACGAGCTGTACAAGCTTTACCACGTCAATGGTATAATTTAGAGAACTAACATCCAGTGGCTTCGATATCGTGGTCATGTCGTGAGAATGGATGAAACTATAGAAAGAAGCGGTAGTTGGAGAAAGAAGCCGTAAAGGTAGATCGTGTCACCGGTGAAGTGATCAAGTTGTGGAAGCAGTCACCGGACTCGATGTACGAAATTGGAAAAAGCGCACCTGGAGAGACATGCTGCGTCAGACCGAAACTCTGTAACAATTTGTTATGGCCACATAAGTAATTAAATAATTTACTTGAATATTTACTCATAAGTTTCTATAAAATATACAATTATGGAATTATTTTTCATTAAAATTCGATCCGCGGTGTTAACTTCTAAAGAACTTTTAAAAAAATGTTTAAAAAAATTTCTTCACTAAGAACTAATTTTGTATTCAAAATTAGTTTACTTGTCATTGAGCTATGAAGAATTGTTTTCGCAGTTATAATGTGAGTTCAATAACTGACCGAGGTATAATTTAAGGTTTGATGGAGATATTGTCTACAAAATACAATACATTTAACTGGGAACATATTTTTTAATATTTTCTTATGAAATATTTAATACGATTTAGTTTTGTGACTGAAAATTCTTTCCATGGTATCAACTTTCAGAACCTCATCTCTATTTGAAAACATATAACTTGTCAGTTACATGATTAATATTTTATTTATCAATATATATTTATATATTTCTATATTAAATTAATTTTTGTGTCCGTTTCGACGAAAGAAACTAACTTCATAATATAAACTATTATTTAGATACAAAGATTTTTATCGAACAGTAGTAAATTGCAACAACAAAAATTTATTTTTATTTGTTTTTAATTAATTGTTATAAGAAATAAAATTAAAATAAATTTTTGTTGTTCTATGTTTCCATGAAATATTTAACTATGTTTCTAATAAGAAACTCATTTCATAGTATAAATTTTTGAAGAAATCTTAATGAAATATTGCTCAAAAATTTTTTAATTAAGAACTTCATCTTTATTTGACAATAGAAAACTTGTCTTTTAGATACAAAGAAGTTTTAAATATTTTATTATCGAATATTTGCTTATATGTTTTTATAAAATATTTAATAACATTCAATTATAGAACTATCTTTCAAATTCATTCTATTGATACCATATCAACTTTTGAAGAACTTTCTTACTTAGGAAAAAGTGAAACTTTGTATCAAAGTTTTTATTTAGTAAGTTTAATTTAATATTTGTAAAAACAACTATTTGCTTTCTTCTGGACAACAAAAAAAAAAAAGAAGGAATGTAATTGAAATTTTAGTAACATAGACTTTTATTGCTTTATATTCGAAGAGACAATGGACAACAGTGGAACAACAATGTAAAAAATTCCTAAAACTCTTTCTCGAAGCAAAGACACAACGACACAATAATTGACATCTCAGCATCAGAAGCATCAGAAGCAGCAAAATCAAGTGCTTCATTGAACATAATACACAATGCCAACAAATTTTATTGCATTCCTTCGCATCCTGCGTACCGAGATCGAGATCGAAAAGTTCAACTGTAACTACAACATTGTACCGCCGACAGGACGAGCCGGTGGCGATAAGGAATGAACAAAATTGCCAGTTTCTGTGCTGGACACACTGTTTTAAAATTTCGAAAAATTTCGGAGACAAAATAACCTCATCGAAGAAAATATTATTTGCGGTGTGATGTCAGACCTTCCACCTTCCATTTTCCGCTAGCCTCACAGTCACTTGGCACTTGCCACCAGTTACCAGTTACGAGTCACTTGACAAGTTGCACTTTACATTTACACGTACTACACAATTTTTACAGTTGCAATACAATTTCATTTTACTCATTTCACTCATTTACTTTCATTCGTCCTGCCCGCCCCTTTTTTATGAGTGTATTTCTTAAGGACAAACATTTTGACACGTCTTTTTGACATTTTTGCACTCGAACGTGCTGTAAGTTTCTTTTCAAGGACTTGTTGACTTTAGTGTCAGCACACACCATACGTCGCCACACACGCACACACACACACTGACACTCCCTTTTCACACTGGCCTGGCTCACACAAATATGCTTGTGTTGGTGTGTGAGTATGTGTGCGCTTGTTTAAGACTCTTTATAGTTTTGCAATATGAACTTCCGAATATTTTCTGTTAACACTATTGACTTCTCTTTTTAGTTAAGCCAAGAAGTACAGTTCCACTACCGAAATGTCAGCAATCCAAATAGTTCAATATGTGTACGTAAGTATGTATGCATGAGTGTGTGTACTATATTTTTCTTGCTGCCAACTATACGTGTATTGTGTGAATTGTGTCCGCAAGTTTTGCACTTGCTTTCGAATGTGTAAATAAATATGTGTATGTGTGTGTGTGGTTGTCATTACACAAAGTTTGCACAAAAATTTTCTCAATAATTTCATAGTACACCACACACATAAGTAACAACAAAAGCAATAACAATAATAGTAACAACAACAACAACAACAGTTAAAGCCAAAACTCTAAAACACAACAGGAACCGAAACTCGCTGTGCATATATGCGAGTGATAATGTGTGGAAGTTGTTGGTTGGGATGTGTGGAACTGGAAGTTCGCTGCAACTGCTTCGAGCTTGTCTCTTAACCCTCTACCTGCTATTTATTATTATTGTAAAATTTTAAGTTGTAAGCAATATTTTTATTTTATTTTATTTTTTATTTTTATGTGAACTGAAAACGCTGCTTCCGCTGTTTTTCTTTGCGGTTTTCATGGCATGCAATTCATTTTTTCACTTTCAGCTATGATTTTTGACATTTTTATGGAGTCCTTACGTTTGTTATTGGTTTCTATTGTTATTTTATTTTATTTTATATTATTTTATATTATTTTCATTTTATTTATTATTCTTCTGTGGCTGCAGTTAAATGCTTTATGGTATCATAAATTCAATAATGGAGAAAATTCTTCCAAACTGAAATGCCATTTTATAACAAAGAAGATTTTGACGAGTTTTAAAATTTTCATATCCTGTGTGTGAAATTTGCATTTTGATATAATAATTTTTAAAAGAATTTAAATTTGTGGTTTACCTATAATATTTAACACTAAAATGTAACACAAAATATTATGTATAGATGTGTTTTTTGCATTATGTAATTTTAAATTTATTTTTAAATTTATTTTAAATTTATTTTGCAATAATATTGAACATTTTTTGGATATTTAGTAAATTGTATTTTATTAACAAATATGTTAGAGATGCACTTGATGTGTAACAATATCCTTTCATATGTTAGATGTAGGTGTGCTGAACACAAATTTTATTATGAAATTTTGAAATTTTCAATTTAGTTGTTATTTAGAAAATAAAAATTAAGAATTTTATAACATATTTAATTGTTTCCAATATCATATTATTTTGTATGGTAAAAATAGAAAAAAAATAGATACAATTTTGAAAAGATTATATATATATATTCATATTCCTTCAAAATACCTATATTTTATAGAGAATAGATAGGCGACTAATAATGTGCAAACCCCATTCCAAAGACCTGAATCGTAATGGGAATGGGTTACTAAAATTTTTTGAAATCCATACAAAATACTTGAATCTACTCACAATGTTTATATACTGTAAGTATAAAATAAAAATATTGTCATGGAGAAACATAAATGTTAAAAAAAATTGGTTAATTTTGTAGGACATAGGTGACTAATAATTTACAAATCCCAACCTAAAGACCTGAATCGTAAAGGCAATAGGTTACTAAAAATTTTTCAAATTCATTGAAAATACTTGAATCTTCTTACAATTCAGATATATTGTAAGTGTTACTGAAAAATAATTCCAAGGAGAGATATAAACGTTAAAAAGATAACAGCATTTAAAAACCGATATTTAAGAAATTTCAGTTTAGTCTTTTAAATCAATGACATTAAAATAAGAACTTGCCAAATTTAATAGTGAACATAACATTAATCCCAAATATAACACTTTTGGCACTCTCGTGAAAATTTGTAGGTAGAAATGATAATCATTGAAGATATATGAATCACGGAAACTAAGAAAAGTCATAAAGTCATAAAAAATAAAATTCAAATTTAATAATCCTTGCGTAAAAGTTTAAGATAAATCTCAAGAGTTCGAAACCGAAAGTAGTGAATTAAAGTTTAAGATAAATCTTAAAAGTTCGTTAGACCCCTCAGATAAACCTAAAGAATTCAAACACGAAAAAATGTTTTTTTACAATTATTTTCTATTCGAAGTAGATTTTTTTTCATATGTCATCAAATTCTTATTAGAAGTAAAACCTTTATTATTTACTAATCATTAACGGCAAATAAATAATCTATGAAGTCCAGCGGCTATTAAAAATATATAACGAATATACAGAATGCGGTGATAATTAGTTCATGTTTGCCAAACGGAATGACAAGAACTAATATCAGTCTTTTTCACAAAATAGAGTTTAGAACAACAAACCATACAAACTGTTGAAGAAACCTTTTGATGACAGTACCATATTACAACCGAGATTATTGATTAGTAATTCTAACGTGACTTAAGATTCCAAACTGACTTAAGTCATGCGTTAGTCATTTACTTTGCAGACTAAATTTATACTTGAGTGAGTTTTGATACTAAAATTGAGACAGACTACTGACTTATGTTATACTTAAGTCATCAACAGTGATATTTAATTTGTACCTAAATCAATTAGTTTAATTTTGACTATTGTTATCTGCAATTTAAATATTTATTTCTACTACTACTGTAATTTCGTCCCCATTCTATTCTAAAAGATATGATACCTCATTATTTTTACAATATCTTACACTTAACAACACCCTCAGGTAATAATGTTTTGCGCCAATTCACGAGATAAAGGAGATAAATCGAAGAGGGAGCCCAAGCCAATATCTAAAAAGTATTTAATTAACAGTGTTTCTCAAACTTTAGATAAGAGATTAAAATGATACCTTAATACCCATTCCATCAAGAATGTTTCTCAAATTCATATGATATCTAAACTCATATCTAAAATTACTTATTTAAAACGGGTACTAATACCTGTTCCGCTTATAAGTGACAATCGTCGCAACGGGTACAAATACCTGCCCCACTCATAGTGTGTTAAGAGTGTTTCTCAACCTAGAAACTATAGTGATATGAGTGGAGAATTTCAAAGGGCTCAATTTAAATAGATTGGGATATTGTATACCATAAATAGTAGATACAAATGTTTCAAAAAAATTAAAAATTTCCATTCCTACCCATAAAAGTAATGTTTCATAAATAAATTAAGACACAAACTCATTTCTGTATTTAGTCCTTTGTTCGCGTTACAAGCAATAAAAGGGGCAAATAATTGAGGGACTCATACCAAAAAAATGTTCAATATTCTTGAATTAATGAATAATTTAAGATATTTCCAATGTTTTTTACGATTTCACTTAATATTTCTATATTTGAACGAGTATATAAAATTTAAAAGATGTGCTACTTTCTCGTAGACTTCGGGAGAACTACGAATGCACTATCAGAAATAATTGCTGTTTTGGTATGTATTAATATAAAATCCAATTACTGATATTCATCAGAGCATATGGTGGGTCACATTAATACACAAACCAGTTTATTAAAAATTATTTCTTCCAAAGAAAATATTCGTATTCATGTGAACTAAAACTGAATTTATTGATTGTAGCTATTACGGAGCTCTGGGGCTGCTATAGTCTTTACTTTCGAATCATCCTGCCATAAATATTAATGTATTTACTCGAAAATTAAGCATTTTTGGAAGTGTGTTTTATTGGTTGTTATTGTTTCGGAATTTTCCTGAATCTGCCGATGATTTCCCGCAAAGAAATTAATTCTATTTTTTTTCTATGTGATATTCTATTTGCATTCTTTGTGTACCTAATCATCACATTCAGTGACTTTGATTGATGACTTTTTATTGAAATTGAAATAAATTCGCATTTATACCATAAAATTGCAAATGCCGAATAAATAGAATGAAATAAATGAATAAGAATTAAATAAAAACACACATAAAATAATGCGAAATGCTTTTTATATCGAAAGTGAAATAAATTATTTAATGCTCTGTTAAGCACTTGAGAGATGGAAATCAAGCGAGAAAAAAGGCGTTATTTTCTTCCGTCAAATCATAGATTTTGTGTGGAAAAACATTTAATATAGCCTTAATCACATGTATAACAAACAATTATTTAATAGAATGAACTTATATTACATGTTTTATTAAAAACTCCAAAAAGGAATGGAAACGCATATATTCGAAGAAGAGGAGTGATTTTATTTAAGAGCCCGATTTACTCCAGATCTATGCTGTTGTTGTTCTGAGCGATTCCCTGCATTTAATATATAAATTTCTTCTTACCTTTTTGTATTGAATGTATCAGACAAGTACTAATCGAACTAACAATATGATTAGTCTTAAAAGTCGGTAGAAATAAAGTCATTTAGAAATTCCAGTATTATCCATTTTTGTGTTCTGTAAGTAAACGTATATAACGCACATCGTAGATTAAGATTTCGATTCAAATATTATTTCAGTACATTATTTGCTTCATGCCATTAGCTGTGAAATACAACGTCACTAGATACCTTAATGGATGCATTGTTATAGATTTTAAATGTAATATGTTCATCAAAGGGTCGAACATTTGAGGACTGTCTCGGGGATAGAATATTCCCGAGGTAAGGCATGCTTGTCGTAAGAGGTGACTAAAATCTTGGCGCCATTCCGACACTGTTTGAAGTGTAAATGTCAGTGAGTTAATATTCACTTACGAAACTCGACCGGGGGCCAGTGCCCACAGCTTTGACTATCCTGACCAACTGAGGTTGGCAGTATCGTGGTGGTTGTGGTTATACCCAACTACTCATTCCGCGTGAAGTTGTATTCCTTACCAAGGAGGAAGTTATGCCAAACATATAGCTTCATTTGGTCCCAGCGGAAAGAACTTGAAATTTCCGGCGTTTATCGGAACATTATTTTGTTACGTCTGTAGTCTTAGAACACCGTGGTTTTGAATCTTTGAATAGCTCTTTTTTATTATATTGTCTTTGGTTATTTAAGAATTGTTTTGAAATGCAATGAATTTCTTATTATGTAAAATTTGAGTAGTTCATAAGTAGACTAAAGAGAAAAGAAAGTTAAAGGGTCTTACTATATACAGGTGCATTTGCAAATATATGCATAATTTTTCCGAAATTTATATATTTATTATATCATAAATTATACACAGTAATTCATGGGTGGACTAACTGCAGTGACATAAAGAGAAGCGAAAGCCAAGATTCTTACTATCACGAGGTTGATTGGCAAAAAGACGCTAAATTTTTCCGAGACTTGTATATGTTATTTAGCATATTATATCAACATAGATCGCATGGGGACTAAGAGCTATGATGCTCAAATATGAGCGCAACGTCACTATTTCTCCAAGACGGCTTTCTTTAAATCAACTCTAATAAATTGTTTTCTTATAAACAAATTTAAATAAAATTGTGAAGAATTTCTTTCTTTATCACAAATGAATTCGTGAATATGAATATAAAGTTATATGATTTCCCTTAATATGTCCTCTCTCTTGTTCTAGCGTTTCGTTTGTTTTGTCAGTTGATATCTAACATATTCTGAATTGCTTCAAATATTTGTCATTGACTTCGCTGAACTTTCCAACACTTTGCTTATATATACTATAGTTAAATAAAAAAAATTAATAAAAAATTCTAATACATATAACAAATAAATATAAATAACTTATTTAAGAAGTATGTCTTAAAGAATCTTTCAGAAAATGTGATTCCTCTTGTGTTGCAAGGACCCAGTAGAAACTACAATGTTCTAAATAGTTCAGAATAAGTTTCTAATGTTTATTTACTTTACTTATATATAAACCATATATTCTATTGTTTTGATATTTTTAAGTAATATATTTTAGATGATATATTTATTTTATAATTTATTTGCAATTAATTCTTTAAATTACCTTTGAGTTTTATAGCTTCGAAAAAAAGTTTTTGGTCTGTAAATAAAAAGAAATATATTATGTGATTATTTTTCATATCATTATTGTATCTAATATAAAAAGAAATTAAGGAAATTACTTAAAAGTAATTACAAATTTAATTAATGTTTAAAAACCGATTTTAATAAAAAAAAGACCCTTTTTTGACTCCTTAATCCAATCACATACTTTATGTGATTAGTATCTCATATACAGTAATTTTTTGAAGCCATAATTTCTCATTTCATTGTCATTAGCACAATTTTCAGTAGATTAAATGTCATTTTAATGAATAAATAAGGAAACACAAAATGTCAAAGTAAGTGTCAACTGTCAGTTTACATATCCTTTAGTTGACGTCTCAAAGCAATTGACATTGTGTATTATGTATCAATAGCACCACATTAATGCCTGTATCTGCTGTTCCAAGAAGGTCAAGAATTATATATTTCACATTTCTTTTTCAATTTATTCCCATTTTTGTAATTTACGTCGTCACTCCTCTATGAGTTCGTCTTGCCTTAGCATTCGACAGCATACCAAGGCGGATGACTCATCTAAAATTACAGGAATATCTCGTCGCTGCTGGTTCAAAGGTTTATCAGTGGCGCTTACAAGTAGCATTAGTGTCATATATCTCCATGTGCGTATGTGTGCAGAGATAACCAGAAGATACAAGTAATTTAAAACATTTATTTTATTTAAATCTTTCAATAATGTTGACAGTTTATTTAGAAAATTACATTCAAGTTGAATGTAGTGATTTGAATGAAAAGGTTTCCCTCAGTTCTTTTCGGAAAGGAAAACTGTGAAAGGAGTGAGTCACAGTTGCTCATTGAGAGTAGTTAAGTTTAATTAAATTGCTTTTAGTTAATTTAGATAAATTGTGCATGAAATTCAGAAATTAAATGCGATTTTAATTCTTATAATTTAAATATCTAAATAAATATTTACAAACAACTGTCGGTAGCAGAATAAACACATACGCATTGATACATTTAAGTACATATGTTTATATTGTGGAACCCAGTTGGGTTCAAACCTCATTTCCGCGACCGCAATATCAAAGCTTGTCACAAACATATGAAAATATGCATATTTCAGTGGAAAATCCTTAAAATACAACAAACCCAGCATGAAAACTGCTTGACCACTCCTGTCAGTTTTTTAGAAAAATGTCATATATTAACTTAAGCTTTTTCCGCCCTTTATGTCCGGTATCTTCTCCTGTTTCTCCTTTTTGGTGTCAACGCCCGATGGGTGTAGCGAGCTCTATAATTCTGCTCCATATTCTGTCAAATCTGTTGTTGCCAAAAGCAAAAATTAAAATATTTTAAAAATACTAAAATAAAATAAATCTAAGGGACAGAACACAATTAAACGGCATGTCAAACAAATGACAACTGTTGAGAACGCACAGGGTCTTCCTTTTTAGTACATTTTACACAGCGTTCAACTGTTTTCCAAACATTTTCATTTACCCATGATTTAAGCTCTGCGGGAAGATTTTAAGTGGACGCATTCCAATAGAGTTAGTGGACACAACCGAAAGAGTCAATTTTATGTTTAATTTTGATTAAATTGATTTTAGACACTAAATTCTTAATATAAACTACTGTTTTCAATGGAGAGATTTTTAATGAACAATAGTGAATTGCAACAACAAAAATTTTTGTTATTTATAATTAATTAAATTTCTTTAATTATTCATAAAAAATTTTTTAAGACTGCAAGTACCAAGGGTTGAACTCCTACTCTGCCATATTTACATATTCTTGCAATTATTTTTTTAATTCAATTTGGAATTCTATAAGCTTGTGTAATTATTTTTTATATACAATTTACGAAATTTACATATTTTTATTATTAAATATATATTAGTTTATCCTTTTTTTAGGGCAAAACAATGTGCCAAGAGGCCTAAGTGTAACTTTTGGATCGCTGGTATGACCTAACACTTCAATAATAAATAAATACATTTTTTGTGGATTATTTATATAAATAGATAATAGATAACGCTTCCAGAGGAGTGTAGCTTTAAGACCATAGCACATTTATTTAATTATAATTCCCACCAATCGTTCAAAACCTACTCATATTAGATAAGTTCTATCATCCATGCGATCCTGCACTAATATCCTCGTTCTTACCTAGAGCAAATCAAGACATCATAAAGGTTGTAATCAGCATTGTCATACCACTCACAATTATTAAACTCAGAATTATTAAAATGTTTCATTCCATTCTAAACTGATACTATATTCTGTCACCTCGTATGAATGAATCTTGATGAATGATAATTTTAAACATTAATTACTATAGCAAATCTTTGCTTATAAAGCATTCATTGCTAATATCAGCAATCCCTCTTTTATCTAACAATGAAAGTCGTATCCCTATTTATATTTTAATTATTTCCACAGAACTTAAGCTGATATATCTACTTGTCCTTTTTCATGTGCCGATTTAGCCGAGAATGTAATTATTGGATACATTGCATAGGTTTAAATCCGCAGATACATAACTTCTATTGATTACATTTAATGTCAACATTGACTTGTATGTATATATTATATATTACTTTTTAGTATATATTACTACTACTGAAATCGATTATATATGATTATAAATGTGATTAATAATGCATTATATATGATTGATTGATAATATGTCGATTATATATGTTACTGTTGCCCTTATTTCACAAAGAAAAATAATATTTTATTTCTCTTCTTGTTATGCTCCTATACATCAATCTGGGCCATCTCCAGTTTCTCCTATATTGTTGGTTCCACTTCCACGCTATAACACCGTAACGGT
Source organism: Teleopsis dalmanni (assembly GCF_002237135.1). NCBI lineage: Eukaryota > Metazoa > Arthropoda > Insecta > Diptera > Diopsidae > Teleopsis > Teleopsis dalmanni. Next base: position 146,438,530 of record NC_051846.1, on the reverse strand, counting down.
TTGCATGGCATTTGTTTTAGTCACTGGTAACGTTTTTCGATGATTTCGTGTTACTATGGTAATCTTGATCAAGAAATGTGTTGTGACTTACATAGAACTGAAGTGAATTGTGATACCTTTTTGGAAAATCTACATCACCTTCTCACCAATTAGCTCTAATTAACAATTTGATTTCATTGATAAATTTCACAACAGAGTAGCCGGTCATTTCCAAAAATCTATTTTCGAACGAAGTAACTCTTTATCTGAAGAGAGTCTACTAGTGCTAAAATAAGTGTTACTTTATTTGGTTAATATTCTCATAAAGAAAACATCTGCAAAAGTCTTTATAAAGTGCTTCTAATGCAATCGGATTCTTACCTATTATTTAATGATCTGTAACGATACATGATGACATATGAACACCACTTCTGTTTATACTTCGGGGAATGTCTATTTATTTGTGCCATATTTCTAACCAGAGTTCTAGCACTTTTATTCTATCTTTCAGCCTACCACTTTTTTAAAGAAGATATAATGATTTCTATCCTTATACCTTTTGGTCTGATTTGATTCAATCTAGAGAGAGGCGATCTGACCGGCGCTACAGAGAGCTGGTATCTCGCAAAAAATAATCACGAAATACAGAGTTTTGAAGAATGGAAAAAGAAGTGAACCGTTTGTCACCATTACTGTTTATTGTTATGCTTGATTGGTTGTTAGAATGTTTGACTCGCAAAACCGAAGCTTCAATTGAAGGCAAAATACTAGGTTGGAAGACCTATAGTATGCAGACGACATTGTATTGCTTTCGCACTCACTTTAGCGAATGTAGTTGAAAATTGATTAATTACAAGACGAATCATCGAAGGTTGACTTGAAGATAAACATCAATAAATATGAAACAATGTATATGAAAACCGAAAACTTAACTCGCTTTATTGCGATGGGCATCACATCGCAGAGACAGACCAGTAACAACCTGGAGAAAAACAGTTTAGCAGGAGATGGGCAAACTGTTGAACGAATTGAGAGCAACAGCAGATAATAAAAACCAGTGGAAACTTTTGTAGACTCCTTAAGCTTCTAATGGAGTATGGAAATAATATATATAACGATTTCTACTTCCACAAATATTGTTGTTGGGCAATCTGTAAGAGTAGTGTTGTCTTTGGTTAGTTTATTGGATCCAAAAATTTATGTCTATTACACGTTTAAAAAAGATATAAGAATTTTTACCTTTAATACTGCTGTTGTTGGGCTACCTAGAAAAGTAGTGTCTTCTCTGTTCAGTTTATTAGATCCATTAATTAATGTCTACAATATTTTTGAAGAATATTTTTCTAGCTGTATAACTGTTGTTGCTGTGTAATCTAGAAAAGTGATAATGTCTCACTTTATTAGCTCTACAAATTTCTAAGACTTCAGGAAATTTTTGAACTGGGGGATGAATTAAAAGAACTCTACTTGCTTTACTTATCTTATTAAGATGTGACGGAAACAATAATGTTATATTCATTACTGCTTTCATCCCACTTATATATTTGTGAGTGTTTTAATGGCTATCCATGTATACATAGATATAGCTATATATGTTCATAATTACTATTTGAGGTAATGCTAGTAATTGAATAGCAGCATAATGTATAAAACATATATATTTTTATGTAAAAGTTTATTAAACATTGAATTTAGAGTTAATATAAAAAAAATTTAAAAGTATTTAATATATTAGGTTTTTAATATAATGAAAACCAATATATAATAAAATTCTTGCTATTGAAATCCTCTTTTGAAAACATTTTGATTGAAAATTCAATCATTCATTGCTTTAATATTTCAAAGCTTAATATTGTTTCTGAAGTATTGAATACATTTGAATTAATTAAAACTGTTTCATTTCGGTTCTAATTCAATTCAAACCTGAATCCATTGTACAACCATCAATTGATTTATTATTACCAGAAAAAGTTTTGGTAATTGCAGTATAAACATTCTCCATAGCCGTAAGACTTACAAACTCAAACTAAAACTGAATCCAAAGCTGAAGCTGAAGCTGAAGCTGAAGTTGAAACTGAATCCAAAGCTGAAGCTGAAACTGAAGCTGAAATTATTTGAAATGTTTGCATAAATTTTGATATTAGAATTTACACACTTGGACTGAGGACGGACGGACGTTCAAAGGTGAAGTAAACAGTCTTCAATTGGCGTTGGCATGAATGTGTGAACAGGGAAAAGGGAGCAGGGAAAAGTTTAAATTTATTTTAATTTATGACAATTTAATATCTTTTGAATTGCGTCTATGCATGGCCAGCCAAAATCCTTTGTGTACCGATTGGAGGCAAACAGATATGCAAAATAAACAAAACTTGAATGAAATTCATATTTTGTTATAATTTTGATTTATGGCCAATCCACCAATCGTGGCCAAAACAAGCGAAACAAGCAATAAAACGCCAACAACTGTTCTGCATCTTTGGCAGTTGTTGGCAATTAAAATTAAATTTAATGCAAACTTTTGTTTACGATTAAGAAAAATCTTAGTTGGACGTTGCCGCCGACGTTTTCCGTTGCTGGCGGTTGTTGCTATGTTTTCCTTTATTGGCTGCTTAAACAAAAGTGGTGATTCCTCCAAATTTATTCAAAAGTAAAATAATAAAATGAAAAATACATAAAAAAGAATTTAATGCTTACAAATAATTCTGCTTTTGTTTGCCTTATTTATGTCAGGGTCAATTTGACTGTACAAAACACTTTGCTTCATTTCGGGTAAATACCAAAAGGAATTTAAAGATTCTCCTCCAATTTAAGCCGCTCATTTTGTATTTATTTTGAAAATGTTTTATTCAAATTACAATAACAACAATAACAACAACACTAACAACAACAACGTTTCCTTTATATCGGTAAACAAGCGACCTACTAGCCAAACCTTCGAAAAGTACATCTATTTCGAGATAAAAGTTTGTTGGCATTTAGGCAAAGCTGCTTTTACTGCGAAATATCTTTGTTCACAAATTTTTTTTATTTGCCCAGTAATAAAAAGTAAATGTCGGTATCGTAAATATGAATTAATCTTAATATCATACAAAAATACAAGAACACAGAAAAATACAATATATACATTAAGACCGAAAAGTTTTCGGAAATTCTCATTTAAAATTCGCGCGCTGTATATTTTTCGATATTTTAAGTTTATGTAGTTTGGCAGCACTGTCCTTAATTACTATGCCAAAAATGAGCGCGATCTGTCAGACAGTTCGTTTACGGCAGCTGTTGAAACCAGTTCACCTCAGTAGGGCGTTGCGAAAAAAACAATGGAAAAAAATATTGAACAAAGAGTTTGCATCAAATTTTGTGTTTCGAACGAAATTTCGTGTGCAGAATCGTTGCGAATGCTACAAAAGGCTTATGGGGAATCAGTTTTATCGAAAACTCAAGTTTATGAGTGGTACAAAGCCTTCCAGGACGGTCGTACGACCGTCGAAGACATTTCGCAACGCACTACTGAGGTGAACTGGTTTCAACAGCTGCCGTAAACGAACTGTCTGACAGATCGAGCTCATTTTTGGCATAGTAATTAAGGACAGTGCTGCCAAACTACATAAACTTAAAATATCGAAAAATATACAGCGCGCGAATTTTAAATGAGAATTTCCGAAAACTTTTCAGTCTTAATGTATATATATATATAGCATAAAAAGTAGCAATGCCAGTATAATATTTAGTTTCTATATCTCTTTAAGCAAACACTCAAGCGAATCTACTTACGCATAATACGTTTAATACTTTGTTTATTAAAATGTTTGGAAAAATAATTTTAATAAAAATAATTTACGTAAACTGTCAACAAATGGTTTTCTCACTGATTTAAACGTTATTGAAAAGTTTTTGAACCTAAGATCTTATGAGCGTATTTAATATTAATTCAGAAAAGCTTTAGGTAGAATTAAAGTCGGGGTTTTTTTAAGGAATTCCATCTTTATTTTTTGTATATATCCATACGTATTTATTACAGCAAACTCGTTTTTGCCTTCGTCGGTATAATTCCTAATATTAAAAACATCTATGCAATTTACATACTATTTAAGTCATATTCCTCGAATCTTCCAAAATATAAAACTCCAATGATTTCATTGAAAGAGATATACAATTCTTACTTACTTAATTTTCAGATTACGAAAATTATTGGAATAAAGTACCACACCCACCATATACTCCAATTCGAACACCTATGGATTATTATTTATACTGATCTCTATAACAATTTTCAGATAACAAAAACATTCTATCATATAAAATGGTCACTTCAGTGAATAGAGTCGTACTACTACCAAAATGATGACAAAACCTATAGGACTGGATTGAATAGTATAAAATCGCCTCAAATTTTTATAAAAATAGAAAAAAGATAGTTTCCGAACAATTTTATAAAAAATGTTAAAAGGAAATAATTAGTTCTTTGATGTGTTTATAACACAACGAAGAGGATATTGTAGGCTCAGTAAAAACCTTATTAGTTTATCAACAACACAACGTTGTTGCTTAGTTAAATCTAGCTCTCTTGATATTAATCCTATATACTCTTATCTTTGTCCTTAATTACTGAAATGGGGTTACATCCACTCAACGTTGCAGCCACGTTGAGGAAAAGGTGATTTTTGTGGGTTCAAGCCTCACGCGGTGACTTTTGATGCTTTCCAACTACTGTATAACAAAAAAACAGCTTAACGAGATAAATTTACGCAGCAGTGTTTCTTAGTTTTTTGTTGACTCCCACTAAGACAAAAACCCTCCAGAAAGAAATATTTGCATCATTTTATTTGTTGGTACCAATTTGATTTTCATTCCAATTTTTTTGCCATAGACTTCGCTTTCATATCCCTACTGATCACTGTTGTTTTCTTTTTGGTTGGGGTTCTGAATACATCGCCTGTCTATGTAGTTTACTAGGACTTATGACCAGCCGAAGCTATCACCATTTTCCTCTGCTAATTTTTATTTTGACAACTAAGTAATTGGTGAATAACTCCAAGTACGTCTACAAATCTACCGATCAACTATGAATAAGCAAAATGAGGACAGTAAATCCCCAGCTGAAGTTTTACTAAAAAGAAATATTTGTGACTTGCTTAAAGCTACAATGGTCTCTTTATCAGACCCAAATGCCAAGCTTAAAAACAATTGCGATACACAGTTCAAAATGAAAGCGCAGTCTAATAATTTTTTTGCTTTATATGTTATATAAAATGTAGACTATCAATTTAGACTCTAATAAAATCTACTGTTTCAGATTTACTAAAACAAAAGTTTGCTCAGAATAGGGCTGTCCAAAGCATAAACCGCGGCCCACATGCGGCCCGAGACATATTTCTATTATAATCCACCACAATTACCCAAATTTTGCTTTCATATATTGTAGTAAAATTACAATTAAATTTTCATGGTATATCCCAAATATATAAATTTAAGTGAATAAAGCTAAATTTAACATTATCACCGCATTTTTATTTATTTTCAAAAAAACCATAAACGCATGTACTTGTTTCTGCGGCCCTCCAATCTATACAGTGACTTGTGTTGGCTCGCGATCGTGTCTGGTCTGGACAGCCCTGTTTTATATGATCTCGATAGATAACTGTTAAAATGGTAATAGTCCAGTTAAATATATTGATGGACAAAGCCGAACTTTATTTAGAATGTGTTTTTATATGTGAAGACAGAGACTTATCTCCACAGTTGTTGTTTATATACACAATATCAGACATATGGTAAAATAAAAAGAATAATAAAGGATTGGACTTTAGAATAGATCAATTCCTAAATCGTTTTCAAGGTATAAAAAATAACAGCAACGAATAACACAGATAAATGTTAAATTTTACAACCTGTGAGCCTAGCAATGAGTACATTGAAATCGTGTCTCATATGAGTAGTATATTATTTTAGATATCTATTTTCTCAAAATATTATATTAATAATAGATACACTTTGTTACAGTTACAGCAAGATTTCTGCCTAAGTGAAAAATTAATCGTAGTTTTTTATCAGTGGTTTCATCGCTTGTATGAAATATGTTTTGTTTTATGTAGAAAGTCGTTTCCACTAATTTTGTTTATAAAGATTTAGATCTTTAAGTGAAATGTTCTGCCAGTTAACATAATATTTCGTGTTAATGATATATGTTACTTAGATGGCTCCTAACAACTAAGTATGATATCAGTTGAATTAGTGACTGCATGGAGATCTAAAGATTATAGTAGCTGTAAATAAACCACTGTTTTTTGTGTAAGGAATTTATAACCAATAATCATTATCATTAGGCTTTATCGAGCTATGCAAAATTGTTCAGTTAATAAGAGAAGGTAGGGGTTCACTATCTCAGACTCTTCCTTACATCGGCTTTCTGCATGTTTTTGAAATGAAAAAACATTTACTCAAAACACGAATTGGCTCAGTTTATGACTGTCATCAAAATTAAAGAATGAATAATTGCTAACAAAATCTTTTTAAAAAAAAGCTTATTAAAATATGCGTTTAAATTTTTTTAAAATATTTCTATATTTCTAATATATATATATATTTCTATTTATATATATGTATATTTATATAATATCTATACAAATATTTATATATATATATTTACGCATATGTATTTTTATTACTCGTTTTTAATATTTGATATTTCAACAGATTGCAAAGTAACCCACATAGTTTAATTGGTTGGTTTTCAAACCACAGATTTCATTAAGCAAAACTTTTAGTCCTTAAACTTGTATAATAATAGCTAAATCCCGAAACTAATACTGACTAGAAGATGTGGATTACTGTTAAACACACGAAAACACAAATAAAATCATTTTTTATATTAAAATCACTGTCAATAAAATTACACAATTCTAAATCTCTTTTATAGAAAATGAGGTAAAAAAATGCTATACTATAGCACCACAAACCTATGAAACAGTATTATATTTTAGGCACCACTATTTTTTTTAAACAGCATTATTTTTGAAAGAATATTTCTGTACTAGCAATATTTTGTAGTTCTTTTTTTTGTTTTTCTTTCTTCTTTTTTTTTTTGTATTTAAACAAAATGTAGAGTTTAAGTTAGCAACAACTAGTCATATTGACTAACAACAGATTTTTTAATTAACATTACAAGTAAGTTTACCTATCAAATTTCTTGCCTGATAGTCGTTATATCAAGGCCCTGATCGGCATTCCGCACGTACTGCACAGCGTTAATTGCATCCCTGAGTGCTTTGTTTTGGAACCTTTGCATCAAATCTATTATATGTTTTTTTGTACAACCCTAAATTTGGACACCATAGAGCCGTACTGGCTTGAAGACTTGTTTATAAATCACAAGTTTGTTTGGTAAGATGGTTGGTTGGTTGCAGTGGTAGGTCATAAGATAACTTCAAATGTACCTCAATTAGCGATTTTTCGACGTTTTGTTACCACATTCCTCACAAGAACCCTAGTATAGAAGAGTAGAGACTAAATCCATCCCACTGAATTTAAGTAATTTAATAGGTCTTTCATCTTCACCATTGAGCAGTCTGATAAACTATCACAAAAGTATTTTCCTAAGAACCTAGAACCTATATGGTAAGATACTTTAGATTTTTCTTGACGTGTGCCTTCCATCTCAGTTTGGCATCTACGCTCACACCCAGATATTTCGCAGAATTAGCAACTGGAATTTGTACCTTTTTTTAGAAATAATAAAATTCGATTTTATCTTTTTATCATTTGTTAGTAAAGTCTACGTGGTTAGATTTTGAACTATTTACTGTCAGTTTCCATTTATTTGTACATTGTTCAATTTCTTGAAGAGCGATTTGTAGCTTGGTGGCAGCCACTGTTTGGGCCTTTACTCATTATCATCTGCAAAAGTTTCGACAATACACTTTGGGTTCACTGGCAAATCATATGTGTACAGCAGGTACAGCTGTACTTCCTAAAGGAATGATATGAATATATAAAAGGGGGGTTTCCGTTTTATTCGACATAAACACTGGAAAATATTCCTTGGTTAAAAATGGAACGAAAATCGCATGGAATCAATAAATTACATATATTTGTGAATATCTCAATTTTCAGTTTATTAGATATGCTCAAATTTGGTGGAATAAGATTTGTTCAGTCAGATTAACCTTTTGGATTAGTATTGCAACCTCAGTAGTATTCACTATAATGTTTTAAGTCATTTATTTTACCCATTGTGTGTGAACAGCGCGGGGGGTAAATATCAGTATTCCCTATAGTAAGATTTAATAGTTATCAATTTAAATTACTAAGCATATAAGAAACAAATCTCACTATGGTTTTGATATTAAAAACATAAAAAGTAAAATTGGTGTGGTAAACTTGAGGCACATACTTTAGTATAAAATTACTTTTGAAAGTAAGTAACTTACAAAAGCAGATTATTCGCAAATTAGTGAACAAAAGTTGATTCTTGTTGAAAGTAAACTAAAACAATCACCAATTAATGAACCCGAAAGTAAGAGCACGGAGAGCGTATTGGATGAATAGGTGAACTGCTTATGAAATTTTTCTATATCATAAGAAAGTAGGAAGGTATTGTATTTGTAGTTGTCAGTCCATCAAAATCTTTCTGGGCCAAACACCAAAAATACTTACAACTTTCAACCAATAAATTACATTTCATTTTCATAAAAAGAACAGACAACATAAATTAAAAGTGCATAGAAACTTTCCATCATATCAGACACTTCATCCAAGAGTCAAATGCTCTACATTATGACTCATGACGAGTATTTCGCAAAAGACCAAGAAGGCAACCAATTAATAAAACTGCCCGAAACAGAAGAATTACTTCCAGATACAATGCTTAAGTGCTTTGCATACAATTTTATGTTTTGTATTTAATTAAAATGCACTTAAAATTAAAACAAAGAAGGAATTAAGCAAATCTGCTCAAAAAATAACAAATTCCAGAGAATTTAAGATTCCACTTAAAATTTACTAAATTTCCGTAAAGAAGTTTATAAGCAAAAAATCAAAAAAAAAAAAATTTATAAATAAAATTAAAATTAAAAAAATAAAAAAATAACAGAAAACATTTTAATTGATTTCGCTTTCCTTTCAAAAATATAAAAGGAAAGATGTGAGAAAAAAATTAAAAATTAAAATAATTTAAACAAACTTTTAAACCAAAGCACTTGACCATATTTCACAATTCAATGTGGCTATAAAGCTGCGGCAATCTGCCAACCATGCCAACCAAGTTACAGGGTGCAGGTGGCAATCTGAAGATATTAAAGTTCCAAAAAAAAAAAAATGAAAATAACGTACAATGAAATGAGAATGAATTACGGCGCCCGCTGCTCGCCGCCTACCGCCTTCTGCCTTTTGCCACTACCGCCTTAGACCCAGAGTGGTCACAAGCGAAACAATAAAGAACCAAAATATCTCATAAGTGGTAAAGATGGTAAGACAATGATGTATTGCAGCAAATGAAATGGAAAAGAATAAAAATTGTGAAAAAATTCCAAAAAAGTGAACAAATAAAGAAATGAAAAGAGTATCTCACAGATACAGATACTGGCAAAGTGAATCCACACATTGTGTGAAAGAACGGCGGACAAATAAATGATCAGCAGCGGGAGTTCCCTGAAATTCATAATTGCTTTGTGGTTAATGAAGATTAAAAAGAACTTTTTTATATGCGAAATTGAAAAAAATTAATTACAATTGAACAAAGTTGAAATGAAGATATTTTTATTATTATTAATTGTTTGATAGCTTTTGAAAATTACGCAACTTTATCTTTAAAATTTTACACAACTTCATAGGCAGTTAAAATTGATGTAACGCACATAATTTATCGGAGAAATTATTAATCACTTACCATATAAGATTAATGAATGGAAGAGCAAGGAGAATAAGGATGATTTCAATAACGTAACCGAATTATATTAAATTACAAATGCTTTAAGATAGTTTCAATAGTAAATTCTCTAAATATTTCATGCAGATTATAAGTCCAATAACAATTTGAATGTAACTGTCAGAACTAGAGAACAGTCCTTTATACTGATTCTATACTAATTCTTATTAGATGACATAAAAACTGTTGAAAGAGTGTCCCAAAAATCTAAATCTCCTCCATCAAGATAAACAAATATGGAACCTATGCGTTTTAGGTCGTATTGGGAACTTGCTCTACACTGCTTTGTAAACGAAAGACATGCCTAAGTTGGTATCTTATGATATCGATGAGTTTAACATCTCTGATTACACAGTTTAAAAAAAAATTAAGCAAATTTCGGATAATGCATTTTTAAAAACTGAACGTGGGATTTCATTGAAACCGAAGTTGGAAATGTATTGAAATGCCATATGATCTACGTTTAAGAGAGTAGGTGTTCATAAAAAATTCAGAAGCCTTATCAAAGTGTAGTACAGCGGACAAGTGCTACAGTCCTACATTGCGGCAGCATTAGTGAGTTCTTTCTGTCGCAGACCGGAATTAAGCAAGGCTGCATGCTATCACCATTACTATTTGCAGTAACGTTAGATGCCGCATTGAAAATATCACGTTCGAAAGAAGTGGTATATTATGGAGGGTCAACCAACATATGCAGATAAAAATTGACACTAACGTTAAGAATATTTGCTACCTAGGAAGCATAATAAATCCAATGGAAAAGAACCAACCGGCACGAAACGAACAAATCATTTAAAGAATTGAGATATTTCTCATTAAACAGAAATACTTGACGATTCTATGTAAATAGTCTATCTTCCTAATAGGATACGACTTAATAATAATGTATTCTTTCTAGCCTAGTTCGCTAGTTTCCAGTATTTTCCTGTGGCCCCGACTTTGTGACTTTTGACATATACCAAGGGGCGAAGTCTTTTAGCATCTGTTGCGATTTTGACGGTTTCCTGCTTAGAGGTTTGCGTCGAAAGGACTCAAGGTTTTGTTGTGGGACTCAACAAAATAAAATGATTGAATAAGGTATATTTAGAGTATCAGATCTTGGTCAAAAAATGTGTATGGAAATCGAATATTAATAATATCTATCGAATTGCTAGTCAAACTTAGTTCAAATAAGGCCTCAATGAGTCAAAAAAAAAATTTATTCCAATTGAAGTAGGTTCGAGTCTATAATATGCATTGATTTAATCATTTCATTTCTATTTCTTGTTAAATATCTTAATTATACGTCTTTGTGATTTATTCTATAGAAAAGCGACTGCTAACTTCTTTAGAGGAGTACATTTATTTTAAAATTTCTGTAATATTATTTATTGACTTAAAAAGATATGCTAAGAATGAATTTTTTAACAATTACGAAATTTTTATACGTTATTTCTTCTTAAAGTGAACTACAGAAATAGATAAATATCTTTTTTTGGCAAGTCTTGAGGTAATACTCTGTTCTTACCCAAAAATGGTTCCTATTTGTTAGTTAATTGGGTGAAATGAATAGCTCACCTATTATATCAAATACCAACAACAAAATGTTGGTATTAAAATAATTTGTAGAATATTTTTGAACCATTTAAACAATTTGGAATATTTATTCTCTTGATTTTTTTCCCTTTCTCCTATCTGGCATATTTTAACCCTTCTTATTTATTTGAACAATGAATTGATGTTGAAATATTTGCAGTATTTTTTTGAATTGTTTTCAATTTCCGATGGCAATAATTTTCCTGTTTTATGCCACCTACAATCCACTCCTACATACGTATCGCCTTCCGCCTTTGAAATTAAAACAAAAATAATCAGAAACTAAACAATTGCGAAATTAAGCAGAAAACAATCAAAATTATACAAAAATAATTAAATAAATCTTTTGTACTTAAAGACGCTTAAATGTGCCGCCTGGAATTCATGCCCTACTCTCCTGCCCATCGATTATTTGCATAAACAGTCGATGCGCGGCGTAGTCACTAGACCAGAAGAAATCCTCAATATCTGCGTGAAAATATGAAAACACCAACAAAACAGTGAGAAAAGTCAAGAGAAAATGATTTCCCAGCACTGGCCATGTTTAATTATTTTCCGTTTCGAATTCTTCGTAAATGAAGGAAAATTAAGTGCGGGCGGTTTTGGCTTTGCGGAATTGTTTACAAAGTCAGGAAACGTGGCATTTAGTACGACTTCACGTTGTAGCGGATGTAGGAATACAGCTGAGTACGAGATATCGAAAGACTTGAGGAAATGGAAAAGGAGAATGCATTGGTTTTTGGCAATTTAAAAATAATTTAAATAAATAAATAAGTGGAATAAAAAATTTACAATTGAAATCAATGTCATTATAGGTAAACAGAACAGGAATTCCAAAAAAAGATGATGATAGATGAGGAACAATTATAATAATATTGATGAAAGCATGGGAACACAACGGAAAGTTTATTGTAAAATTGTGTCCTTCCCATTTCCATGGAATCAAATCTTAGCAGAACGTTACTAGTGCCATTAAAATAATATTGTTTATCACAAGAATTTTTTGAAAACACTTACTAAGCACTCAAATACCTAAGCACAATATTCAGTAACAACCAATGGAATCAGTCATATATTGTCTAACTACTAGATACATTCATATTACAAAGTTCTAACTACAGGGATTGTTCGTTTGTTTGCTGAGGTAAAATTTGTTTTGGTGTGAACGATATGGTAGACGAACGATGATATTTTATAAATCATCAGTAGATTAAGATTAACAATAGTAAATTTAAAAATGGATAGAATGGTTATATATATAATAAATATTAAATATAACCGCCTTCCTAACACCTTCCTAATATATTAAACACCACCTTCCTAACAATAAAAATTCTACGAAAATACCGTTTTCCTCAAACTAAAAATTCTATAAGATGTAAATATAGTCTTATATCCTATGAAAATGCTATAAGATCTTGTCCTCACTATGAAAATTATTTAAGGTGTAATTGCTCCCTTCTTGACTTGGAGAATGATTTAAAATGAAAATAATCAGTTGAATTGGATATATTGTCAATCCTAAAAGTATGAATTTAAGAAGAAAATAAATGCATTTATCAAACAAAATTTATTTTTTTATTTTTGAAGTTGGTTCCATTAAATGGAATTTAACTAGGTTAACGTTTCACCTAGGTTAGTTGGAGTAGCGGTTTTATGTCCAAGAAAGCCAATTTGAGCTCAAATAGTAGCTAGTTGTGTTACCACAGCCATGATGTTTGTTCATATATAGACTGAAAGATCAGTGTACGACCAATACCGTAAAGTCACACCTCTCCTATTAGGTAAAGGTTCATCAACGTGACGGTTCTATGAACTTGGCTTAGTTCGTTATTTTGCAAGCTGACAGCTTGGTAAACGAAAGGGGCCTCGAAGATTTTAGATTGTCTTCTAGCTGAAGCGCTCTTCACTCAATCGCTCATAAATTTTTCTTCGACTGATTTTTGTTTGACATTAAACCTTTTAAGCGAATTTTCTTTTAGGTCCTTTCCACAAAAGTGACACTGAGTCATATCAGGTGAGGATGCAGCGTGTTCAACGATTACGTAGGTTAAGGTTTTTGCCAAAAATTCTTGCAAAACACATTAATTTTATGTGTTACTTTCAACCATAAAACCCAAAAATTTTTATTAAAAATCTGAATATATAACATATATTATAAAATACATCTATATTGTATATAAGTATGTATGTATATATATATATATGTTTTATAATATATTGTATACACACATATCTTACATTTTCCCAAGTGTATTTATCAGGTCCCGGATATTTTGTATACTGAATATACTCCGAACAGGTTTCTTTAACAGTTTAATTAGGTAAATATTTTAAGTGATATACTGTTATTAAGTTTTGGTAAAAAAAATCACTATCAAGCGATAAGTTGTTAATTATATTTAACTATTAGAAAAAATTACATACATTTTCGAATGTTTATAACACTGAAGTTCCTGAGGAATAAATCCATTAACAGATGTATAAGAACAGAAATATATAAGCTACTTTTAGAGAACAACATGACCAACTTATTTCTAATATATAAAATGGATATTATTGTATGTTTATAGATAGAAACAATATAAGCCTGGCAAATTTTAAATCATCTTCTATACTGTATGGAACATATATTCTATATTTTCTAAACTTCAAGTAATTAAATTGTTAATTAAATATTAATAGGTTTATCTCATAGATGAATGATTATGAAATTATTTTCAATTAATAAATACTAACCATCAATGAATGAAAAGTACTTTAGATACTTAAAATCTACTTCAACTTTAAAATTTCCTATTTCAATTTCGAAATTGTAACAAAGCATGACCTAAATCTGCTTCCAAATCATTTATTAAAATCTCCCCCACTTCGTTGGTTTATCTAGCCGCAAAGCAAACTGGTGCCGTGGTACTCCATCTTTTGACCTTACTCAACAAAACGCACATTAACACTACTCTTCTAAATGAACATCAGAATTTTTATTTAGTTTTAGTGCTTTGTGGTTTGTTTTATAGATATTTTTTTTAGTTGTTTATTTGTTAATTACCCTTAAATAAGTTCCCCACATTTATTATTTTTCCCATATTCACAATTTCACAAATTAACATCCAAAACCGAATGCCAAACATACCAATTAATTGTGTAAACAAAAGTGAGAGTTCCACAACTTCACGACGACGGCTGGTCCACAACTAGGCAACCTCGCTCGCATAGCAGTTAGGCGAATAGCAGCTGAATGACTGAATGACTGACTGAAGTAGAGAAGTAGACAAGTAGTGGAGTAGTGGAGTAGAGGAGTATGTGGCACAGTAAATAATTTGTCATCAATCATGCAAAGAATTCTTTCTACTTGCACTACTCATAGACGCGCTTGTATGTTAAAGGCACCGCCAACATTTTTATGCTGCCGTACAAATCCATTATATAGATTTATAGCTGAGATATAACAAATGGCATCTTTACATCCAATTATGGGAGGTTATGCATGCCACAGCACTCCAATCCGCTGAAGCCATCCATGCGCTCTTACTCATTGGGACCCCACAAAGCTGCATGCGTTGGGTATTGCTCTGTACTGTGCTATGCTGTGATGTTATCGTGTGGTTTTCTTCAAATATTTATTCAAATTTTTTTCTTTTTAAATTCTCAAATGGTTTTATTTTTTTAACATTAAAGTACATTCTTTTTTCTATCTTTTTTTTTTGAAATTTCTCGTAAGCAAACATCGGAGTCACTTTCGCTCTTCATTTGCCTTTGACACCCTTAATGGACTTTTTTAATAAGCGTTAATATCAATTTTATTTATTGTTTTTATTTTGCTTAATGGCTGCGATGATGAGCAGCGATAATGACTGCTATGATTCAATCAAGGGAATATCGTTCCATCTTCGTACATCGTTGTTGAGATGCATTCACATTCTTTGTTATTCTTGCTGAGGTTTAGTTAAGAAAACAAGGAAATGGTTTTTTTCCACCGTCGCTCAAGCTGCACTCCACTGCAGCTGCATTTCGTTGGATAAACAAAATTAAGAAATATGCACTTAAATATTTTGGGTATGTCTGCAAATACCATTTGTTTCCGAATTAAAAAATTAAATATTTTTTCATAAATTTTTTCTTGAAAAAGTCAAAATATTAAAATACTAAAATTGATTGATGTTCATCATATAGGAGCAAAAATTTCAAAGTGCCTATATTACAGACTGCGTAGGTAAATTACGGTTACAGATTTCAATTAACCGATTTGAAATATTTCCCATCTCTCAATGTAGCAAAATATTCAAATATGAGTACTCGTAGGAATGTATGTCAAATATTAAAAGGTCAATGCACTTTTACATCGTTATTTACTAACGAGTAAAACGAGACAATTTTTTGGAGTTTATTAAAAGTGGCAATATACAAAAATAAGTATGCTAGTCAAGATCATATATTGGGCTGATAGCTCAATAGCAATACCAGATTAGAGTCCAGGAGACATTGTTTAAGAGATCTGTGAATTGCGAATTGAGATTGTCAGAATTGCAAAGATCACACAGATAACA
Source organism: Teleopsis dalmanni (assembly GCF_002237135.1). Taxonomy (NCBI): domain Eukaryota; kingdom Metazoa; phylum Arthropoda; class Insecta; order Diptera; family Diopsidae; genus Teleopsis; species Teleopsis dalmanni. Next base: position 146,422,507 of record NC_051846.1, on the reverse strand, counting down.
ACGCAAAATACAAAAAGAAGTACGCTGGTCGAGACCATAAATTAGGCTGATAGATCCACAGCGATCCCAGATACGAGTCCTTAAATGCTGTTAGTGATAGGACACGTTGCTTAAGATATGTGTGTTATTTGCTATCTTTTCGAGATAGCTCAATCTCAGAATTGCAAAGATCACATAGATAACAACCCAAAATACAAAGAGAAGTACGCTGGTCGAGACCATAAATTAGGCTGATAGATCCACAGCGATCCCAGATACGAGTCCTTAAATGCTGTTAGTGATAGGACACGTTGCTTAAGATATGTGTGTTATTTGCTATCTTTTCGAGATAGCTCAATCCCAGAATTGCAAAAATCCAACATTAGGCCCGAAGTTTAGTCACTAGATGGTTTTTATTATGGAAAAACCAACAATTCATTTCATGGTTGCTGCCAAGCTTTTGGAAAAGAGTTTAGAAAAAGATTGGAGTGACAAATTAAGATAAATTGTAAAATGGAGTACATGTGAGATAAGTGTAAAGATAGGTCACAATAGCCACCTAAAGACGTTCTCAGTGATCACCACAAACGGTCCACCTTCGGAGAGTACTTATAAGCAATATCAATTGCGAGTTTATTTAGTGGAATACCAGCAATACACAATATATACAAAATAAATATTATTGTCATCAGCTGCCTGATTATTAACATATAATTACCATTAAGATTAATTTTCTATTATTATCTAATGGAAGTTATATGAAAGTTAATATGTTCAAATTTCTCAATTCATTGACTGAGAGCCCCTGCACAGGCTAAACTGATAAACTGATCCTCACTATCATTATCCAATAAGGAAACTCTTTAATGATAGAATAAGTAAAATTAATGTTAATATGTACATTAAACTTTGAAGCCGTTTTGCTACCATATTCGCAAGATCTGCTAAGATAGACTAAATCCATCCCTTCAATTTTAGATAATTTAATACGCCTTTGGTTTTTACCGATGAACAATCTGATAAGCCGTCAAAAAGTATATTCTTACAAACCTTTTTCTTCTGTACGCTAAATCCGAGCATTCACAGAGAAAGTATTTTCTGGTTTCTTTTTCCTGCAGGATTATACAACTTCTGCAGTGAATAAATCTTTCGCCTTTCACAGTGGACTTACTCTAAGCTTTATGTAAACAGAAGTACAATCTTCTGCAAAGTCATCCGGTATGATCCATTTTGATTTCACGTAATGAAACTCAGACATTTATGGCGACATCCTTCACTTATAACAAATTTTTAACATCATAGAAAAATCCCATTAATTAGTACTTTTACTGAAATGAAAGGATTTTTGATCACTAAAGTTCTCAACAATTAACTTTTTCACTGGAATAGATCGATTTGTTGATATTCAACTTTTAGCAATTCACACTCTCATTTGGTTCACAATCTATTCTCGGCCTTCTCATGGTACTACCATTTAAATACTCCAAACAGTTGAATTGTCAGCCAAAACTTCAATTCATCAAAAATAAATAAAAATTTTGTTGTTATAATTTACAACTCTCCGAAAAGGTTTTTTTTTTGCTATTTGAAAATGATCCATATATTCTCATAATTTGTAAAGTAAAATATTTAAAAATTGTATACAACATGGACTGTTCTTATTTATTTTAGGCAATACTTGTGCGTACATGTCTGTTCCAGATCCAATGAGACGCCCATTTTTTTTATTTGTTTTATAAAGCATTATCTATTTTATGGTCTTGAATTGGCAGCAGTATATCAATTATAATTAAATTGATATATGTCAAGTAGAACTGTAATTGAAATTACTATTATAATACCTTTTCTATTTGAAATAGATTTCTTGTCACAGGTCATAAAATACTTAATTTTTTATTTACTAATTGTTTGAATTAGACCACTCAAAATCGCATTTTGCATGGAAGTATGGTCTTTTTTGGTGAAAATCTAATAATATTATTTATGTGTCCTCTCTCATTTCTTACGCTCTAAGATCATGTTGTGTTATTCGAATTTCTCCGAATTTTATTCAATTGATTTTTTCCCTGTTTAGATAGTGTGATACAAAAAGTCCTTCATTAATCCGTCTCGGTTGTTATATGTGTTATATAATTTTGTATATATTATAATTTCAAAACAATGGTTTTGTTGAAATTTCTCTTCTTAAAGAGAAGGGTTTTGAATTCTCAAAACTCATTATCAAAACTAATTCACCAGTAATAAATATTGTAGATGGTGCTTTTAGTACCGCCTGCATTTTAAGTATATAGATAGTGTCAAATTTATATTAATTGAAAAATGTTAACAAATTATTAGATTCTGAATATCGTTCTAACAATATTCTTCTTTCACTTTCAAAGGTATGCAAACACATAATAGCAGAGCAGATTCTTGATTATTATTCCCTTTTGATCTCATATTTTTGTTGCAGGCTGGATTCAGGGAAGGTCAAAACTGCTTGATTATTATATTAAACCTTGTTCTTAAGGGTGTTAGATTAAGATATGATTTTAAGATATTTATGATGTTTTTAAGACTCTTCAAGCGCCTTTTCTATTTTCTATAGTGTCAATATGTCCTTCTAGTCAAACTAGTCCTTGTATGTATTTTTAAAGCCTTTTAAAAGTTACTAGTAATAGTAGTAATTATTATTTTTATTAAGTTATCTTATTTAAATTTAACTATTGTTTTGTAATATTATTAAATACTAAATTTTTCTAGATGTTTCATAAACACTTGATAAAAATTGTTTAGTTGATCTTTTGTATAAATTAGGTACCATAATTTCTTCCGATATGTATAACATTATATAAAGCCTCATTTTAGACAGCACTTTACGAGTGCGTCAAAAAAATTACTTCTCTGATATTTACGCCATTATTTGTGCTTCACATGGAGATGTTCTTTGATCTATAATTTATTATATATATAAAGGATTTATCAACTCAAAACAATTTGATTACTTCCACAATCAGAGATGACACAGCACTACTGAGTCTTCTTTCAAATCATAATACTGCCACAAATATGCTACAGCAACAATTAAATAATTTGAAGCAATTGCTGTCTAAGTGGATAATTAAAGTTAATGAATCGAAATACATTCAAATTAAGTTCATGTCCTACGTTGACTATTAATGGAAATATAATTCCACAAAAAGCTTTTGTTAGCTTTCTGGGAGTAACACTGGAAAGAAGATTGACGCGGAGAAGTCATATAGAAATAAGACTAATACGAAAAAAACTGAAAATTTCTAATCTTAGTTAAATTTCTAGTCGTTAATCAATATTTAGTCTAGAAAATAAAATGTTTCTATTTAATACGATGATAAAACCTTGCTAGACATATGCAATGCAAGTTTGAGGTACTGTTTCCAACTCAATTCTATATAGAGCCCAAAGATTGCAATCAAAATGTTAAGAAGTGTCTATAGATCTAGAGAACACAAGTATCTAAGAGCCAATATGATTCTGAATCTAAATTTGGAATAGTAAATCATCATAATAACTTAGATAGAAAAATTTGAGTAAGCGTGAGAAAGGTCACAAACTCAATTTCAATCATTTTTACACCTAGATCAGAACGCAAGGGAAGTTATTTCCCTTGTCTAACTATTTGTTAATATTAATATTAATAATTTTTGTCTATATTAGTATAATTTTTCTTTAAAATATTATAAGTTTATATATTTTTCTGTTAAAATATATTTCGATACTCTTTATTACGATGTAACTAATAAGCGATAGCATATTATTTTCTAGTACAATGGTACACGATATAAAATAAAATATATCACCTCTAAGATTTGATAAATTATTATTAGTTTTCAAAAGAAGTATTCAATAAATTAATGAATAATATATAATATAAAATATAATATTTAATAATATATTAAATTTTTAGCTAAAAATATATATATTCATAATTTTAACTTTTATTTAACTTTTTATTTATAAATTCTATGTTATATTAAATTCAATTTTAATGTCTGTTTTGACAAAAGAAAATTCATGCTTAATATAAAGTTTTATTTTCAATACAGTGGTTTTTATCGAACAGTAGTAAATTACAACAACAAACATTTTATTATTATTTTCAATTAATTGAATTTTTGACGGACCATACAGCTGTTTCGAGTATTACTAAATACCCATTACCTGTGGTGTTGGAATTATTTCTTATAATTACGCTTTCGTAAATATTTTTTTAATCCTGCCAAATTTGAAGGTCAGAGTCAGTCATCATTAGCTAACTGACCCAAAACCGTACTTGACTTGTATGTTCGATCTTGGAGTTTTGTTAATTTGCTGTGAAAGTTCATTAACAAATTCACTTGGTGTGTTACATTAGAACGAAATCATAAACGAGTTGTAGAATAATTAAATTATTAAATTTTATTTGTTTCAATTTTTAAATTTCAATGCTATTATTTTGTAGAAGCATTATTTTTTGTATGATTTTATTGCTATTTCGTGGTGTATGGAAACTTAGAAATCTAGAAACCTAATACTGAGAAAGTCATGCTCCACTTTGCGCTCATTGGAGATTCGATTTCTATTTTTGAATATATAATAAACAAATAAATATGTTTCTGAAATTAGTTTTAGGATAATCCATTAAAATAGATCCTTGCAGCACAAAATAATTAATTAAATTAAAATTGAATATATTGATATAGTACTACAACATATATTACTCACACATTTATAAATAAAAATAAAGTATTTTTTCAGGCTAAATTTTTTATTGTTGTTAAAAAAATAAATATTAAGAAAAAAAAGCACAATTTAATTTTTTAATAATTTTTAGTTTAACGATATTTCGACTTTAGTCTAAAGTTATCATCAGAAATAATATTTTATAGTATCTAGGAATATAATGTTTAGTTTCGTAATATTTTGTTATTATAATTCATGGAACTTCATATCAACAAATAATTGAAAATATTATATTTTGTTATAATAACTCATATAATTTATATATAAATAATTAAATAAATAAAAATTTAATATTTTTATACAGTACCACATATAACTCATACATCAATAAATGAAAATATTATATTTTGTTTTAGTAACTCATACATAGAAAAATAAATAACTGAATATATTATACTTTCTTCTAATAACTCATATATAAATAAATAATTAAGTGTAATTATTATGTTTTGTTATAATAAATAATATAACTCATACACAAAAAAAAGAAAAATTCTACATTTTGTTATAATAACTCATACATTAATAAATAAATATGTTAAATTAATAAATATATTATATATTGTTATAATTACTCACATAACTAATGCATAAATGATTAAATAGATATATTATATAATATTTATTATTATAATAACTCACATAATTCCATACATAAATAAATAGATGTATAAAATTAATAAACATAATATTATTATTGTTATAGCTCATTTAACTCATGCATAAATAAATAATTAAATGAAAATATTTTATTTTAAATTTATATTTAAAATATTATATTTTATATTTGATTTTAATATCAATATGACAATAGTAACTATTTTACTTAATAGACCTTGTTGTATTTAATAGGAAGGCTTCGAAAAGTAGTAAACTATAACTACAAAAATTCTTTTTATATTATTTTAATTAATTAAATATTTTAACTTCAAATTTAGTAGGACACGAGTTCAACCTTTCTTTGGTACTTGCAGTCTCAAAAAAATTTTAGTACTAATAATTATATATAAGATATAATGGCAAGACCACTGATAATGGGTAATTGACAATACTCAAATGAGATGTATGGTTTGTCAATAATTTAATTAATTAAAATAATATAAAAAAGAATTATTGTTGTTGTAGTTCACTACTTTTTGAAACCTCTTTAAGATAATATTTTGCTATAGTAATTCATATAACTCAACATATAACTAATATAAAAAAGAATTATTGTTGTTGTAGTTCACTACTTTTTGAAACCTCTCTAAGATAATATTTTTCTACAACAACTCATATAACTCAACATGTTTAATTACAGGTGTAGTGCCCAATGTGACCATAACTGACTGACACAAATTTTACGAAGTCTTCTTCAGCTCTGCTTTTCTATACGAAATCTTTTTGTTTTGAAGACAAGACACTCTTTCTGCTTTGTGTTTTGATCGCACTTCTTTGAACGATCGATCATATGTGAGTGGCGAGAACAACAAAAAAAACAAAAAGCAACACAACACAACAAGCAGCCCAGCGTGTTGCGGTTTGACTTCAACAAAAAAGTCAAACATGTTTGCTGTTTTTTCAGTCGCTAACGAGATACCGTTTCGAGTGGATGTGAATGTGTCGACGATCGTGGACTCTCGATCCTCTTCAAAAGCAAAATCTAAGAAATTATCGGTAAATAATAATAAAAATAAAAAAAAATAAATGCACAAAAGTAATTTAAAAAGTAAAATGGCAATTAAATTACGAATTTACAGCAAAAGCAAAGCAATTAATTTTTTCCCATTAAAAGCAAAATCCATGTGAAATTAACAAAAAATCTTGTGCAAAAAAATTGTATTTTTATTTGTTAAATATTTATAAAAATTAAGATCAGTCAATGGACAATAAATATAGCAAAATTCTGTGTAAAATATTTTAATATTCAACTGATATAAACTTTAAATTAAAAATAATTTCACTATTTAAATTGAAAATTTATTGTGCGTTAATTTGTTTAAAGTAAAAAAATATATTTGCGGAATCCTTATCAGTGTCTTCTACTCTTGTAAAAATTAAATTTGTGTGAATATTTATTTAAACGAAAAGTGTTAAATGTGAGTTTAAAATAATTGTAAATAAAACTCGTTTTTAAATTTGTATAAATTAAACGGCATTAAATTGTAAATTTAAATAAAAATTGAAAATTATATAAAAAACGTGTAACTGCCGCAGTAAAGCAAAAATTTTTTTAATTTTTAGTCGTCGTCGTTTTTCCTTTTTTTTATTTTAACGGATATAACCGCAGCGCGTATGCAACATCACAAAACATCGACTACATCGACAACTACAACTACAACAACAATGTATTTATTGTAATATTATTAAGTATATTATCAGCAACAATAACAACAATAACAACGAAGTGGTGGGGAACTGCACTCAGAGCCGCTCCACCAAAAAATTAAAAAATTTTTAAACTAAGGCAAATCCCATTGTTCCAATCATTGGAGAAAAAAAATTATTTATTTTATGTGAAAAAAAAAATTTATGTTGCATTTTTGTGTTTAAAAAAAAAAAATTTGCTTAAAAAAGTTTAATTATATTAAAAGAATTTTCCCAAAGTTAAAGTTTAACATTTCGGCAACATTTTACCAAGCAAAACCAGCCCATCTGTTGACAAAAAATTTAATTGTGGATTAAAACGATAAAGTAAGTCAAATTTTAAAAAATTAAATAAGAATTTAAAAATGAATTTCATCTTCATCTCATTGTAATTAAGTACCACAGGCAGATTATTTTCAATATATACAGAATTTTTCCTACTAAGTGTATACATAGGCTCTTTCCGACTTCAGCTTAAATTTAATCTTTAAAATTATGTTTGACTAAATTGGTTCCCATATCTTCCGCGAATGCCTACCTACCTGTTTGTGCCTAACTCAAAATTTGACGGTCAACCTTTAAAGTTAGAATTCAACATCTGTAGTAATTAGTACAAATGCCGATTTAAGATACAATGCTGTCTTGTTTGAAAATAAATTTTATGCCTCAAACGTGCCATGAAAGTCGCACTAATCTTTTTCACACAAAATTAGCAATGATTAATTGTCCATCGATTCTTTACTTTTGTTTATAGTCAATAATATATAACCATATATACACATATACGAGTATATTTGATTGTGAATAAAATATAGACATTAAAAAATATAAGCAGTTTTTTTCTTTTAATTTAAGTTTTTCTTAAGTCGAAGAACATAAGTCAGTGCCAGGCAGTTTTTGCTAAATCACTTTTAAAATCTTAATTAAGTAATTATATTATTCTAATTATCATTTAAAAAAATATGTTTATAGGATTTAACTTTATATTTAACTTGTTTTTGTTTTTTTACAATTAAAAAAATAAATAATAAATAAACTATTTATTAGATTATAATGTTTATTAGATGCAACTACTTATAAAGATGCAAGTAAAAAAAACAAAATAATTATAACTTTAGCTAAAAACTTGTAATATTAAATCAAGTGCAAATTTTATTTACTAAAATTATTAATAAAAATATTTATTAATATTTTTTATATAGTATGATAAAAAAAACTATTTTGAGTAAAGAAGGTGATAATTGTGAGGGAAATGTTTAAGCTAGTCACAGAGCTGTTTCGGATAATGACAAATATCCATCATTAGTGGTCTACTTCCAAGAACCCGGAAGAATTTTTGCGTGTCTTTTGACAAGAAGCCTATTTTGAATAAAGACGGTAATAATTGTGAGAAAAATGTTTAAGCTAACTATATAGCTATTTTGGATATTCTCAAATATCCATCAACAGTGGTTCTTGGAAAGAGACCACTAATAATAAAAAGTATTTTTGTATGTCCTTTGACAAGAAACCTATTTGGAATAGAGAAGACAATAATTGTGAGAAAAATTTTTAGGTTTATCATATAACTGCTTCGGATATTGTCAAATAACCATCATCAGTGCACTTTTGAAATAGACAACTGATGATGAAAAGAGTTTTTGTATGTCTTTTGTAATTAAATATAATTCGTATAGAAAAAGGGGTTTATAAAATTTCTAATCTGACCATATATGTTAGGTATTTTCATCAATAGTAGTCCTTAGAAGCAAACCACTGATGAAAGAAATAATTATTTGTCTTTTGAAAAGAAACCTATTTTGAAGAGAAGACAGCGCAATTGTGAGGAATATTTTTAGACTAATCATATAGCTATTTCGGACACTGTCATATATCTATTATGGTCTGTTTACAAGGGTTATTGAAAACATCTACTGGTTAAACTGTCCGAACAATATAAGTTGTCTGTATAGAATTATTATACAGCAAGTGTCCAAGGCATACATAAATTCCATAATTTATAAAAAATGTCTATCACATGACAAACCCTTCCTAGCACTGAACATCTATATTTACATAAATATTAAGAATAATAAACTACATGACAAAAATAAAGCACCGGTTTTGGGTTATACGAAACTGTAAGGCTCAAAACTGCAGTCCGATTTTTCCTAAATATGAGAATCTATTGCAATAATTGTTAAAATGTTTAAAAGTAGAGGCTTATAAGAATTAATAAAAATGATATTTTTAAGAGAAACATACAACACAGTTTTGATTCCTTTGGGACCTAAGGTTGCTTTAAAAAACATTTCACCACCAAACAATCTATTTTGTAATTGTAAATACTGAATATCTATTTTTAGTCTATTTGGTTTATTTAAATTAATTTTTACATCATAATCATGGAACCTATAGTTAAAAAAGCGAGAGTCAAAGGCTTATATACAAATTAATTGATTTTCTATTTCGTATAAAAGGTCTTAGAGAATTAATCTAAGTTTTTTTTATTCCAAAACCAGTACCCAAAATAAGATAGCTTATTTCTGGGGTTGATATCCATTTTACTCTTGATAATTTAATTTTCTATAAAACGAAACATTTAATGGATCTGTTGGGTTCTTCACTTTTGCACTTTCGCAGATATATCTATATTTCTATAGTTCAGAAAATCTAAACTAATCTTATCTGTTTAATTGTAAACATCAAAACATTATATCAAGATTGCTGCTCTTAAATACGTCAAACTTATTCGAACCCTCAAGACCTGTATCTCAGTATTTTTCTATAAGTTAAAATTTTTGAATTTAGTTTACTGTTCAATATTAAATATATTTTTCAAGCCCTTATAGAGATATTAGCCTTATGCTTGGATTGTTGACGAATCATTTATCGTTCAGGAAATTATGATTATATACAAATTTCCCTTTACTGACGCTTGAAGCAGGTACAGAGAAGTGCGAAGAATAAGTTTCATATCGAGTTTGTTATTATTCAATATATGTGCCAAGTATATAAGCCTTACTAGGGACTAAACTTTAGGAAGATCTTAACCAACTACATGACCGCTCATAGTAGAATATCTTAGGTTTCATTTGGTTTAAATGAGCTTTAAGTTGATGCTGTTTCGAGAAGCATACTATTTAAATCTACTTTTGTTATTATCCAACACATTTGAAAACATTTCAAACTTGCTAGGGACTTGGTTTTGTAAAAGATCTTAGTCAACTACAAGATTCTAGGCTATTAGCTTAGGTGTTAGCTGCGACAGGTTTGAATTGTCGCAGCTCTAAGAAGAAGATGGTGTTATAAATCGACTTTTATTATCAATTAATAGACTTGAAAAGCATTTTAAATTTACTATGGACTTGGCTTTTTAAAAGAGTATCTCGGGCTTCAATTTGGTTTAAAATCATTTTAAATTGTCGCAGCTGTAAGAAAAAGAAATATGTTGCTCTAAATCTTTTTTTGTTGTTATCCAACATATTTGGAAAGCATATCGAACTTATTTCAGGAACTTAGTTTTTTAAATGATCTTGGTCAACTATAAAACCTCTCTTAGTAGAGTATGTAAGGTCTTAGTAGAGTATGGTTTGAAATAGTTTCAAATTGTCACAGCTATGAGAAGAAGATGGTAAGAGTTTTAAATCGTTGTCTCTTGCAATCGTTGTTATCCAACGCATGTGCAAACTGTGAGGATCTTAGAGGACCCAGAGGATCTTAATCAACTACAAAACTTCCTCGAGTGGAGCATTTGAGGTTGCTTTCTTGACTCAAAATAGCTTCAAACCAAATAAAATGTATACGGCAACATAATAGACTTCTAGGCCTAAATTCATTAACTTAGACCTTTGTGAATCTTGTTTAGTATTTATCATATATGCGGTAGAGACATCCATTAAAACTGTACGTATTTGTCATACACTTCAGGTCCTTAAAAATTCTTCTGTTCAATTCTAGTACCAACTCAATTGATGATATTTTTCTTATGTTGTACTAGTGACTATTTAGATTACTCATTTTTGTAGTTGACAAAATGGTTGACCTTAATTGAAAATTGAGCTTTCAAATGAAAAATATTGTTGAATTCTTATTTAAAATAATTTAATGTAATTGATTTCAATTGAAAATTGAATTTAAAGTGTTTTAAAACCCTTTAGCCGCTCTCAGTTTGCATTCACTGATTGCGCCTAATAAAGACTTAAGTTATTTGTTATTTAACTTAATGGCTTGACTAGAAAGCGTTACAAAATTTGAGGAAAACAATTGAGGGTAATGGGTTATACCATACATACGAGTAGACTCATATATGCCCCAAATGTCGTATATGCCTTGTTTGACACTTTTGCTCCCAAATCGAAAGTTTTCGAAGAAATTGTAGGTGTCAAAGATGTGCGCACTCGGCTAAATTTAAAAACGCGCTGCACCTAATTTATGAAATTAAAAGTGCTGATGTGCTGCATTGTTGGTGTGCTGAAGTGCTGTAGTGCTGTATTGCTGATGTGCTTTATAGTTGTTATAAAGTCTGGAAGAGAAATTGTGTTTGTGACTTATTTTTGGCGGGTCACCCACATAGAATGCACGAGTATCACGAACATGAAGTGGGGCAAATTGACTTCAATTATACAATATACATCATAAAAAAGATAAATTTATGTTTAAGCACAAATAGAGATAAAACAATGTAACTTAAGCTTAGTTGAGCCAACAAAATTGTGAAATCGAAAGTGTTGAAAGATTTGTGATATAATTGAGTGACTAACAAAAAATTTACTACGAGTGTGGGTTGGCTGGCAGCTCTAAATAGAGCGCAGATTAAGAATTTGTTGTTAATTTTTATTTAGTTTTTTTGTTTTTTTTTTTGTTTCTTGATTATTTTTGTAGTTCACAGTCAATTATTGCCTTGAAAAGTGCTAAAAACAAAACGTATTTTACAAGCGTCGTATTGAAATGGTCGTATTTGCTTTTATTTTATCAAAATATTCACCGAAAATAGGTCAAGTGTGTTGAAAGTGATAAATTTGCACAATTCGATTTGGTTTTTGTGCTAAATTATTGATGAATTTTTTAGTTTTTAATAAAATTTTATAGTTCATGTAAATTCAGATACAACCATACAAAATTATTTTGTACTCGTATTATATCTTTTGTTGAACAATATCATTTTGATTCAATGAACTCAATCGATATGTTGTCCTTAATTTGCTTACGACTGCATTAAAATTGCATTTAATCTGCACAATATTTGTATCTGTTGATATATAATTAGTTTATATCTGCACTAATAAATATTTATATAATCCAATGTTAATACAAAATTACTATTGTTTAATTCGATGTAGCATATGTGTACACATATCCGATATAAACCGTTGCTGTAGTTTAACAATTTTAATAATATAATAATGTTAAACATGAATTTAATTTGTTTTAATATTTAAAGAGAAGTTAACTTGTAACTTTTCAATAAATGATTTCTCTTTTAATTTGTCCAATTTATTTGCATTTCTTTGAAGACATTAAGCAATATTTATGAGCAAATAAGATTTGGACATTGGGAGAAAACCAACAATTGCGACTTGGACTATTCAAATTTTTTGAACATGATTTTATCTTACCTTAGTAACTTATTTAACTAATATTTTTTTAAAACAAAGTAAGCTTAACGAAGATAAAAATAAGTCCAAAGCGAAAGAGTTCGAGTCGGACCAAAGCAGAGATGTATATTATACGCTAACTCTTTCCACGTCATTGTCAAGTACTAATTTATATACTTGATATTATACGGTAAACGGTTAAGGTTAGACTAAGGACAAGATCCATTTGATGTGCTAAGACTTTCCATTTCTTTAGCTACTATGGTTATACCAAGATCACGGTAAAGTAATGATTACAAACTGAAAATAGTTTATGAAATCAATTCTTATTTACTAGTAAGCTATGTAACAATATTCTACTATAATGTAAATCACTGGCACGAAAATAATGTGGTGAACCTCTTCTGAAATCGATCAACAAGGCGATCCTAAAGATCCACTAAGACCTATTTACTCTTTGTTTTACTATTTAAGAAACTTAGAGGTTTAAAAACCATATTTGAAACTTTGACAAAGCCTAAAATGCTTAGAGTGAAGTTCTTGAGTTTGGCAAAATATTCAGAGTTTAAAAGAAGCCATTAAAGTTATAAAATGGTGCCTCAAATGGGTGGTGTCGTAACGAAGTATATAGTTACCATACTCATCGTTCTCTCCACAACTGTGGAAGGAATGATTAAACGGGATTTTCAATCTTCTACTATGTTTTCTTAATGGGTAGTGATGCGTAAACGACCCTACCACAAGACTGATGTCTTTATGGGATATCTTTATAAGGCTTCTGGGATTTTTCCTAACACACGCCGTACTAAACCTTTTAGTAGGACTGCATGTATATATAATGTAGAGGTTTGCAAATATTCGAATAGTGTGATTTCTAGGAAGTATTGTTAGAATCATTTAGTGTGTATCAGTATAATTTATATATTTTTGTAAATAAAAAAAAAAATTTATAAAAGAGATAAGTAAGCATCTCATTGAACTAAAAGCGTTTTAAGTGGGATTTGAGTATATTTCAAGTAAAACAATGTTTCTAATTCTATTATAGATATTAATAAGAGCAGCTATTCCATTGTCTATTGTTAAAAAATACGCTTAATGCTATTAAAGATTAATAAAGTTAAGTTTAAATATTTTTGTAAGCATTTATATCTTAAAATATTTAACTCTTTTAGAGTAAGTTTATTAACATTTTTAGATAATTTAAATCAGTTAAAAAAGCATTTTTGGTGACGTTTTCATATTATTTCTATATACTTATACACATATAAACAAGTTCAAAAACTATAGTAAGTAAATTTTTATTAAAATTTTATATAAAATTGCATTTTAACGTTTATTTTGACGAAAAAAAATACAATTCTTAAAATAAACTATTATTTGCAATAGATAGGTATTTTGAAAAGTAATAAATTACAATAATAAAATTTTATTATTTATTGATTAATTTAATTAATAAATATTAATTTGAAATTTTATTATAATTTTCATACAAAACCATATATATATAAGTTAATATACTTATAAAGTATATTATAAAGGCCTTTATAAAGGCTTTTAATAAATATATATATACTTATAAATTTTACTATTTCACTATATGATATAGTGCGAAAAAAAATTACCACATATCGTCATAAATCTATAAAAACCCAAATAAGATTACAGTGTCAAAAAGTCATTATTTTTTGTATCTTCAAGGTGAACAAACAATCGTATCTGAATGAGATATTTAAAAGTCTTTATAACTTAAACAATTACTGCTATTAACAGAAAGTTTACAGAGTCTTCGCAATTTACCTAATGTCAGTTCTGTTATTGACTGCAAGAACAGCTTCCATTGCAACCAAATTTTTTATTGTTTCTTTAGCCTCATTTAAAATAATTTATTGATTTACTTCTTAAATCTATCTTCTTAAATGATATAATACAAAGAAACATATGTTCTTATATATATAGCCATGTAAATAAATAAGTAATTATTTTTAAATAAACTATACTAAAATTAGTTTATTATTCAAAAAAATAACAACAACAAACTAAATATGTGCAGTACAAACTTTAATTATCCCTGCGGTAAATAATGCATGCGTTGTAATATGATTCTTAGCTAAGTAAGCCTAGTATACAAAATGCTACTTAAGTTCATTACTGCTGGGCTTAACGTGTGTGCTTGTATGTTACTCTGCTTTTTTATATTTTATTTGTGTTTTTTTTAATTTTATTTTGCTTGTTCTGAGCTATTCATTTGATTATGTTGTTTATTTTTATTGAAGCCGCATTTAAGTGCAATAACGCTACTAAAAGTAGCAGCAGCAGCCGTAATTCTACCAACAACAACCACAAAAACTGTAACTGCAATGACAATAATAATAATAATAATGAAAACAATAACAGGTACAACAATAACAGAAAAACATTGCGGCAACATCTGCTGCAACATTCTGTGTCGGCAACATAATTAAATTATATTTCCTTACTTCCTCGTAATAAAAATAATAATATTGACAAAGCCAAAGACAATTATGATGATGTTGACGCTGCGAGAGAATGGCAATAATAATAATAATGATTATCATTATGACGATGTATATACAAATTCTTTTTTAAAAATCTTTTTTTTAATTCAAAAATTTCTTTCAAACAGATTATAAATGAAAATTTGTTTGTAAAATTGTATTAATGTGGCTGACATAAAAAAGTCTCAAGCAAACAAAAAAAATTTTAATTTACTGGTAATTTTTTATAATTTTTTTTTTTCAAATTATTTTTTATAATAAATTAAGCAGTTTATTAAAAAAATAACTTATGCCCACACGCATAAATAAATAAGTGTGCTTACATTTTAATTAAGGCATTTTATGAATTAATTTTTTATTTTAAATATTTGACATTTGTACATTTGAATGTACAATATATATATGTTTATACACATATGTTAATAACATTTTAGTTGGTGACATTTCATCAATTTATGACAGTGAGAAATTCGCATTCACACCTCATGATTTTGACTCTGTCACAAAAAAATTTTTGAACAATTTCTGACGTTTTAGTGAAAAAAATTTTATATAAAAACTAAATAAAAATATGAAAATAATATAAATGAAATAAGAATGTTTTTTCTAATAACTTGTTATAAATAAATATGAATATAAAATACATATGATTTGAATTTATGTCAGAATAATTTTAATAGTCTACTGTCATATACAAAACTTCTACTTATTATAAATTAAGATATATGTTTTAATTTTTTAAACGAAAAAGAAAAAACCACATATTTGCTAGACTGACTTTAGTTCCTAAATATATTATACAAATGACAATATAGCTTCCACTTAAATATATGTTAATGGAAAATATTTTATATGTTGCCACTTCATATATCATTTTATTATTGATATATAATTATTGAAATTTCTATTGATTTTAAGGGATTTTAAGAGAAAAAATCATCGGTTACATAGTCCACAGAATAATGGCAATGAGATTTAATCTCAGTAACATTTTTTATAAGGTGAGGTATAAGGTGTATGAGGTGAAAGATTAATATTAAACCACAATGACTACTTCAACATATTATGACTATAATTATGAGTTTAATAAATCCCACTTCTTTTCTTACTTTACCTGTAAAACTCTTTGAGAAACTTTTTGATAAGAAAGACATCCCAAAGCTGTAACGAACCATGCACCAATATATAATATAGTGAATATTAATAAAGTAGGATTATGACAGTAAGAACGACATAGACTGTAAAACCGATTTCAGCTATATTTTTGGTGTGTCATTTATTGTTATGTAGTGGCTTTTCTTAATAAAATTGACTATATTATATTTACTTTATTATATTGTATGTCATATAATATATATTCTTTATCCTATCTATAACATAACTAAAAGCAAATTTAAAAAGTTCTAAATGAACTTTATATCTAAAATTTGGTTAAAAATATTTGAAAGAGTTTTCAGTCTATATATATATCTTATCACTGCATATGTTCAAACTTTTACTTTCAATTATATTGAAATTAATTCTAGTTTATTCACTACATCCAATTGAATATAAAGGGTTGACATAGCTTTCCTCGTTTTCTATACTTGTGTCGGCATTAATATCACTTTATTATAATATTACTGCTTATATTATCTTATTAAAATGTTTCTCTTACACAAGATTGACTATATCTATATAAAAAATGTATCAAATGAGTGCCAATTTAAGGTAGCTATCGATAGTTGCCTTAAGTTTATATATTTTACAGTATATATATTTTACATATCCGTTTGGTTAGAAGAATACAAATTAATCCATATTTGTCCGATGATTTAGTCTTTCAGTTAGCAGTTTCCTGTTCTGAGTCAACATATTTATATTAAAACCTTATAGTATTAATTGTCAGATATCCTATAATGGTATATGTTACTGCTCCATCGTTATGGAAAAAGTATTGCCAGAAAGACTGCAATAGGTGTTTGACAATAATAGTTGATATATCATTTAATAAAATATTTTTTCACTATAATGAATCGTTTTTTATTTCAATTAGAAAAATCGAAATAAGTTCCGAATAATTTTATAATTACAGTACATAAAAAAGACAATTTAAAGAAATTATGATAACCGTTTTACTACTTTAAAATAAAAAGAAAATCGTCTTTCATTCTTAAAAGAAACTCAAAATTCCTTTCCATACATCCTTATAATAACTCTGTATAAAAAGTACTATTTCAAGTAATTATGTTTACCACTTTACCATTTTAAAACACGATAAAGATTGTCTTACATGTTAAATGAAAAAAAAAAGAAACTCTTTTTAGAACATAACATAATAACAGTCTATATAAAAGACAATTCCAGAAATTACGATTACCACTTTTCCACTTTAAAATATCAAAAGCACCCAAGTTCCTCATATACTACATGTTTTTACTAAAATGTCCTAATTTATTTCTACAAAAAAGCTAAATTCCTTGTATAACCTATGGTTCAGAAAGGTAAAATAAAACTATATTATTTATATTCCAACACAAAATTGACCAGAACTACCTAAAATACTCCAAATCTAATTAGCGACATAAACTGGCCAAAATTTTAAACCAATATATACAATTATATTTGATTAAATAAAGTTAACTAAGATGTATTTGGTAAATACTCAGAATAGATTGCAAAATATATAAAAATATGAGTACATGCAATAATGAAGTCTTATGAAAATGGAGTGACTAATTAAAAATTATGATTATCTCATTTTCATAATAGAGTTAACCGCAAAATGGGTCTATGACCCTGGAAATTAAGGTTGATTGTTTATTTAGAATCTTTCCAGTATATAACATAAACATTTCCACATGACTGGTTCTGAGCTGTGCAACCTGTAAATCACGCTACAGGTTTTTGTTGTTTCATTTTAATTTCAAATTAAAAATTATGTTAAATATTATAATTAATCTTCACTTTACTTTTAACACCATTAAACGTAAGCGCACGAAAAAGCGATGCTGGTTCTATGCAAATTAGAATTAATTTTGAACGCAACGAACTGTAACCGCAGCAGAGCACAATCCATGCACAAGACCACGGTTCAGTACAGAGAACACTGCATCGCGGTACACATCATGGCACACTGTCACCGTAACACATCACATCAAATCGGAAAGATCCTCCACAAAAAACCAAAAACAAAAACACAATAATAATGTAAGCCATGATAAAAGCAAAAATATATTACACATAATGCCACATGCGTAAAGTACGTACATAAAGAGCTCCGGACAAATCAGTCAAGTATAAAAATTACCTACTAACAAATAGCAGCAACTACTACCTCATATATATCATACGAATACAAATGTATCTATCTACATACAGCGTATGTGCCTTTGTATGTAACCACATTTGGTTGCAGATAAGAGTAGGTATATGCAATATTTTGTTGCTTCCGGTTTTTTGTTCTGCTGGCATTGCTTAGAAGCGAGGTTCTTACATGCCCAGCAGTACGGAGTAATACGGAGTAATATGGGTAAAATGGTAAAAATGGAAAGAACGGCCATAAACATTGCTGCCCTTTTCGAGGTAACTTTTTAGTAATTTTTAGTTAAAATATAACGTTCGTCGACACTTTGACGCGACGTTCAACCTGAGTGCAGATACATGAGCATAAACAACAGTTTGCTAGATTTAAGCTACGCTAGCGTTTCAGTAGGGCTTTGGTTCCATTTAGGTTCCAACGAAAAGTGCATGTGAAATTATTACATTGTGCCGCAAATGAGTCAGTGACTGCATTTTAAATTAAGAGAAAAAAAAATTAACACAACAACAACAACAACAACAATGGTATTGTAAAAAGTAAAGTGCAGTAGTTGTATGGGAAAAATAGTAGATATATAGTAGTAAGGAAGCAATATTTACCTATAGTCATAAAGAGCCATATAATCAGATGGGCGCAACAGGTTATTGCATCGGTAAAGAACAGAACAGAACAGAATAGAACATTTACATTTATGTACAACAGATATTAGATACTAGATATGTTGAGTCATTGTTTGGGCAGACAGAAACATTAGTTACATACCCACAAACAATTGCTTGGACACAGTAAATTAAGCTAAAAGCCAACTACGTAATATTTAAGAAGATTACTTATTACTCTGTTGATTTGGTATGGTTTGGTTTGGTTTGGTTTGGTTGGGTTGGAAATAGAATAGGTAGGTATGGGATGAGATGGGAAAAATTCCCTTTGATTGTACAAGTGGAAAACGTGCATCGCGATTAAGTCAGAGAAAATTCTGTGAACAAAATATAAAAACACTAACAAAAATAGTTAAAACAAAAGTGGAAAAAAGCTGACTTAGCAAATGAGTGAAGCAACCGCAGTGGAAAAGCCAGATACTGTATATCAAGCCAAAACGTAGAGTAAGCAGAGCGTGGAAAAATACTACTTGGAAAATGTTTAATTTCCACTTATACATATGTTATATAGTAGACTTAGCTTATATACTTGTATGTTGTTGTTTTTTTTTTCTTTTATTTTTGCTTGTTTGAATATATTTTTAGCTTCCTTACAACAAACCTTAACCATGATAATGCATGTGCTGCAACAGCAGATTGAGATACAAATAACTTGAATTGAAGTTGGCGCCAAGTAAATGTGTTGCATGCCAGCAATTGAGTTTTATAATCACGATCATATGCCGATTATTTTTATTAAAAATATTTGCGCTTACGCTAATATTGCTTTCATGAATAAAAAATAAAAATAATTTATAAAAATAAAAATAAGAATAAAAACTGTGGTTTATGAAATAAATTGGAAGATGCAAAAGTTTCTCTTTCATTGAACGAAAATAAATTTGCTTGCTGTGAATAGTCGCACTTTGCAAAGCACAAACATACACAGCACCTTACAGACAGACAGACAGACGGACAAACAAACAGACAGACAGTATCTTCCTACTTGCTGTACAGATACAGATACACATGGAATTGGCGCGTCCACATGTGCTAATCTAAAGCATTTTATCTCATTCATGTTTGTTTGTTTTGGAGTTGGTTGCGTTCAGCTTTGTGTTTACTTGGCGCTCGTGTGCATTTCCGATTACAGCTCACAGATACTTTTTAACAATGTTTTTAATTTGATGGCAATGGCAGTTTAAAGCGACCGCAGGAAGAATGTAAACAATCCTATCGGTAGCCTACAAACGATTTAAGTAAAAATTAAATAATAAATAAAGTGAAGTTAATAAAACCAATAAAAGAGTTAAAAATATAAAAAAAATCCCACAGCTCTCTCAGCAAGTGCCTACTATGTAAATACACAAATCCTAAATCCATAATATAGGCACCAGCTATTCATAATCAGTGTCATCAAAGTACAAATACCACTTGTAATCATATCGTACTATGAGTCTCTAACAGTATCTGTTGTTGTTGTTGTTCATGGTACGCTTGGACTTTAGTGATTAACGCCAATAGACTGCAAAGTGCAACAAATGTTTTGCCACAATTTTTTTAACTAGAATTTTCTTCATTCTCATGTTTTGTTTACTTTCTCGTTTCAAGAAAACTTCAGTATCTTATAAATACACAGCGCAACTTCAAATCTACTGCAGCACTCCCGTTGCAGTTGCAAGTGCAGTACACCACTGTCTGTTTGCCTGTTTGCCTGATTGTCTGTCTGTCTGTCTAGGACGGACTTAGGCAACATTGGCGGTCGCAAATATTTTATTTTTATTTTTCGTTTTCGAACTAATCGCCCACTTAGTTGTAACTTAGTGCTTAGCGGAGCCACTTTCATGGTTGTTAGTTGGACATCTGCTCGGAGTTCATTCAACGCTTGGTTCCCATGATCTGTAGAACCCTTTTTTGTGCATGTGTGCCTCAAAGGCAAAAGCTAACTGAAGAAATATAAATAAATAAAGTAAAATAAAAAAAATAAAATTAAATTTGTTATAGCCACAATAGCAATATAAAGTTTGTTTTTTTTTTATTTTTATTTTTGCCCTAGAGATGCCGTAATGTCGATGATGACATTTGTTGTTACTGTATCCATAGTTGTGTTGATCTTGTAATCGTTTCAAAGAAATGAGTACACCAAAGGAAAATTCTTAGTAAAAATTTGGTGTACGATTAAATTTTTAAAAAGTCCAAGAAAATTGTTTTCTAAAACATATAACACAAATGATTTTTTGAATATACCATACTATCAAAAAACTAGTAAGTGGATATCAAGTAGTATACAGAATAATAAGTCGAAACATGCTGGAGATTTCGAAGCTCCAATCAATATATAGTAAATATAGTAATAATTTTTTGAATATTAAATATTATAAAACTATTAAAAAAGTTTTCTTTATAAAACGTTATAAAACTATTAAAAACGTTTTGTATATTAAGGATTAAAAAGATTATAAACTCTATAAAGTGTGGTATGAAAAATATAAATGTATCGTAGTAATTATGTTCTAGGTAGGTTTGGATCAAACATTTTCTGAGGATTTTATTAAAAATTGCAGACTAAAACCTATTACTTATAGATCGTAATCATTTTTTTTTTTTTGTTAACACTAGCTCAATTATAATATATACACAAAAACCTGCTAATTTATGAAATCATTTAACACAAATCAAAAAATTTTAAAGGTTTTAATATGTATAATAGGCTATTCACACAGTATAATTAAAACTGATTTTGTTCATTCGGCTCGCTCCAATTCACACAGAAGAAGTGATTGGTATTTTTTTGCCTTCGGCTTGCTTCGCTAAAAATATATTTACACGGTGTAAGTAATTTTAAAATTATTCGTTTGACTTATTATTTTATTATTTAAAATAGGCTATTTGTGCACCCCGACCTAAAAGATCTATTGTGCGCCTATAGGCCCAACTAGGGCAATTTTAGACTATTTATAAATCTTATAATTGCAGTGGGCTTAATTTTACCTATTTGATTTGGGACCAGGATCCCGCTACCAAGGTAATCGAGTCTACGTCTTGCCACCGCTGGGCAGTTGCATCGTTTGACTTACTTTACTCTAAATCTATTCACACAGCACAAGTTATTTTGAGGCTATTCGTTTGGATTGCTTCTCTAAAAATCTATTCACACAGCACAAGTTATTTTGTGGTTATTTGTTCGGCTCACTTTGCTAAAAATCTATTCACACAGCACAATATTTTCTAATTTTATTCATTCGTCGATATTTAAGTAACTTTTTTTTGGAATGTAATTGTATTTATATATTCCAAGAGCAGAAATAGTTGGAATTTTGTTTGTAATTTTATTCGTTCGATTTGCTCCGCCACAAACATAAATTTGCTAAAAATTTAATCAACTAATCTGAATATCATTTGTTCTAATATATGTTCTTATAGTTTGGTTCGTTAAGGAAAAATCCAAACTGTGCAATAATATTTTCTGAGAAATCACAATAAAGAAACATAAAATTTAAAATTTGTCAACGAAAGTTTAGTGCAGCCTTGGTTCATTTAGTTAAGACACGATAATTCATTACCTCAAATTTGGCATGATCAAAGTTTTATGTCCGACATTTGCACTTCATCAATTATATATATTATATATATAATACTCAAAACAGCTGTATGGTCTTCTAAAATTTTTAATTAATTTAAAATAAGATTTTGTTATTGTACTATTTAAAAACTCGACTTATATTAATAAAATATTTTCCTTAAATCGTAATTGAATTTAATAATTAAAATTAATATAGATTTTGTTTTGCTAAGATTATGAGAATTATTTAGATAATCATTATATCATTGTGAATCAGAAAAATTTAATTTCTTGATGTTGTACAAATAATATTGGTTGTCAAATATTTGTATGGAATCCAATTGCAATCCTAAGCTGATTTTGTTACGAAATGAGTCGAACGAGCCGAAGAAATGAAATTGAGATTACTTGTGCTGTATGAATAGACGATACGAATTGTCATATATGGTATTTTTTTTTTTAAATCATTGCATAGAATTATTTAATGATACAGAAATGTAGATCAAACTCTAAATTTATTAAAATTTTAAAACAATTATTATATATTTCTTATTAATACTTAAAACTAATTTTCAGTGTAACTCAGCTAAAATGTTTTATATAAAAATAATATAATAATAATAATAGTAATAATATAATAATAATAATAGTAATAATATAATAACAACATAATAGTAATAATATAATAATAATAATAATAAGCAATATTGAATTTGTTGAGAAATTATTCTTTATATATTTTTCCTCACTTCTTTAGTAAAATGTGAAAATGTTAAAGCAAATGTTGTTACCATAAAGAACAATTTACTAACAATTTCCTTTGAGTGTATTAAAAACAATTATTGGAAATATGCTTTATTAAAGCATGGGTGGGCAGAAATGTGACAAGTCATGTGCAATTGAAGAAATCATTTTTGCTCTACTGTGTGAATGTTCAAGTGACTGTGTGATTGTTTGACTATATGACTTGCAATCGTATCATTAAAGGAATTACATTGAAAATGATGCCAATGGATTTAAGAAGAAACCGAACATATTGCAACATTTTAATCAGAGCCTGAACGAGTGTAAAAATGTCAATTGACAACTAAAGGCAACATTGGAGAGCAACATGAATAATAAAAATTATTATTAAACAATAAAAATGTGATAATGTTATTTCCGATGATGATAATAATGATGATGTTAAACATAATGATACCCAGAAATACTCGTAATAATGATCGCATAGATTATATTATATTGTGACTGTAACATTCATTGTAAATTTAATCAGCAATGCCGCAGCCGAAGTGTGGACAACTTATCAATGTTGTCACTGTTGTTGCTGATATTGCGACTGTTGTTGCTGTTGCCGATGTCACTGGAGCTTCTCGTGTTGCTACTGTCATTACTGTTGTTGCTGATAGTGTTACAGTTTTATTTATTTATTTTTTTTTTGATTTTATTGCCACTTAAAAATTGTTTGAAATGGCTTTAAGTGTGCTATCTTGTCTTAATTTTTTATTTTTTTTTTCATTTTTTTTTAATATTAATTTTTTTTTTTGTTTATATATTTTTAATTATTTTTGTTTTATTATTTATTATTAATGTTGTTTTTTTTCTAACGCACATTTGTTCCCATGACGAATGATTTCATTTTTTATTTTAATTTATTTTATTTATTTGTTTTTAAGTTCAAACAACGGTTTGTAGTTTATAGTTTATTTTATTTTATTTATGTTATAGTATTTCTGTTTTTTTTCACTATTTTTATTGTTTTTACATAATATGCTTTTTTATGTATGAGAATTTTTAGTGTTTTATTAGCTTCTCTTTGCTATTAAAGCAAAGTTTTCTTCAGCAGAACTCCCATGCCCATCTTGCTGAATACTTTTCGAACTAACTTAACTTTTGAACTATTTTCACAGCAAATCTCAGTTGTTAATGGCATATTAAAAAATTTAATGCACTTTAATAATATTTTTAATTATATTTTGTGTATTTGAAGAAGTCATTAAAGTGTCATAAAGCCTCAAAAACGGTATTAAAAGTTATTTGAATCTCTATTCCCAGAAATCAAAGAAGCGGGTTTGTTTGAATTTCTTAGGTTGGAAATTTAAAATATTTAATTTCATGCAATCAATCCGAAATGTAATAGAAATATGTTTAAATTTTATTTAATTTTTTTTTTGAATAATATATTCATTTATTTTAATGAACATGAATTTTTTTTGGGTTAATTTATGCAATTTTTCTCATTATTTTGTTGATGGTTTTTTTTGGCTTGCAATTTTGTTCCAATTGAACAAAAGTTAATATTTATAATTAATATTTATGCAAAAACCATTTATAATTATTTATTAAATACAAATATTATGTGGGCTAATAATAAAAGTATTCAAACAGTTAGAAAAAAAATGTATTTTTAATATAAATAAATTGGAGGATGCACTACATGCCTTTATTAAACATATATTATTAAATAATATTGTAAAACAATTCATATAGCAAAAAAACAATTTTTTACATATTTTTTAAATAAACTGGGGGTTGCATTATATGTCTTTGTTAACAAAAAAATTAAATAGCAGAAGAAAAAATGATTTTATTTGGTTTAATTAAACTGATGGATGTGCTATATTTTCTTTTTCAATATTAAAAAAAAATTATCACAACGTACGCAATGCTTTTTCTTACTAAGACATGTAGCAATAAATAGCAAATTGATTTTATAATCATATTGTAGTTTAATATATATGGTTTATTATTAATAGAAAAAAATTCTGAAAGCAAAAAAAAAAAATAATTTTGCATGACTAAAAAAGCTAAAGAATGTGCTATTTTTTTCTAAGATATGAAAAAATTATTAAACCCTGTTATCATTGCCCATAGAATATTTCTTGTTTAAATATTATTATTTTTTAAGAATATGCCTGCTTGATTTATAATATATTGTTTACTATTACACAAAAAAAAATTTCATTGGCCAGAAAAATAATGGAGGATGCGCTACATCCTTTACATTTCTTTTCAACACAATAATAATTATTAAAATTTATTATTATAGTTCATAAAATATTTTTGGCTAAGACATTTCTTAATCAGGTAAATACTGTATGTTTATTGTTTAATATTGTTACAAACAAAAAAAAAATAAAATAACAAGAATAAGAGTTATTTTTAATAAAATAAACTAAAGGATGTGCTACATCTTCTTCTCAGATACAAAAAAAAATTATCAAAGCTTATTATCACAGCTCATAGAATACCTCTTGCTGATATTGCATTATATACAGAAATTAGATAATATTTCAATTATTGGTATTAAAATTATTATTAATTTATAAATTCTTCATTTAATACATATGTTACACAGTTTTATTAAGATGTAGAGCATTAACTTAATCATCATCATCATCACAAGATGGAGAAAGAAGCTTTCTCCATTCTGCTTTCCATGTTGTTTTAGACCTTCAATTTTGGACACACATTTTTCTGATGGCGTCGGTCATATTGTCGAGCCATCTTATACCTGACCTACCTCTACTACGGTATTCGCTTTTGTGGTTTATCATTTGTTATTCTCATGACATGTCCGATCCATCTCTAGAGCTGCGACTTTGCGAACTTTGCACTATCTTCACCGTTACAAAGTTGCTATAGCTCTGCGTTCGTGCGCCGAAGTAATACTCCGTGGTTCAGGTGAATGGGATTGTAAACCTTTCTCAGAACCTTCCCATCCAAAATTCTGATTTCGTTTTTATCTGCTGTCCTTAAAGTCCAATTTTTGGACGATTGCTTTGTAAACGTGTAGTTTGGCGCTTCTGATTACGATTGCAAATTTGAAGGTTTTCGTAATAACTTCTGTTTGCTGTCCCAACTCTGTCTTGGAAAGTAACACTGATGTTATTGTGCATGTTTCTTCTTACCCTTATATATTTAGTTTTGTTCCCGTTAATGTTTAATCCTACTACCTTAGCTCTGTATTGTAAGTGGACGAATTTTTCTTTCAAATAGTGTAGTGATCTGCTTAAGATCGTTATGTCGTCTGCGTAGGCAATGATCTATTTCACTAATTAGTTATTTAAAAAAAGGAATAAATTTTTAATGAACCAAAAACTCATCATGATTTCATATATTAATAATACATTTTATAATTTTTTTGCTTGCTTATTAATCTCATATAAACCAGTAGTTAAGTGATAAGGCACACAAATTAAATGATAATATATTTTTTTTTATAAGTAAAAATTCAAAATGAATGATTCAATGTTTTTTTTATTTGAATAATTTGTGACAAATAAATTATTTGTGCTAATAAATTCTGAGAATTCAACACTAGAAAAGAGAAATGTAAAGGGATTCATGTTTAGTTTATTAACTTGAAAGTAAAATAAATTTAATAAAAAATGGTGTTCCTTGTTGTTGTATTGTACAACACTATTATACACATTATAATTTTAATTATATTAAAAATAATTTATTATTATATATTACTTAAAAATATTATAATATTTTCAGTTTTTTTTCACTCATCAATAATTTCAACCATTTACTTCATTTGATTCATAAAAGAAGTCATTTTTTTTATGAAATAAAAATAAATTTTAATTATCCTTTTTTAGCATAAATAAAAGGCTACTTTGTCAGTTATTAATTTATTTATATATATTAAATTGTTTATAAAAATTTTAAAATATTCACGAATTTTTTAAACTTATCTACTTTTTATGTATATTTATGCAATTATTTTAACGTTATTATGAATTTTTTTCCTCCGAGTTTTTCAGTGGAATTCTCTATTCAATGTGCGGCTTACTTCAGCCTGATTTGCTTTATCTTTTTTAAATAATTTTTTACTAATTTTTTTTGTTATTGTATCCCGGCATAATATCCATAATAATTTTGTTTTTGTTGTTAAGCTGATTTGCATCTAATTTAATATTTTTCACAGTTTAATGTGTCAGTTGAGTTTTTTAGTGGGTTTAAATTATATTCGTAGCATTTAACAATTTTTTCAATTTTTTTTTTCGTTGGAATATATTTAAACCATTCGGTTTTATGTGTTGTTATAAACAACGCAATCATAATTAATATTTTTTCAGGATATGTTAAATACTTTTTAAGCTACTTAAATTCTTTGCTTTTAATGGAAATGTTGTTTTGTTGTTGAAATATTTGTTAAGTAGAAAGTATTTGTAGGATTTCATTTCAGAGAAAGCTATGCAAGTTACTAGGAGTAAATGAAAATATAAAGAATAATTGAATATAACTTCAATTTCTAAAACCAAAATACAAAATAAACAAAAATCAAAAGACTTATGAAACACAATAATTTTTTAATAAAATATAATTAAAGTAAATAATAAAAGAAGGCTTAAAATCAAAACTTTCCCTTTCTAACATAAATTAAATTCACAATAATTTTGGGACCAACATTTCCAACCAACTGAATTCAAAAACAATATCATTTTTTGATATCTTAGAACACTGCAATATCTTAATATGTTTAAATTACTTTTATATTTGATTTGAAGGACTTTTACAGAAATTTGTCTAGAACTCGAGCTAAATACTACAGCTCATTGCACTTGAATAATGAGCCTATAGAGGTAATAGGTTTTGGGTGTAATATATAAAATAAAAATAAAGCAACCCATAAGCAAACAAAATTATTGAGGCTAATTAACGGAAATAACATTTCAAAAATTATTTTAAAAATCGTAATAGCACCGTTTATAATGGCTTGGGTTACCGGGCTTGGGGTCAAGAAACGACAATCCATGGTTTTTTTTTTATTTTCCTGGTTAGTGTCACAATATTTTATAAGAAAACAGCGCGAAAATAAATTTTCTTCGTTTTGATCTCTTAAAATTGACAATTCTCTTCCCACAATCCAATTTACCGATATTCTGCTTAAATATATATTATTCATGTAGTTGACGGACGGCTAAGCCTAAAAGATCCCTAACGGTTTCATTCAATAGACGGTTTCATAAGTGTTAAATTTTTTTTTGTCCCGCGTCTACCTAGGGAATGTTTTGTAATGTGTGCTTTAGAATCCAATAATACGACTTTTTTTGAGAGATAGAGTAGAAATAGAAAGTGACCTATAACCAGATCGAGGAATAAATTCAAAATTTGATAGAATAGAAGTTTAAACAAGAATCAGCACTGTCGGATAAAGCGCTAGCCAACGCAATCAATGATAGTTGAGTGATATTCTTTCATGCTTCATTTCAAAAGCTCAGGTTGAACCAAATCAACAAATAATAGCTAAGTGATAAACTTTCTGAATTCATTTCAATTACTCAGGTTGTTCTCTATGATCACCACTCGCAATCTCGTTTGATGTTTTGGTATGGAACATTTTTCAGATCAAGCTTAGCAATAAAAAATTTCAAAGTTTGATGTGTTTGAGAAAACCCTTTCTCTCTTAAATGAAAATTCAATGGGTTTGCATTCGAAACCCATTAGTAGCGACCAATAGTGAGCAATAGTAGGTGTTAAGGGTAGTAATATTGAAAATTTGAAATATATTTGAAAAATATAATTATTCGAGTACTATAAAGTTATTGTAAAGAGAGAGAGAGAGAGAGAGAGAGAGAGAGAGTGAGACAGAGAGCGAGAGCAAATGAGATAGAGAATAAGAGCAAGTCAGAGAGAGTTCTTTTTCTTTTAAATTTATAATAAAAATTGTGCTTAAAAGCGTTAGGTAAATTCGGACACCCTGTATATACTAATTAATCTAAAAATGATGACTATTTCATTTTGTTTTGTTTTAAAATATGGTTGATTTTATTAACTCAAACAGCAACTGGTTATAACTCTCCACTAAGATGCTTATAACTAATAACTAAAGGGTTTGAATATTCCACATTCTATTCTCTCTTTTAAGGGTCTTTAATGTGGGGATGTATATTAAATTTTCTCACTGTAATTTATTTGAATATGCGGCAATCAGTAAACTAGTTTCATTCTTTTTTTTTGTATTTAGTGTGAGAGCTTTTTTTTCACAGGTGTTTTTAAACTGTTCAAAGTAGCTTCATGAATGGCCTATGCTGTACCATGGTATCTGTATTTAATAAATAATTTTATTGGTTTTAAAACTACTTTTATTTAACTGATTTAAACTGCTTTTATTATAAATGCTTTTACATAAAACGGATATTACCATATGTCACTAACTATTAAATATGATAATTTGAGACTTATTTTTTTTTTGCTAATCTAGATTTGTGATGTTTTTAGTTTAACAACCATATATTCGTAGATAATATTTTATTTTTAACCGACATTATTATAGCCTAAAGTTACAAAATCATCTGCATCATCTATTCAACTAAATGACGAGAAGACTGTTTACAAAGTAGTGGTTGTCTTGAATATTAATAATTTTTCAATTTAATGAATTTTAAAGTGTTTTTAATTGTATTTTTTTGGATGAAATATATAAGTAATATTTGGAAAAAAAAATTTATTTTTGACAGTACTATTATAACTGTATGAAAACAAATATATATATATACCATTACATAAATCGTTAAATTATAATACGATTTTAATGAGTGTTTATTATTTATGTGTTTTGAACTCATCGTAGTATATATATATATACATATATAAACTGAAATATTTTGTAGTGTCTGATACAAGAAGTAATAATTAAATTTAATGATATTTGTTGATATGGCCTCTAGTTACTAAGGCGATTTCGATAACTACACAAATTAGTTTCGATAATTGATTTTAAAAATTCGTGGCCAACCTAGTGTTAAACAAAGACATAATACTCTAAACAAATTGATACGAAACAACGTATCGTATTGGGAAAAACTTAAAAATTTGCTTCAGCAAAGATTCTTGACCCAAAAAACAAACTCTCAGTCGAGCTCGAGCAGAGCAAAGAATCAACACCCAACACAGCGGATTCGCCTTGGAAGGTAAATAAAAACGAGATTGAAAGCAATTTGCAGTAGCAAATCGAGAAATCTGCTTTACTTGAGCCCGAACTTAGGCTAGTGCACTTGTACGCGTTCATCAAAACATTTGCGTTTCAATTAAGTTGAACACATCTGACATATGGAAATAAAATTCAGAGATAGTGAAGCAGTCTCTGGTCTCTCGGTATGGGTATGGGTTTGGGTATGGATGTGTACGTATGCCATACATGAATAGATCTGTCTCTGGTGACATAATCATAAATCCGTATTTAATAGTTAAATGCTTGTAGATGCTTTGCTGTTGATGTCTTTGCATGTAAACAAAAAGTTTATCAGCAGCGCTTGCCGATTTCTTATCAGTGGCACTAACAGCGCTGGGAAAGAGACAATTGCCCCGATAGCAAGAGTCCAAGTCTGGGTTTCTGCACTGGCTGGCGCACAGTGCCAGCACGGAGTGCGGAGTGCGGAGTGAGTGTACGTTATTTAATGTATTTGTTTACTTCGTTTATTTAATTAATGTTAGCACTTGGCAAATGTACATGACAAGCGTGCAGAATGAGTGATTTGCTAATTGCAGGAAAACTCCTTCTGCGCTCTGCGCTCGCTACTTCCATTAGAATAGTTTGACTAGTTTATGGAGCTGCACGTGCAGACGCAGCTTGGAGCACGGATTGCTGCACTAAAAATGCATTTGGATTGGAATAATTGTGCGTTTTGCATTTGCTGCTGTTTTTTTACTACTTCCGATATGGCTTAGACTGAGGTGGAAACTAAGAATATGGAATGGAAGTACTGCGCTCAGACATGCTTGGAAATAAAAACAAAAAAACAAATAGCTAAGACGTCAGGCAGGAAGTTCTACCTATGCTATGTGCAATGCATTTTAATTTAATTTGCTTTATTTTAAGTAGACATTTGACATTTACGTTTTTCATTTAGCTACACCTTACTCTTCCTCTTCCTATACTTTATTCCCAGAGAAATATTTCAAAGAAGTTTGAAAGAAATTTGAATTATTTGATTCCAAGTGGAGGAAACTTTATGTTGTAAAATAAATATTATCAAAGTTTTTATAGTTAATTTATTTTAAAAGCTTTTAATAGTGCTTTCAAATTTATTTACAGAAAATATAAAACAGAAAACAACTTTCTAAGTTTGAACTGTGTTGACCATGAAAGAGCAATAAGAGATATATTAAAATCTCAAAGATTATATGTGTCTAGTTTTCTATATTGCTTTGATAATAGCCTTCTTTTATTACTGCTAGAAATATTATTAAAGTTTTATGAAGTGCTAAAGTTGTTATTATTTCAAAACTTATTGAAATTCTTCAGATAGCACAACTCTTAATAATCTGATGCAGTTCATTTGATTATATATCTCTTGTCAAGGTAAAATATAATTTCTGAAATTTTACATCTTATATTGAATAATTCATTGGTATTATTAGTTGTAACTTAATCCAAAAGTTTTTAGAATAACTAATATAACTTTAACTTTATTCGACAACGTAGTCTCCATATTGTAATACATTAATTTCAACATGACTCATACTATTAAGTATTTTGGTAATAAAAGTGGGTATTAGTTTCAACAATACCCACTTTTTTTATTGAAATCATATATCTTTTCCTGGAGAATTCATTATTAGTTTGAAAATAGTTAATAGTTGCAAGTAAACAGAGAATACACTGGATGGAAAAGCAATTCAAAGTAATCTTCATGCAGTTTTGTGATGGTTTTTGCGAGAAACACGCTCATCTTTATCATTTGGAGAGTCATTACAGATGATATTAGTTATGATAAACTATCCCTGTGATGTGCTTACTGGAGTACTAACGGAACACTGTGCCATTGCACCTATGCTCCAACGGTGGCGAGTTCCAACAAGCGGTTTATGCAGGAGTTGCCAAGATGAAGCTGAGGTAGAATCTATCAACCACTTCCACTGTCTCTGTCCAGGACTTCAGACAAGGCGACTTCAATGTCTCGGAGATCGCTTTTTCACTGGCTTGGATAAGATAACGAAAGTAATCTTATCGGATCTCCTCAACTTCATCTGGAAAACCAAATGGTTTAACAAGGATTATAAAGGTTAGCAACTCGCCTCTCCCGGCAAAACTTTTTGAGGGCATCACAATGGGCAATATATGCCTCCGAGTGGAAGTGCTGACAATTGGCAGCACGCGTCTTCCGAACCTAACCTAACCTATCCCTGTGATTGTAATTTGTCAAAATATTCTTGATTGCAAATTAAAAAATTTATGTACATATATATAAACTAGCATCAAGTTTGACAATATGTAAAACTCTTTTAACATTTAAATAATAGAAACTATCTCTGTGTTAATCCTCGAGTCCGGGGTACATCAAAAGGACTCGGGTATTTTCAAGTTTGAAATGGTTTAACAACTGTATGGTCAGCCAAAGATTCACTCGATTAAAAATAAAAATAAACAAGTTTTTTGGATTAGAAAATTTCTTCACTATTATTATTCGAATAGAATAATAGTCTTTAGTCTTTGTTATTAATTGTTTCTTTTTTTTTAAACTAATAAACGTTAAGTTGTATGTTTTTATGCGGTTAAGGTAACAAATCACTTTGTTCTCAAATAATTAACTGTATTCCTAGAATTTACTTCATGGTCAATCAAATTAATTTCGTAGAATGCATCAAAAAAATCACCGAAATCAAGTCTAGAGCGTTCAACATTATCAATCATATTTAAACTTATGAAACCACCAATTAATAGCAAATTCTGACTGATCAGGTGACTCTGCTCTACAGATATAGTAAACGTCGTCTATTAAGAATCTCCGCAAAAACAAAGAACAAAGTGATGTTGCAACAACTCATCATGCCATGAAATTGCATAGATTACATTTATTCTGAGGCCATTGAGTGGATTTGTACCGCATTGGATCCATTATAGGGCACTATCAAGACTTTTTCATTGCTTTGAAAATACTACTGTCTTTAGTAATACAAGTTTCCCTACTGTTAGTCCCTAAATGACAGTATGTTATGGAACACCAAGCAGTTAAAGAGACATAAAATCTTGTAAATAGAGTAAGCTGATATGGTGGCGCCATCTTTATGTCATCTTACCTATTGAGTGATATAATATATTTAAGATTATATTTCATAGATTATTATTTGGTTTATTTTAAGATTAAATTCAATGTGAAGATTTTGATTAAGTATTCCAAAAATTAACAAGAAAACTAAAAAACTTAACACTTAACTAAATATGATTAACTTTTGTATAGATAGTACATATATTTTCTGTTTAAAATGTAGTGATTAATATCGGTGATCACAGCCAAGATGATAATAAAAATTTATTTGCATCATTGGTAAAAGTTATATCATCTTTGCTAAGTTTATTGTTTTGGTCCATTATATTTTATTGAACAAAAAGCTTTAAATAATAATTAATTGTTAATTATATACGGCTTTAATATAAAAAAAGATGAGTATTATATAAGAAAATATTATCAAGCAATTTTTGCTGAATTTCAACTTCAAACAAATTTTAACACAAAACTATTAAGTAATCAAAAGGTATTTACGACACCTGCAATAAAATTAAATAAAAAAAGAATAAAAGTTTTTAAAAGATTTTTCTGCAGTACTGACGTCAGTTTTTTGCTCTTTCGGTTAGTTTCATTATTGTATTTTTGCTTTTAAACATTGTCAACAGTTTGCTTGTATTTAAGATTGTTAACATTTTTTATTAAAATCAATAAAAAAAACAGCTTACGAGGAATTATACAACCAAAACCACAAAATGAAAAAATCACCAACAATTAAAAAATTAACAAAGAAGAACAAATTTCAACTCAGAAACATGTTTCGTAAAGACATAATATATATATATATATATATATATATATATATATATTTATACCTTATATGCATATAAATATAGAAATTAAATTTCATTAAAAATTAATTTCATATCTTGTTAAAATCACAGAAGCTGTCACATGTTTCATTTAGTGATGAAATTAACGGCTTTTGAAATAGTTTTAATTTTCGTAAATTACTGACTTAATTTAATTCTGACTTATTAATTTTATATTTTTGTAATTTTTCAATTTTTGAATTTTATTTTTATTAAATAATTATTTTAATTACTAAAATTGTTTTGTTAATGATGATGGTTGACACAGAGTAGACCTGAGGCTTTACAATATGCACGATCTAGACACATCATTCTATTTCTCCTAGTAAAGTGGAGTGATCTTTGTGAATTATCTCCAATTGGTTATTAAAACTTTTTAATAACTGAAAACAGAAATAATAACAAAAAATGTGTAATCTTTGTATTTAAAAAATGTCTTTGATTTATATACTCTTCTGTTTTATAGGACAAGACAGCTCAGATAGATCTTTCCCTATTTAGGATTAAAGATTAGGATATGATCGCATACTCTATCCTTGTTTCTTGTGAACAAATCCTATTCGATATTGTGCAATGGCGTTTTATGTCTCTTTTATTCAATCAGTTAATCAATATAATGATTCCCTTTCAATATTATCGATAAGTTCAACTATTCTAGTGCGATTTTTATTATGCTGGTTATTGATATTCTTGGTGAAAACTCCCTTTATTTTTGGGCAACGTTTAGTCCCCTTTTCTAACATATCAAAACTTTTCTGTTTCCAGTCGTGCACCTTAAAGTCAAGGACATATTTTAAATGTATTTCTATTATTAAATTTAATATCAAAACTTTCAAAGTAGAATACATTGACTCAAATGAGTGAATATTTTACATTTTTAACTTGAGTATACTTGAGTGCTTCAGTATGAGTTTTTTTAAAGACATACTACCTAAGTCAATATAAGGATTATTTGAATTTGGCAAAAACAATTAGTTGAGAATTTTAATAGAAATTCTAACACAAGATTACATGTTGAACTACACCTCCTCAGTAAAATGAGGAATGGTTTCTGATAAAATTTACAGATTCTGCAAATGAGAAAAGGTAATTAAGAAACTCGTGCTGTGAATGAATAGTAAAAGTGAAGTAAAAGTGTTATTTTTCATATACTATTTATTAAAGTGACTAGACTTAGTGAGTCCAAGTCTTTGTCTAAAACTTAAGTGCAATAGATCCTAAGGCCTCTATAATATATTCTTTCTTTATAACCACTAACAGTGTTAGCTACGGTTTGTAACAAACTCTTAGGCATATTTGTTAGTGATGCTAACCGATTTCAATTTTCTGCAATACACTTAACTTATTATTAATCAAATTAAAATAATTTATAATTATAATTATTCAGATTATAATTAATTAAATTTTGCAATGTTTTTTTTCGGAATTATTTTGAGAGGTATGAAAGAGAAACTATATATTTCTTTTTGTGATTTAATATATATTAATAATTTTGTTAGCATATTAATTTTTTTTCTCAACCACTGTTAAAACATCATATCAAAATGGTAAATCTATTAAATTGAATTAGATATCAAACGCACATTTGTCTAGAATTTATATGAAAATGAAATGTCACCCAAAATGTCAACTAAAGTTTGAACCGAAATAAATAAACTTCGCACCGGTCGGACTGCCAGTAAGAGGGAAGTGACCATTGATGCGTTGAATTGAACTGTCAATTTCAACAAATTACAAGATTTCGGTTTTAACATTTTCTTACTCTATTTTTCGGCTCCCAATTGTTGTAGTTCAAATGTCAAAAATAATTTTATATAAAATAATATTAACAAAAAAAAAAAAATTTTTGAATTGAACACAAACACAGGCAAGGGAAAATATTTTCCATTATAGATGGTAAAGAAAGTATTGTTACTGACCCTATTATTGTCCTAGGCTTAAATGCTTTCGTAGTGCTTTTGTCTATTCAATACGTACCGCAGGCGATATTCAATATATTTTAAAGGACAATATCGTTTCTATAGTAGTGGTAGTCACTTTATGGTAACACCACAATTTCTGAATTTAATGTTAATAAAATTTAATATGAAATAAGAAAGTTTAAAAATGTTAAGTATAAGTTTTCTTGGTCAAGAACAGTATTAAATATATTAAAAAGACATTCTGCTAACATTTAAAAACTAACAAAAAATTTACTCTTTTTTAAAACCATTTTTAACGGATTTAACAAACAAATTTAGCCAGCTAACAGCACCAAACTGTTAAGTATTATTGTTTTTTGGGAATGCTATTGAAAAACTAAGTGTCATCTTCGTTTTTGATACATGCCTTGTTCATTTTTGGTGCTATTAGCTGGCGTTTTGAGATTTATCTGTTTTAGTATTTGAGTTTATTTTATGCACGTGAACTAAATGGGAAGTTATAATAATTGAATTAATTTGAAATTGAAATGTTCAGTTAAACTTCTGAACTTTTGAAGTAAAGACGTTTACTTAGCATAGCATCATTAAATCATCGAATACTCTCAAAGACTACTGATGTTGAATATTCGGCAATAGTTAAGAGGTTATATAGTCAGATTAAAAATTCACTTTATTAAAAAAATTTTGTTTTGTCTTTGGATAATATTTTTCACTACAAAATAGTCTATATATAGAAATAAATAACTTTGACATTTATTTAAATTATTTTTTACATTAGGTTTTGACAGACCAATCAGCCATGTTGTGTAATACTTATTAAAATGTATTCTTTAACTTAATATGATTATAGTAAAACATTATTAGTATTTAATAATTATTAAATTATTTTAAATAGTGTCAATATTTTTTAATATAAATATTTAGTATTTAAAAAATTAATATTTATTCTGATTTGTAAATTATATTTTGTATATTTTTATTTTCACTCTTTATTTTATTTTATTTTATTTTATTTTATTTTATTTTATTTTATTTTATTTTATTTTATTTTATTTTATTTTATTTTATTTTATTTTATTTTATTTTATTTTATTTTATTTATTTTATTTTATTTTATTTATTTTATTTATTTTATTTTATTTTATTTTATTTTATTTTATTTTATTTTATTTTATTTTATTTTATTTATATTTTATTTTATTTATATTTTATATTTTATTTTATTTTATTTTATTTTTTTTATTTTATTATATTTTATTTTATTTTATTTTATTTTATTTTATTTTATTTTATTTTATTTTATTTTATTTTATTTTATTTTATTTTATTTTATTTTATTTTATTTTATTTTATTTTATTTTATTTTATTTTATTTTATTTTATTTTATTTTATTTTATTTTATCTTATCTTATCTTATCTTATCTTATCTTATCTTATCTTATCTTATCTTATCTTATCTTATCTTATCTTATCTTATTTTATTTTATTTTATTTTATTTTATTTTATTTCATTTTATTATATTGTATTTAATTTTAATTCGTTCTTTGTTTCTTCAGTTCTTTTTAATTATTTTGTTTAAATTTTGTTTAAACATTTTACTGTCTATTTAAATTTTGTTTATTTATTTATAAAACTTTCACAGCAAATTAACAAAACTCCAGAAAAATGTGTGAACATTAAAGTCAGGTACGGTTTTGGGTCAGTTGGTTAAGGTGCGCTGACTCTGAGCTTCAAACTTGACAGGGCACAAGTTCAATCCTTGATACGTGCAGTTCCAAAACCTTATTTAAGATATATTAAATACAAGAAATATTTCCAAAAGACCACTGATAATGGGTATTTAACAATACTCAAAACAGCTTTATAGTCAGCCATTAATTCAATTAATTAAAATAATATAAAAAAGAATTTTTGTTGTTGTAGTTCACTACTGTTCGAG
The DNA here is from genome assembly GCF_002237135.1 of Teleopsis dalmanni. Lineage (NCBI taxonomy): Eukaryota > Metazoa > Arthropoda > Insecta > Diptera > Diopsidae > Teleopsis > Teleopsis dalmanni. Next base: position 146,384,153 of record NC_051846.1, on the reverse strand, counting down.
AAACGTCAATATAATTTATATTAATAAGTTTATAATTTGAAGTTATTGAAGTATTTAATTCTTGTAAATTTTTAAAAATTTTCATTTATTTCAATTAATTTTTAATAAATTATATTTTATTTACAGCTTCTGCAGTTGCTAGTGTCAACATTTCATAAAACATTTAAAATTTGTTGCCAAAAGTTAGGTGAGTTGAAAATTTCCATTAAATATTATTTATTTATTACTTATGTTACATCCATATAAAATGTATGTATTTACATATATATTATATTATATAAATAAAATAATACAGATTATTAAATGTGCAACAGTATCTGAGATAATTCATTATAAATTCATTTTATTTATATTTTATTGTAATGAAATATGAAAGCAATAATTTATTTTGTTTCACTTCAATTGACTATTAAATCCAAAAAAAAAGAAATGATTTTTAGTTAATTTATCAAGCATTAATTCACTATAAATTCAAGTAAATGACATATTTGACAATGTCAAAAGTAGTTTGAATTTATTTAATTGAATAAAAATATTTTTTCCCCATATCTTCTGCTGCTGCGTACTAAAACGGTTTTAACGGAACGAAAACAAACAAAAGTTGAAATTTGTTCGATTTTAAAGTCAAATTGTAAAAGTTTATTAAATCAAATTTATTCAAATTTCGAAATTTGCAAATTTTATTTATTGTTTTTTTTTTGTTTCATTTGCAAAAATTTTGTATTTATTCAAGAGATATATTTACATAAAGACGAACTATAAATTTACTTACGAATTCAAAGCGATGAAAAAGAAATTGAGATTTGCATTAACCTGAAAAGAAGAAGAGAAATGTTGAGTGAGATAAATTTATTATATGCTTTTATTAATTTACATGTCTAAAGGTTTTATGTGGTAAAAATAAATTTACATATTAATTAAACAAATGGATATTTATGATTTAATGGAGCTGAAAATAATATGTACTTATGTCATTTTTAAACCCATAATAATTAAATTATTTTTTTTTGGTTAAGATTTCTTTATTCTTATAAAATTAAATCATTTAACTCTATTTAATATTTAAATTTATTTTCTCATTTGTTTGTATTTACATATGAATAGTACGTTCATATATATATATATATAACACTAGAAAATATTTCTTTGTCGTACTAAGCAATCATAATTATTAAAATAGAGCTGACAAAGGAATTGCGTCCTACATTTTATTAGCTTGGCTATGAAAATACTTCCATAACAGCGTATAAATTTATTTCTATAACAAAGAGTTAATAAATTGTTTAATATATAGCATTTAAATGAAGTGATTTTGTAATTATTTTATATATATTATATGTAAAAGGTATCTGGAACTTGTGGTTTGAAAAAAAACACAGCATTTATTTTTTATTTGAGTTGATAATTTCTCACTTTTTATTATATAATTTTTATTATAATTTCTCTCTTTTTATTATAGAATCTGCACACGATCCATTAAGTCATATATTTAAAAATATAAGCGATTAATTTTGGTTAGCTTAAGCAATATTTAAACTAATACATATATTCCACAATATATGTAATTGCCACGTTAAATTTGTAAAGAATATTATTTCCTTTTAAGTGCTGTCGAAGCGTATGGCGTCGGAGTCTTTTCCACCGCGCGAAGTAGTCATGTTGTTACCCTTTCAAGAACTCTACGGTTTCCAGCAATTCGCAGAGGTTTGATATCAGAGAGCCCCTTTCTTCAGTTGCAATAAACAGACTACTGCTAGCAGAACTGTAGCCTTGTGAAATATTAAAATTTTCTTAACATAAACAGTTCTGTATGGATGATATTATTTAGAGCACCAAGTAGTCAAACTCTTCTACGTTATCATATAGTACTATTCGGATCAAAAAATACTTATATATATTAATAATTTCAAAAGCTTTTTGCATTAAATAACAAATCTGTTATCTATTGTTATCTGCCAAAGTCTGTAAACCAAGCTGTGAAGTAGATACACCACTATATACGTACAAACTCTAAATTAAAGTTATTAGATAGTGCTACATGAACCCCCAAATAGTGATATTGAGGTCTATTATAAGAAATTCGGTAACAAAACAATAAGTCTCTTGCTTAAGTCTTTAATACAAGACGTGAGACAAAAAATAGTCTCATGTGTAAGATACTAGTATTGATATGGGGTTTCTAATCATTTGTAAGAATATAGAAGTTAGTGGTTCTATGACGTGAAACGATTTATTGTTAATCATTAGTCTTATTGTTAGTGGTATTGGAGTATTTTATAAGAAATTCTGTAGTAAAACAATAAGTCTTGAACACAAGAAGTGAAACAAGAAATAGTCTCTTATGCAATTATTTGTCTCTAATCATTTGTAAGAATATAAAAGTCAGACCATAGATTCATTTATAAGACCATAGAATCAGCGTAAAGTGTGATGTTATATGGATCTGAAATCGGCGATTTCAAAAAAACTGCAGACATATATTAACAGATGCTTTCGCCAGATCCTAAACATTTGTTAGCCGAGAATCATATGTAATAAGCGGCTATGGGAAATTACAAGTCAGCAGCCGATTGTAAAACAGAGAATGAAGTAGAAATATGGCTGTCTTGTATACCCTGGGTAAACCGGTTAGTGAAATAGCACACTCAGCTTTAAAAGGGAATCCACAAAGTAGAAGGAATCGTGGACAGCCGAAAAGTACATGTAGAAGATAGATAAACAGGGAAACTAACAAATCATGCAGCGAGCTTAGTACATTAGCACGTAATAGGGGTGTCTGGAACGCATTTGTGCATAGACTAAGTTCTTGAATTGTGATTGTAATTTATAGAAGATGTCATAATTATAATATAATTGTTGCTAATAGCTTTTGTCCAGACTTTGACAATTAACTTGCTACTTTATTGCTCAGTCTCTACCAAAAACTTGCACATATTATTACTATATATAATAACATAATTGTTTAAAAACATAATAATAATGCTTATTTTTATATATTGTTTATTTGACTTTAAAATAGTGTGATTTATAATATATCTGACAGTCAGAAGTAACGATAATTACTCCTTACAAACAACATAAATAATCAATTTTCAATTTTTAAAATCCAAAATTTACTTTCGTACTAATCCAACAACATTTGCTTATGTTATTGTTTATAAAACATTAAATTAGCCACTAAAACCATTAATTACGTTAATGATTTCGATATTTTAACTTTTTACGAAGTTCGGTTATTTTTGTACAAGCATTTCTGTTTAATGGTTTAAATGCGACCGCGAAACACGTTAAACATGTTGCCAGCGTAATTAAAATTAAGTAAAACTGAACACGAAAGCAGCTAATTTTAATACCAAAAAGGTGGCTTATTAATTAAATCCACAATTTGACGTAAACGCAAATGCAAAGCAGTAAAATTAATCACGAAAAATTATAAATCGAATAAAAAACGAACCAAAACAGCTTTTTACTGTTTTAATTTTTTTTATTTTTTTTGTTTTTTTAACATATTGTTGGCTTGATTTTATAATAATTATTTAATTTGTTTATATGTAAATCAAAAAAAAAAAATAATCGAAAATTATTTAAATTTTTGTAAGAAAGTTTTCGGTTTATTTTTTTATTGCCACAAATGTTGCGAGTAATGAGTTTGTCTTCAGAAGTAGTTAAGATTCCTGCGGTGGTATGAACTCTATTTTCTATGGTATGAAGACTACATATGTATATTTCTCTCTTAATACGAGTATATACATACTCTTATTAATAACAACAACAAGAAAACTTTATTAAAAAGTAACATATTTGGTTTCAATTACAAAAATTGTGAAGTATTACCATTTGTTGCTTATGGAAGCCCCAATTACGTATGTGCTTAGTTTGGGGAATAATTAATTTGGATGCGTACAGAGCATTACATTAAAATCCTCTACATTACTCTAACCGTACCCCGCCTTCAGCTGGTACATTTCTTTTATGTCTTCGGTATTAAATATGTACGTGCTCACTGGTCCAATAACTGAATTATTGTGCTTATAGTGCAGTGTACTGCCTGTATTATGCGTACTTTGGAGTACGTCGTACGTCGCGGCGGTATAAACATTTACACAACGAAGTATGAAATTTGTATCAAAAAAGTTCACGGTCAAATTTTTATTTGTGTTTGGTTAACTTTGATTGAATATCAATTTATTTTGAAACCTACAACGAAATTTAATCTGTCACGAACAGATCTGTACTCGAGTATGCATGGCTATTTACTTTTTTTCGAAATTTGGACTTTATAGACATGCTAAGAATAAATTTAAATAGAATTCTTTAAAAAAGAGAAAGTTTCTTTCTAGTCTAAATTTATTATTTTATCGTTAATATAAAATATTTCTTTAGTTGAATCAAAATGGAAAATTCTGAACAAATGTTATGTTTAATAATGGATGAACATAATTCTTTATTTTTATTTTTAATTAATTTTTTTTAAAGAAATTTTTATTTAACTTTATGTATAGAATAATTGCTATTACTTTTTACTATACTTATATGGATGTATGGATTTATATATAATCAGTATTGAAACATAAAAATATGTTCTAAATAGCTGCTATCCTTTGTTATTGAAAGGTTTTAAGAGTTGAAGTTATTTATAAAAAAAATCTCTACAAATATTTAATGAAATTATTAAAAAAATAAAAATTAAATTCAATTAAAAATTAAAAATTCAAAACTAAATTTAGATTTAGGTTTGAAAACTTAATTTTAAATTATACTTAGGCCGTGTGCGAGATCGAGTAAATTGATAGTAAATTGAGGGAAATAGTGAATTATGTTGGTATGGCAGCAAATGTTGGTATTTACCAGAATTTCAAGTAGAGTAAATTAGATAAAAATTAGGTAAATTAGGTGTTACCATTGTGAAAATTTTATAAGATGTTTAATAAATAAACAAATAAATTTAAAAACTTTAAACCAAAAATAATAAATAAGTGCAATAAATAAATATTTACATAACTACCGCGCAAAAAATTCCTAGAAAACTTCAATTTACTTTACCTCAATTTACTCGAACTCGCACACGGCCGTAATACACACCTTTAATAATTTTAATCAATTCCAAAAATAAAGTCTGGGATCAAAATGGAAATAAAATATTAAATAAAGAAAATTTAAAATAGAAGCAAAAAATTGATGATGAAATTATAATAATAGAAATAAATAATTTATTTATTTAAAAAAAAGCTAACTGTAATACTCTAAAGACTCTTCAGTGGATATTCATAATTCATTTTGAACAGAATGGGTATATGCCCAGAGTGGTTTAAGCTGCTCCAAATAATGGCAAGAGAAAAAAATTTGTTTATAGAAAAATTATCCAATAAAATGGAAGACAATTCAAAAGTATTATCTCTCAATATAATTATAAAAACTGCACTAGCATCAAAGTTGATATTATTAAATTAAAACTGATCAAATCAATTTGTATATAAAGAAATAGGTTTTGTAAAGGTATATAGTATATTCTAGAGACCAATAAAAGGTAAAGAGTGCATGATTTGAAAAATAGTTGAGTATGATATATATACATATATATCGAAGCTTATAAAGTTATAAAGTTTTTTAGTCCTTTATTTAATATGAATGATAACAATTCTTCAAACTAAACTGCTATTTGTTTGTTTTTAGACAATTTTTCTGGTATAAAAACTGTAAACAGACCTAAGGTTATAAATCTGGCGGCTTAGCTGACGGCTTAGAGTAATTTAGCACGAAATTCATAATATAACAATTGAGTATTTGTGTCCAGAGTAGTTTTCTTGATGTAATATCATTTTTTTTTTCAATTGTGAACTAGTTAAATGTAGTTAAAACTGAGAACATCCTAAAATTATTTATTTTTGATATTATTAATTATTACTAAATTACTAATTACTCATGACCTAAGCTTTCGAATTAATAATTTTTAAAAATATACCAAAAATAAAAATAAAAAATTTAATAGTTACTTATAGATGGAATAAAATAGAATTATAAATAAAAAATATAATAGATAAATCAGAGTTCAAGTTAAAATACAATAAATAAAAGCAATAATAAAATATATATTTATCAAAAGGTAATAAAGTAAATAAAATATTGCGCAATCGAAATATAATAAGTAAATAATATCTAGAAATAATGTATAATAACAAAGCATAAAATCAATTTTAAGCATATATATATATGTATATATATATATTATATATATATATATATATATATATATATATATATATATATATATATATATATATATATTATATATATATATAATATATATATATATATATATATATAGTAAACAAGAATAAAAATTATAATATAAAAATTCGAACAAAAATATATAAAATTAAAAAAGAAATTAGATAACATAAAAAAGCATTAAAAATTAAATATCCTTAATTAATGTATTGTTAAAAGATATAAAAAGTTCACTACCATTATTTAAAATTATTATTATTATATATAGAATTAAATTTTATAGATTTTAAGATCTTATAGAAAAATAAAATTAAAATGAAATTAAAATTAATTTATAAGTTTTGCTTCAAAGCTAGATTTTGTATCTATTTATACTATTTATAAATTTAATAAATATTAAAATTAATTTAAAACATACGTAAGCAAAGGTATATAAAATAGATATAAAAAAAATAAACCATATATAATTAAAGCATTAAATAAAATACTCATAACTTAAATAATATTCTAATATTTTCTATGAAATTATACTAATTAAATATGCAAATATTGATATAAAAAACTTGAATCCATTCACATATGTATCGTGCGTATAGTTTACTATTATACACATGTAATTTTATTATTATGTAGATCAGTGGCTTAGTAAATTATTTATGTAGATTGCTTTGTCATGAATAGCTGAACTGAGATACACTGGAAATATGTGGGAGATCTTGTTACCTAAATTAGTTGCGTTCTAATAACACACTTTATAAGGTTTGCGGTTTAATTGGTTTAATAAATATAAGAACTCTAGAGTTCTGGAATTAAACTCAAGCTAACTAAATTATTGAAATCATAATTAAAGACAATAGAACCACAAAGTGATTTACCTCAACTTAATTTTAAAACTGCCTCTTTGGGTATAAAAAAGTAAATAATTTAAAAAAAATATTTCTAAATAAATTAAGAAAAAAATAACTACATAAATTATCAAACATTATGACTTGGTTTCCACATTTAATTTATATCTGTAAAACTTACCTTGAAATTCTCAACAAAACCTACGTACATGCACATACCTATATGTAGATACGTCCACAAATAATTTCAAAAAATGTATCTGTTTACATGTCATGATACAATTACTGTGGAAATCTGATATACCAAATATTGAAGTGAATGCAATCATTGCTGCTGCCGCTATTAGTTCATTTGTACGACGATATGTAAACAAATATACGAGTAAATTTATGTAGATACGTACAAATTTATTCAGCATTATTGCTCTTGCTATATTTGTTTCAGAAGTTATTTATAAGTGATATACGCTTGCAACTTAATTAAAGCAGTCAATGTCATTAACGGTTAAATAAGACTTGTCACAACAACAATAATAACAATAACATGAATAATAACAATAGCAATAATAAACACAATGTGCTAATGTTTAGATACATAATTAATGCAACATTGCATATAAACATGCCTACAGACATTTCAAGTCAACATGTGCACTCATAAAATTGGTTTATGGTTTATGGCTGCAGAACAGTTTGAATTATAAGCAAGAAAAAAAAATTAAATTCTAATATTCACACCTAATGTGGGAGTATTTTAAAGTATTATAATTTTTAAGATCCATATGAAGTTCTCTTGGCACTAATAACATTTACGATTCCAGTAGTGGTGCTATAGATGTCAACAAGTGTTTCTTTTATCGTCTGCACATAACCATTTGTATTCTAGACGAGAAATAGACTGGCTCTGACTTTGACTCAATGGCTGGCTGGCTGGCTGACTTAACAGAGCTGCTCCTTTCGCGTGCTTAGGAAATTTTGCCTACTACAGTTAAGATATTTTTTTATTATTTTAGGTATTACCTACTCGTATTTGTATGCAGATACTTTTGTTTGTGTGTTGCTGCGATATCAATTTTGAATTGGTGGCACTTCACTTTGATTACGCTGTTAAGTGAACATTAATTGTATATTGTTGGTGTTGTTGGTGTTGTTGGTATTGTTGGTGTTATTGTTGTTGTACTTATGGCGGCGCTTGATTGATGTGACGCCATTGTAAAGCCGTTAATGAGCGTTTAAGTACTTTTAATGTGTTTATATTTATCTATATCTCGAAATATTTAAGTGTATGAGTCTACTAATTTAACCCAAAGTTCATTTATAAATTCACTGAAACACTGAAATGCACAATCTCAATGTGATAAGAAAAATTTATGTGAAAATGAATACCTACATACATACCAGAGGCATTTATTATGTTTATCGTATTTGGGACATCGAGATAATTAATTACGTGAAATTCAAAGGACTTTGTGGAATTTATTGCATATTAAAATTAAAGTATTTTGCTTAAATAAAAGAATTTATGTTAAGTAATTTATTATAGTTAAAAAAGAAATGTGTTGATAATTTTTTTAAAAATGTACGAGTAAATTCTGTGAATATAGGCAATTATGTTAAATGTTGGGCATTAAATATTGGTAAATAATGTGAATGGGTATATGTTCTAGGAAAGATAAAAATGTTTAAAATGAATTTTAAATAATTGTCTTTTAAATATTATGCATTGGATATGAACATAAAACTACTTAAAATGAGTTTAATGTTAAAATTTATATTTTTGTTATGTGTCTTTTGAGTTTAAATTGAAACTTCATATACTCAAGTTAAATTTTCATAAGTTAATTTAAATTCATATTTACTTAAAAACAATTAAAATAACTACAATGTTTGATATATGTTATGTTATCAGAGAGCACTGATATTCAGATTTTATTCCACAATGGCATAGGGAATTAAGGAATATTCCTGGATCATACTCATTTCTACTTTCATTTAAACTAAAACTTCATACACTTAAGAAAAATTAACATAAGTTAATTTAAATTCATATTTGCTTAAAAACAATTAAGATAACTACATTGTTTGATGTATCAGAGAGCACTGAGATATTCCGATATTATTCTACAATGGGTTATGAAATAAAGGAACACACCTGGAGAACACGCATTTCTACTTTCTTTTAAATTGAAACTTTATATGCTCAGGTAGTATTCATAAGTTAATTTATCTTCATATTTGCTTTAAAGCAATTAAGAGAACTATAATGTTTGATATATCAGAGAGCACTGGTATTCAGATTTTATTCCACAATGGCATAGGAAATTAAGGAACAGTCCTGGATCATACTCATTTTTACTTTCATTTAAATTGAAACTTCATATACTTAAGTAGTAATCCTAAGTTAATTTATCTTCATATTTGCTTTAAAACAATTAAGAGAACTATAATGTTTGATATATCGGAATATCAGTTATTCCGACTTTATTCTACAATGGCTTAGAAAATAAAAAACATATCTGGAGCATACTCATTTCTACTTTCTTTAAATTGAAACTTCATATACTCAAGTAATATTCATAAGTTAATTTATCTTCATATTTGCTTCAAAACAATTAAGAGAACTATAATGTTTGATATATCAGAGAGCACTGGTATTCACATTTTATTCTACAATGGGTTATGAAATAAAGGAACACATCTGGAGCATATTCAAGTTCCCTTCTGGTTTGGCTGGAATAGTGAATGTGGGTTAGCATTCTGAGACAGAATTGCTATATGTTTGAAATATTGTTTACACTGATATGTCTGAAATATGGAACTTACTCTAAGAAAATTATACCTTTGATGTGTAAATTTTAATTATAATTTTAAATAAGTGACAGTTCTTTTATAAGGAGAGTAATTAAAAAAACTGAAAGTAATATATTATAGTTAATATTATGATAAAAAAGAATTTTTTGCAAATGAAAAGTAGTTAGTAGTTATTTATGTTGTGAGAGTGGATGTAGTATATCAAGTGTGGCGTGTGTTACCTTTTCACCTTGATCACGCTATGGGAGAAATGGTCCATCAAATACCATAAGATATTTTCAAAAATATTTCTGTTCTTTTAATATAAATTAACAAGTGTGAGGCTTTATGATGCTAATGTGAAGATTTGGTTAACTTGATAGTCCATAAAACCCCTTAAAAAATGGTTTAGAATTTTTGTTTTAGATTTGTAAACATTGCTTGAAGTTACAACTCCTTAAAAGGGCTTAAAAGTTAGTTTTACTAAAAAGGACTTAATAAAGTATTTTTAAATATTAATCATTTTCTCTAGACAGTGTATTGATTATTAGTTATTATAATACAAGGCAATGTATTGTTAGCAAGAACATTTTAAGTAGATTAAAGGAATGATTCATTTTATTGTTCTGCCTAAAATTTCCATATCTCATATTAAAATTCTGTACAGATTTACTATAAGGTTTTATCAAAACTATACTAAATCAAGTATAAAATGTATTTCCGTATTTGTTCGGAAAAACGCATTCATATATTAAACAAAATATATTTCAAAATATAAAAACCCAAAATTTAATTCAAGGACAATAATTTATTGACTTCGCTGCAATCTATAATAAAATGCGAACAATACGGATACGTAATTCAAAATGGATTTAGCCACGCCACGTACTACAAATAATACATAGTTAACCAAATCCGCACATAAAAAATGGACTCCCACTTTTTTAATAGTTAATAGTTAATTTAGTTAATAGTAACTAAATAAATAATTTAATGAAATTATGAAATAGAGTATCGTTGTTTGCATTAAAATTAAATAAAATAAAGCATATAATTTAATAACAATAAAATGTGGACAACAACAACCACAACACAATGTATCTCAAGCTCAGTTTGAATATTTCATAAAGCAAATTTCATTGAAAATTTCACGCAAAAAATTCGTTTGTTGTGAAAATTGTTTAAATACCAAAACAATTTCTAGTTTCATGTAAACACAAAAAAAAACACTAAAAATAAAAATACTAAAAGGTAAATAAAATTAATTTAATTTTATTAAAAAAGAGTGAGGAAACGCCAGCCCTGACGCATTGTATCTGTGGACTGTGGTCACTTCGCATTGCGCATAACAGACGATTTCAAAGAGTGTTGACATTTTACGAGTTTATCCAATACGAGTTTTGCTTAATTTTGGATTTTTTCTGCTCAAAATTTTATGGAAGTTCAATTCAGTTCAATTTGTGAATAGTCACTTCTGTTGCGATTTGATGGCGGCGTTGTAGGTAACGCTCGTATCGCAGTTAGTATTCACTTACTATCATGGCGATGTTGTTAATTTGGCGTCATATCCATTATTCCCTCATGTATTTCGCATTAAAATTTAAAGCACACCATTCCATTTGCGGGCTTCATGTGTGTCTGCTCTGTGTGTCCAACTCTACAACGATATATAGTAGTTATACCTAGATACGCAAGTATCTATGTATACTATGTATTATTTTATTTACAAGTGTTATTATGCAAAAATATATGCCATGCCATAAGTCATGTTTTTTTGTTTTTGTTTTTGTTTTTGCACTCATGCCATAGTTTCTCAGCTCAAGCTGCGTTTCGTGCTTTAGTATGCAACGACGAAAGATACAATTTGAACGTTTTACGGTGGGAACTTTGCTTATCGATTCAATTAAATTGAAAATGTCAAAGGCCTCCCAACGCATACTCAATTGCCAGCAAGTGAGTGTGAAAATAATTATTCAATGAATTGCAAATATTTTAAACAAATATCGGTTAATAGTAACGAAGTGGAGTGGAGCGGAGTGGCGTTTTATAATTCTTTGAAACATACATAGTGTAAAATGGTGTGGGTTAATGGATTGTGCAAAGTGTCACATTGTTGCATAAATCTGCTTTATATTAAACGCCTCTCATAAGCTAAAATATTCATATATGAAATTTATATCTTTTTAATAAGACCAAAAGGAGCTCTTTTGATATTAAACAAGTTTAGGAACAAAATTTGATCCCATCTCAAGTTTGATCCCATCAAAAAATACATAACGGATAGAACCCTGAAATTATTTTCGAAAACTGACAGGCTTGCCAATACCGCGTTATTGAATCTCAGAACGGTTACAGGCTCCTCGGGGAGAAATGCAGATCTGGTATCAATTACTGCTTAGTCTGATGAAGTGATAAGTTAGCTTAGTCTGATGAAGTCATAAACAATAATCCAGTCAAGGCGTAAAGATTGGTTATGAAGACATCTCGCAGTTAATAGACAGTAGAAGTGCTCAAATATATTGACTCAATAAGCCTCAACATAACAATAATATAAATTAAATGATTTATTTTTTTATATACTTAATATAATAGAAATTAGAAGTATCTAATAGAAATTTTAAATATATAAATTCGTATGTGTCATGAAATAAACTAAAGTTTAGTTAGAATCTAAAAATATTTTAACAAAAAAAAAATTATTCACATCGAAAAAGTCGCAACAGATTAATATAAATTAACTCTGAAACAGTCTCATCAAAAATGTTATACCAGGAAGAGGACAATAAAACCTTTCAAGACCTTTCATTAAAAAGTATTTTATGTAGTTGAATTGCTAAAAGTAGAATAAGCTAACCATCAGCTGGAAGCTGGAACTATAAAACTGAATGAAATCTATAGGTTTGATACACAATTGTCGAAGCTATCATATTACATTCTACTTTTAAGCATTTAACCATAAGTAGTATTCACCTCTTCGGAGCTTAGACTCTTTTACAATTAAATGAAAGCAACCATAACAGGTACAGAAGCAGGCCTATAAAATTTTTCTACAGATGCGATAAATTTAATAAAAAAAAGAAAATCAATAACTAATATAGACTCAATAACTTAATTCATCTCATTAAAGTAAAGTAAATAAATATAAAAAAGAGTACTTGGATGTATGTTCAAAAAAAGATGCTTTTCACATTGATAGTTTTGAAGATATCAACAAAGATGCAAATAACATATATATGTAAATATATTTCTAGAAGATATTAAATTAAATATTAAAAATGTAGTATATAAAATATTTTTAGCATTCTTCATTAACATCAAATCTGGAGGCAGGGATTTCTAGAAGCTCTATTTACTATAAACGATTTTTTTTAAATATCAGAATATAGCCTTGCAACTACTTAGTGTATTTATATTAAGAAATATACTTAACTAATGTATTGATATAATATAAATTAACTTAATATATATTAAGCGTAGTCATCTGAAAAAAATACTTAACATTAATGGTAAATAAGGTTCGAAAAGTAATGAACAACAACAACAAAAACTTCTCTTACTATTACTACTTTTCTATTAAGTAAAATAGAATTTAACTGACGTTTAATTGTAACCTTAAAAATACTGTTAAAAAATCTTAAAATAAAACGTTGAAAATCCCTATCGGCGGATTAATATGCACTACTCAAAGAGATGTCAGATCAATATGTACTACTCTAAGAGATGTCTATGATCTACTCCTCAACAAAAGTTTACTTGATATTACTGCATGGCAATTTATTAGAAAGAGTAATATATATACCATAGACTGTAAGTTCTATAAAAGGAAATCAATGGACTAATAAAATCATTGGGTTATCTTATCTGAAACGACTTGAATATTGTCCCACCAAAAATTTTATTAATGCATCAAATAAGAATATACCTATCATAACGAAAATCACTATATCATAAAGATATAGATATACATCTTTATAGATTACTAAAATAAATAATCAATATATAGATTAATGAAGATTACTAAGTATGCGTGATTGTAAGATGGCTTGTTTAAACGTTTTGTGGACGAACTTTATAGCTGTGAAAGAGACGTGTAAGGAATATCAATATTCGTCAATACAGTATTAAATATTTCTGCACCCACGGAGTTTCAATTCAAGAGAAGAAAAACAATTGAAAAAAATGAGTTCTGAGTCTTACCAGATAGGTCAGTAGGTAACTTGAAGTGTTGATTGGTCTTTTAGATTGTTTCAGTAATTGAAAAAAAATTGTATTCAAACAGTCATGATACATTTTTAACACATATACACACATAGATAAATATATATCTATATAGACTATAGAGTATGGGGGATATTCTTGTATAGGACTATGCTAATTAAAAACTAATTTTTAATTTTTTTTTTTTTGTATTCACATAAGCCCTTTCAAAAAATAGAAAAATGTAGTCCTACGATTTATTTTAAGATGTCCTTTAAGATGTCAAGTCTCTACATATGCCAATTCAATTTAGAACTATTTTTCTTTTTCTTTGTTCAGTCTTTCCAGTTACGGAATAAATGAGATCAGTTAATGGTGTGTACAATTATTCATGGAATTCCGATGAAAATGTAGCGTATATGATATATAAAAGAATACAAAACATAATGTAATAATTGGGTAATGGCCCAATCTTTTCATTGATGACCTTTTAATTTTTTCAAAAAAAGTCCCACCTCAACTTCATATTAACATAAATATAATTTATTAAATGATTCCTTTCAAATCAGTGTACCTAGAAATATAAAGGATTTGATATTTCAGGACATGAAAATGAAAAATACCTGTAGAAAAAGGCACACCTGCTCTTCTCACAATAAAAATTTTCACTTTCAATGATAGTCAGGACTCTAGATTAATTTCCTTGTGACTGCATAATTGAGGTTCATCTATTTTTTTCAAATGCATCTGCATTGTGCGTGAGCAGGTCACGCGCCTTTCTAAATCAATTTTGTAGTACAAAAAAAAAAAAAAAATTGAGACAAATATTTTATAGTTTTTCCTTTTTTTTGTTTTATTGCAACATTATGGTTGTTAGAAAAAAAATATCTCAAATTTTCGTGTGCTTCTCTGTGGAAGTGCAATCTGGCACAAACTTAGACCAGACATTGAATCAATTAATCATTGAGAGATACATAAAAGAAATGTGACAGATCATGAAATTGAAAAATGGCAAGGGAAAATCGACATTAAGCATTAAATCGAAAAAACTATTTTGACCCAAATTCACAGACATACTGAGTACGGCGCAGACTGTTGCATATCTACACTGACCTACACAAACGTAGAAAAGATAACATAGACAAATTGAACTCAAAATTCAATATCTTTTGTTTCGTTATCAGCTGTGGAGGAGAGATGAAATTTATCTGCGCTCAACACTTTTGCACTACATACAGAAGTATTTATTTATCTTTTTCTTAATACACTGATGAGAGATTATGTATCTCTCTACAAACACAATTGCATATTTGTTTGGTTTTATGACTTTGATATCCTTGTGTAATCCTGTCCCGTACCGCACTGTTGCCTTATTCAAATCCTGTTGCCACACTCTCCTGCCTATTGGCCCGTTTTCGGCTTTGTTGTGCTCGACGAGCTGCTAAATTTGGCGGCAAACAAATCTTTGCAGTTTGCAACTGTTTTTATCTGATAACGCAGTGGCCGTACTTGTATCTGTATCTGTATCTGTGTATCTGTATCTGCGGCACCTCCACATCCATTAAGAACACTTCATGCACTCGTTTCCACTTGTTTTGCTTTCCCTATTGCACGTTTCTTGTTTCAATCTTTTTTCTAATGTTTTTCAAATTTCTGTATTATTTTTGTTTTGGTTTCAGTACAAGTAGTATTTTGAGGTTTTTTTTAGTTTTATTTGTTGTTGCTTATTTCAACTACAATGAGTTTTGTATAGTTGCGTAAGTTTATCTTCAAATTTCAAATTTTTTTTATTTTTTTTTGTTTTTTGTGAATTTGGTTTCCTTCTTATTTTGAATTTGATTTAACAAATTGTTAGAATTTGGTTTCAGTCTGTTTTCAGTTTTCAAATATCAAAGTCGTAAACAAAAATTGGTGGCGCGTCAAAACTTTTTTTAATTAAAGAATTTTTCTGAAATACGTAAAAATAAAAAGCAAAAAAACTAATTGAAATTTAGAAAAAGTGACAAGTTCTTAATTTTACGAAATAATTTAGACACTTCCAAATCGTTTAGTGTTTTTTTCTCATTTAAACGAAATACTAAATTTTAAGCATTTAAGATATTTGCTTAAAAATTTTGAAAAATTGGAAAAATTTTAAAAAATATTTTACAAAGTTTTATTTATTTCTTTAAAGTGGAAATATACAAAATAATTTTTTATTTTAAATATTCCGAGTAAAAAAAAATAAATTAAAAATAAAACCAAATAACAACAAGTTTCCATTTAAAATAATACAAAAAAAAAAAAACCAAAAATAAATATATAAATATAAATACACTTATGGGAATATTTATATATAAAGTAAGTAAGACAATTTTTATTTAGTTTAATAAATTGAAAATTTATAGAAAATAAAATAAAATAAAATAAATTGTTACCATAAAAAAGTAAATAAATAAATATGGAAATCATAATGATAACAATGAAGCAGTTAATATTACAATTAAAAATTTTAATAAACAATATTATTAAAATTAATAAAATGGAAATAAATTGAAAAGAAAATTATTATGATATAGAAAAAAGAGTTATATTAAGAAATACAACTCTTTTTTAAATCGAAAATTTTTTTTTTTTAATCCAGTGAGTTCTTCAGCTGACCATACAACTTCTTCCAATACTTAGTAGTATTAGTTAGCTTTCTATAAGTCCATACATTTTTATTTAAATAAATAAAATTTTATTATCACAAATTAATAATATGTTATGCTTATATATCATATAACTGATCAGTTTAAAAACACATAAATGGACCTTGTACAAGACGGCAAGTTCCAAAATATTTATATCACATTACTTCTAGTATTTATATATCCAAGAATACGTATGATACACTCTGTTTTCTTTAAAAATTGTGACTAGACTCAATAAATCCGGTCATCAATTAATTAATTATTAATTAATCTAGAACTATGGAAATAAATAATTTGAATAGATCTAAAATTGGCAATATTATATTCTTATAACCCAGTCATTGCTTAATTGGCCGGATTCCAAGAGACAAGGTTACAGTTTATGATCTTTGTGGCCTCTGTCAAAAAGAAGAAGAATTACTGATTTACCTGGTATATTTTTGTACGTGGTCATTGCGTTATAAAACTAGAAAAATAATCAATTTATGTAAGACCAATATCAGCAATATTATATCGTTTGATTAGTAATGAACATGCATATATGTACTTCTGGATTTTTATGTGATCATTTTTGTGACTTCTGTTAAGAAAAAAAAAATTATTAATCTCATATTTATTGGACAGAAGTCTAGCTTTTGCAAGGAGCATTACTACAATTCTTTAAACATTTTTGTCTAGGTACCTCGAAAAACTAATAGAAAGTGATATTGGATACTGGCAACCTTACTAAATTGTTAAAATAACTAGTTAAAATTATGCTCTATAATTAAAAATAATTAAATAAATCACTTGTATCATAAAAACCTTTCAGAAAACTAAATAATTAGATGGGGGCCTTGTTGAAATATGTATCCTTGGAGTATTGTACCGGAGTGGCCCTATGCCTCACTACAGGAAAAGGACAATAAAAATAAAAAATTGTATTAGACTCACTGACGGTCTATGTGAATTATGTGACAATTTTGCCTTTGAACAAAACCTTATCCCAATAGTTTATTTTTAATTAAGATAATTTAAAAAATAATTCCTAAATTCCTAACAATTCCTAAATTTTAGAATATATGTTAGGTTAGGTTAGGTTAGGTTAGGTTAGGTTAGGTTAGGTTAGGTTACTGGGGCCGTTCGAAGACTCACCTAGACATGATGTCCATTATGATACCCTTAAGAATTTGACACCTGTCACTATACCCATTTAGTAGTGGCCACAAAGCCATTGATACGAGCTATGGAAATAGAATCCAGCTCTCTCAACGAATTGAAAAAATGCGACCCTAAGTAGGAGAGTCTTTGTCTAGCAAAAGCAGGACGCTGTTACAGAAGGTATATTGGTAATTCCTCTTCATCATCCTCCATGCATCAATATTCAATATATATCTCAATATTTGCTGTTTGGTTTAAAGTTATGTCAAATGATGTTGGGAATTTTCACCAAATTTTTCTTTATTCAATATTTTTTTTTTATTTAATATATCAATTAAAAAAATAATTGTTGCTTTAGAAAATAATTCAAAGGATTATTCTGTTTTAAATCCAATAAAAAAGAAATTTGTTTAATAATATAATTTAGTCAAATGAACTGAACTCTTAATTAAAATTTTGTTATGCAAGTCACAATTCTAGAAATATTTTTTGTATAAACGAAAAAGAAAATTTATTGTTTATTGTACAAAACTTATAAAATATTTATATAACTTTTGAAATATAATACCCTTAAATGATTTATTTAAAAAGTAGCAAATATCGTTACTGCAAAAAATTATTTATAAATATTTGTCAAAATAGAGTTATGCTGAGTTACAAAAGAAAAAGTTACTGGTAATTTCAAAATATTTTACAAAAAAAAAAACAAATAATAAAAAAATAATAAAAAGGAAACATAAAAGTTTATATATCAAATAGAGGGAAAAAATTTCTTTCATAATACAAAAATGCATAAATCCTTCAATTTTTGAAATTTTACATTGCAGTGATGCACATTTTTATTTTGATTTTTATTTTTATTTTTCAATAAAACAATTTCATTTTCAATTTTTCATGTTTATTTAATTGCACTCAGTTTTGTATCTACAGAATGTAAAAATATTGTTTAATGCAACCAGGCAATTCACTAAAACCTATAAACTTTAAATATTTCAGATACCGAAACCGAAAGAAATTTGATTTGTTTATAAATTCGGCACGCGTTTCTGTTGTTGTTGTTTTCATTTATCTCTCAATGTGGTTTTTTTTTACTTTAATTTAATTTCTTGTTGCAATAAAAATTTCGTTATTATTTCTGTTAACAAAAAAAAAAAAAAATTTGTAATGAAATTGTGTTGAAATTGGATTGCATGTGCAGTTTTCAGATGCCAGAAATGCAATGCTGCACCGCTGCACCGTTGCACTGGCTGCACTGCCGCCGCCTTAATTATGCGCAAAATGCTATCAAACGCGCAATACAAAAATTTCAAATAAATTTCAATATTATTTTATTTAATATTTTCTCATGTATACGAAGTATTTAGCAACTGCAGATTAGTTACTGAACTCGCGCTAAGCACATATTTAAATATATAATTTATTTTTTAAATGAAATTATTTTTTTCTTTTTTTTCAAAGAATTTTTCTTATTGCTTACTTGAGGCCCGGTAAAGTCTGTCGGTTTGATGTTTTGATTGTTGAAATCATGCTGAGAACCCGGCGTGCGTCTATCAACCGCAAAACGCCGATTGGAATCTGAAGTTTAAAAGTTTTGTTTTGATTTTACAAGATTGCATAAATTCTATTTTTTTTTCTTTGGATCATTTGTGTTCTGAAAATACCAATCTTTCACATATTGTGAAAAGTTTTGGCATGAACGCAGCACAAGTCACGTAGTTCAGACTAAATAAAAACTCAAAAATATTAACAATATTTATTTCTCTTATATTTCGATGGGAAGTATAAACGGAGAAGTTTTCTAAATGCATTTCTATAAGAAATCGATAAATATTAATTTTATAAAAAAGTTAATGTTGAACCCACACAAAAGAAGAAGGAAAAAATATTATAATGAAAGAAAGAAAATAAAACTTTAAATAAAAGTTATTATCTTAAATAGTGGGACATAGCCCGCATGACTATAGACTGGAATCTGTAGGGAAGCCGACGTAGAGGACAGTTGGCTTATATTTGGCACAGGCAATTTGGGCTCAAAGCTACTAGTACTGACAAAACCTAGGGACAAGTGAAGGCAGTTGCATCCAATAGAAAGGAATGAAAGAATCTAATTGTGGTCCTTTAATACTCATAGGATCTACGGGAACTAATATACAGTGGGTGGTCACAATTTTGGCACTGATTAGAAAGGTGTTATTATTATGTTGCAGCTGTTTTGAGCTAGTGCACTTAAGCACTTATACTATTTTTCAACTCGAGGTTTCTTCAAAACCCCTCTCCAAAACACCTTGACTAGATTATTGTTTCTCACTTCATCAGACTAAACAATAATTGACCTCAGATCTGCATACCTCCACGAGGAGCCTGTGACCATTCTGAAATTTGATAACGCGGTGTTTGTAAGTCTGTCAGATTTCGCAAACAATTTCATATATTTAGAAAACAAGGTTTTGACAAAGGATCTACGGGAACTAATATATAGTGGGTAGTTAAAATTTTGATACTAATTAGAAGGGATAAATAACATGTATTTTAGTAGACAAGCTTTTGATGAAATGTTGAGTTCAGCTAGAAAATAATAATTCAAACAATATATGACACATCTACCTAGATACACACTCAAACTTTAGTACAAACCGATATATAAAAAAATTAAGATTTTTCATTAATTGATTTATTTTAAATATAAACAAACTCTCATTAAATATCATTGTCTAATTTACTACTTTGAAAATAATAAGAAATTTATACATATATATTTAAATATACAAACTATTTAAAAATTTATTTTAATTTAAACCAGTTATTATAATTTTCAATTCTATTTTTATTACTACAAAAAACATTATAACAGCATTCTTAATCACTCTAATCAATTATACCAACCAATTAAAGTAAAAAGAATAATTATAAGTAATTAAAAAAAATTATTAATACTAATAGATTTTAGTCTTATATAAAAATAACTTGTAAGCTTTAGCTTTACGAAGCCAATTAGGTTCGCAGTGATTGCGAAATAAATTGAAGTCATTTAAAGACAAAAGAAAGGTCTTTAAAGACAATATTATATACGGTGACAGTGTTAACACAAAATAAATATAAAATTTAGTTAAATATTTCAGATGTTAAGTATTCTGTTCTAAATGATATCACACCAAGACAAGGCGATTCCAGATTTCTACAAGGCGCTATACACTAATTGCTGATATAGCTCTCTACTCGAAATGTCATGATATATGTTACGTTTAGACTATTGTACTTAACTCGACATATATGCAGCAATATATGCCATTTAAAAAAAAAAGACCCTAACGAGATCTATAATAAAGGTTCTATAATAATAAGGTTCTATAAGTCTAATTATAAATATAGTGAAAAGTTGAAATCTTTTCATATTTTCATAAACTTTTCATATTGATGCAATTCTTACATCAATTATTAAAGCGATGAGTGCACCCAAAATATTCTGTTTAAAAACCCTATGTCTCCAGATGTAAGTCATTATATTCCGATTATGTGTTGTGGTGAAGAGAAATCTGCTCAAAAGAACTGTGTTTATCGTAAGCCACTGTGAAATTAGTATGCCCGGTCTGATACCGCACCTAATAAGCCATTTTAAGACAAAGTGAAGGTCTCCTTAAACAACTAATGATCGCCATTAAATGTTTTCCATTATTAACTGTTTGGGTAATACGAAAGATATAAACACGAAAGATACAAAACCATTCAAAACATTTAATAAAGCTTACAATTTTCTTTATTGAGATGACCAGTATCTGATTGAGATGCTTTAGAAAGGTGGTTACTAGCTTGTGTAATCTAAATCACGCAAATGATTTATAGGAACAAAACATTTATAAACCATCTGGTTTAATATCAATACAAATCTCTTGTAGGGAAGGCTCAATCACACAGCATGGTTTCCAAATCGACAGTGACACGGCAGCACATACGTTATGCCCGTATCTAAACAGAGCAGCTAAATAAGATTGCTATATTTTTTTATATAAATTGATGTGTGATATGGAATATTTCGAAAATGTTACAACTATTTACTAATTAAATTTTCTTATAATATATTTTAATTATTTTGACATTATATAATCATTTTCTAGAACAGAAACCCATTTTTGTCAATTATATTATATAGAGCTTACATGATATGGTCAAGTAGTTGTGTTTATATTAAAAATTAATTTACAAAATTTTATTCGGATAATTCTATTAGATTTATATATCCTGAATTGCGATTTGAACTGATATTTATTATATACAAATAGTTTATGATCTCGAACATTTCTTTCTTCATCATGTTACAAACACCATCACTCACTTATAATACCCTTATTCATGTTAGTGTGAAGGGTATTAATATAAACAAACCAAATTATCAGAAATAAACAAAACAATACGGCTCTTGTTTATAATAATTTTATTTGTTTTTTTTTTATTTTAAATAATTAACCTTCAGATTTATTTTGTTTAATCTTCGTAATTAAGAGCTAATCTGTCTACCTCCTGCCTCCTTTAAATATTTTTAATTTGAAGAGTGTTCGTTTATGGAAAATATGGTAATTATTTTTTATTGCGAAATATGGAAATAAAAGATTTCCTTTGTTTTCGATTTCTTTAAGTTGAGTAAAGAAAAATATTCATTTTATTTACTAAAAAATCCGTTAATGAGAAGATTTCATTAGATTGTATCTTCTGTTCAATTTCGTTCCATAAATATTTTCCATCACTCAGTCGAGTCACTCAGTTAAATGTTAAATATATTAAATTTCTACGCAACCAAAAATTGAAATAAATTTTTACTTTATTTGGATTTGTAATTTTTGAATATTAAAAGTATTCTGATTTTTTATTAAATCGTATTTTCAGTCAAGGTCAGCTCTGTAAACTATTCGGAATATTTAATTTAGATCAACATTTTTATTTGATTTGATTTAAAAAATTAAATTTTAAGAACGTTTTTTGCTCACACAATTAGCATTTATGCTTCATGCTTTAGTTCGAAATTAATTGTAAGTTTTTTTTTTCTGCGATTCTTAGTTGTTAATTAACATAAATTTAATTTACAAAATTTTAAAATTTAACATTTTTACGATTTTCTTGATAAGTTTTGAGGTTTTTTGAAGTTCATCGTACGAATTCAGTGACTTTGACTGATTGTACCACAAATGAAATATTCTGCATTTGCGGTTTAATCTGGTTTTGTTGTTCTGAGTTTCCATTCTGAATTTTATTTAATCTAAGAGAATTTAATTTAATAATAGCGTTTAATTTTTAATTAAAAAGTGTTAATATTATACTGAATAACCAAGCAATAATTATAGTTTAGACTTAGATCTCTATCTAAACATGTATATTGAAATCTTATATAAATGTTATCTGCTTAAGCGATTTGTAGAGAGAGAGAGAGACAGACACAGAGAGAAAGAGAGAGAGAGAGATAGAGACAATGAGAGAGAGTGTGTGTGTTATGTTAATAAGCTTTCATTATCCTATTATTCCTGCAAGATTTTTGAGGTATTCCATATTTCTAAGGTATGAAATAAAAACTAATCTCTTTGAATCATCAAAGCATTTATATATTGAATTCTTTAACTTCTTGATGGAGCATAGAGCCACATCGAAGCATTTAAAGTTATTCATATTCATTCGATTTTGAAAAGGATTTGGTCGCTTTATTATAGCAATCGAACACCAGACGTTAGGGAATCAGCTTATCCTAAGAATCTTTTCTAATGAGGGTTTTTGACATCTATTACTAAATGAGTATGTAAGTAAAGTATGTATCGTAGTATAAATTGATATAAAAAACGGACTAATTGATCAAATTTTAAATGAACACTGCTTTATATAGCTTTATATAGCTTTTCGGCTATATTCTATAGTTGTTTTCAAGATGATAACTATAGAATACTATATTCTAGACTATTCTACATTTATATTCTATACTATATATATCTATACTATACTATATATTCTATAGTCGAAACATGGGTGTAAATAAGAAAAAGGAATTAGTGTTGAAAACTAATTTTAATTGTGGATCATTTGAAAAATTAAATTATTAAGAATAACAGCCTAATTCATAAATAATTATAGAAGGTTTATAAAACTGTTTATTAAAAATGTTATTCATAAATGTTATTTAACAGTGTTATAATGCATTATAAGAATTTTTTATGAATTTGACTGTAAGTACTGAAAAATTACGAAAAATGTGCTTTGATATAGCACGTATATGCTTTTTTACAGGATTTAACTATTTTAATGAATGTATGAAAAGCATTGAGCCTTAGTGTTACTTTTATATTATTCCCAAATATTATATTACCTAGAAAATTAGTATCTACCTCTACCATATTTTTTTGTACAAAAAATACAAAATTGAAGTAAGTTAATATTTCTCTAATCAATTATAAGTAACACATAAAATCAAATTAAACTGCTGCCCTCAAGTAATTCCAAAAAAAAATATCCTCGACTTCATATTTTTTGCAGTTTTTATCTATTTTAAATGTGAAATTCTAAAATTGTGATATGTTGCCGATGAGATAATTAATGTAATGACATGTATCTGACATTTTACTGACATATAATTGAAAATAAAAAAAACTTCGTTTAGAAAACAGAAGGAAAGTTCGCACCTCATCGTAAATTGCAAATTCGTGTTATTTCAATTTTAATTTTCGAAATTACTAATGTCAATTTAATAGATAAAATTTATGATTGAATGACGGCACAAAAGTGATAATGCCTAAAAACGCACGCCGTTCCGACTGAATGTATCTGACAAAAATATTTGTCAACGAAAAACATTCAATTTAACAATTCTTTCGGCTCTTCAATGGTCTTTTTTTTTTTTTGATTATTTTAAGCGGATACGAGAAAATAATTTTCATTTTTATAAAATGAAATAAATTGCACAAAATGCAAATTTTAAAAATACATTTTTATGCATTTTATATAAATTAATTCTTTTTTCTTATATGTGGCGTGAGGGGTTGTCAACAACATAAAAATTATTTAAGAAAAAACCGTGGAAACAGACACGAATTAACAATGGACAAATGAGAGTTTTAAGCAGAAATAATTAAAATTAAGTGAAGCAAAAGCACTTTTATCTTTTATACTTTAAGTGTGTGATGTATGTAATGTATGTACATATTTACAAACAAACCGCTATGTTGTGTTCTTAACCTTTTAAGCTCAGCTTACATAAATTTTAAAATTTATTTTTTTCTTCTTACTTTTTGATATTTTTTGCCCGCATCTGAAACTGTCTTTTTCGGCTTGGATGTTTTTGAAGCATTACATGAAGTTCAATCTCCACAAACATACAGACACATATTTACATATATACCACTGTCGACATTTGTTAAAATACCGCGCATTTATTCTTAGAACTGCAACTATGTTAACTATTTTAATCAAAATTACAGCTGCCCATTGTTACGGCCTTTATGTAACTGACATTAATACAGGTAGATGGATAGATGGATGTTCACACTAATATATAATACAATACTGTACACAACATTCGTATCTATAAAAAAGGTATTGTCTTTATTGTTGTGTATGCAGAATAAGCTTAAAAAAATAAGTTGAAAAAATATATAAACAATTGTGTTTATTTTTATACAAGTGTTGCTGATGACAACGGTGATGGCGATGATGATGATGATGATGATGATGATGATGATGATGATGATGATGGTGATGATATTACAATTATATACTCAACAATGAAACTGGAATTCTAGATACCCACTTGTTAATCCCGTATATTCCGCATAAATACAGACATCATACACAAGTGCACAAGCATAAATGCCGGCTGACATTTCAGTCAAGAGAACGACAGATACAAATTATGGCCAAACAAAAGTTGTTAAGCAAATAACAAGCTTACAATATCAGTAAATAGTATCTACACCCGTGAAGAGCCAAACAAGACATCAACTACCAGCATTGAAATTAAAATTAAAAACAATAACAACACAGGCGACAATAACAGCAACAGCAACAAAAACAGCAACAGCAACAATAACAAACTCAAATAATTTTTGTTTTTTTTTTTTGTGTAATTTAAATCACAAAATAAAGCAACAAATCGAAGAGTATCTTTTTGTTCTGAATTTGCTTTGGAATTCCATATCAACGGTGTAGATAAGGACCTTTCGCTTTTCTATGCTGTAAATTGATGCGTAACTTTGTTTACACACTTCTGCCCTCCTTCAAGTTCAAGTACGTGAAATTGTACTTATTTCGCATGTCCCAGCTTAATGTTGTTACCACTGATGACAACTTCACGGCACAGGGTCACACTACAATCTTGTGTAGGGTTGTTTAAATCTCAATATTTATAGATTAAGAAAACTATTAGATTAAGAAAACCTGGAAAAATCTAGTAAAATAACATCGTTCTTGCAGAGATGAGAGGAAAGCCGCATACCAAGGGAAGTGCCTAGCGCTGATGCACAAGCGAAAGAAACAACTAGAAGAGTATTAAGTGGAACATAGGGATTCAAGAGTAAGAAAGATAGACCATATACTGTCTTTCATTACAGAAATTGGACTAGGAAAAACACACTAATCCAACAAAGGACCGCAATAGATCTGCTAGGTCGCAGTGTACTATCTTTCGTTCTTATAATACTAGTTCTTAAAATAAGCAGACTGTCAGGTGAATGCCGACAGTATTTGGTATTATTAATATTTGTTGGGTTCGAATATTGTTCACGATACTGCAGTTGTTAATAATCTATCTTCCAACTGTTCAAAAATGGAACTAATACGAAAAATGTTGAATATCATATCTGATTTAATGAATTCCCAATATTTGTAATGAGAGTGTCGACTCCTTATATAAATTTGGTACACCCAGACAAGCAGCAACTATGATGATGTTTAGCAGTTACATTTCGCTTATGTTGAACAATACTTTTTTCTCCGTAATGTATTTAGAATGTGCATTAAATTATTTGAAATATTTAATTATTATTCAAACATCAATTGAATCATATAAATCCAACTGCAAATATATACTTTATATTGGTTTGCACACTTTAAACTACGAAATATATAAACCAAACGCAATATCTAGCAAATCTCAGAGAAAATTAACTAGTGTACCATCTATTCCATCTACTCAGTATATTAGTACTCATTATATTAGTACTCAGTATATTAATACTCAGTACACATTTTTAATATGTGATGCTAACTATGATGATATTAAATCCCGTAGACCGTCACGTCAAATATTGACCAGCATTGTGCACGTAACTATTCCACAATTAGATGAACTAACTCAGAGATCCACACTTCATTGAACACCAGGTGTCACTCACCAATTGAATTAGCAATAGACTCTAATAAAATAAGCTTCTTAGTAATTGTAAAATCACTTGATCTACAATATGAAATACACGATAGAAAGCCAATGCAACTGATAGTTGATCAAATATAGAAGTACGTTTTAAGTCAGACCAGTATTACTTATAATCTGGCTAAACTATATATTCATAAGGTGCCATAATGAATGGACAATTGAATATCAAATCATGCCTACAATGCGTGATTGGATAAGAATTGAATATTATCCATGATTGGATCATAATTGGATAATACTCATAATTGAATAATATCCATGATTGGATTATATTAACGATTGTATAATATCCATGATTGGATAATATCTAAGATTGCAACGTAATTAGATAATATCCATGCTTGGATCATTATTGGATAATATCCATGATTGGATAATAGGCATACGTTTTAATTAGACGAGTATTTTAGGAGATCTGGTTAAGAACCAAATCTTCGTTAGGTGTTATAACAAATGGAAAACTAAAAATCCAATAACTCGTAATCTTCAATTAGGTAACGTTGTTTCTTTTGTCTAAACTAAAAATGAGTTTTAAAAAATTGCTTAGAAGGCTCGGCAGGAATTTGATAAGAATCAAACTTATAAATACTTAGTTGAGTTTTATTTTAGTGCTACTTTTCTTAATACTAATCAAAGAAGACAATAAACAGTAATCTCTATACTCAAATGGTTAGTAACCCTGAGCATTGTCCGATAAAAGTACTTAGTCTAATGTGGGAGATATGAGGGATATGCTCCTGCTAATTATAATATAGTTGGTTAGTAGTTGTAATAAGACAATCGTCTGAATATCTTAGATGCATTTACTCATCCCAAAGACATTATATGTATTTAATTATACATTTTTATTTTAATTAAATTTAAATATTTGTTATTTAGAAACTAGTTAATTTCTTTTTTTGCATTGAAAGCTTATAGAATTTATACCAAATATTCTGATTTCGAAATGCTTATTCGCCATTAAATAAAATGTTTGTTAATAAAATGTAAATATCAAATGAATTATTTAAGAACATAAAAAATATAAAAAAAATACTTTAAACGAAAATTTTTAATTGAAATTAACAATATTTTTTTTTTTTTGTTTAATTTATTTTCATTATTAGTCTTTGATTTATCGCTGTTAATTACCATTGAATTCATGTGAATTACCCTTTGCTACTTAAATATCTTTTATTAATACTAATTAATAAAAAGAACCTGTAAGGCGATATGCAAATGCCTCCCAACACTTAACCTTTTAATTGTTAGAACGAAGAATAAATTTATTCAAATTATATGTGAGTGTATCTTCAGCGGAGCGGCGCGTCTAGGTTGTTCACTGAAGTGTTAAGTAGTGAATCTCTGTCCAAAGGCTGGTGCTTCATAATGACAAGTTGAAGCTGTTTAAGCGTGAATTTGCTTGATTAGCTACATCAGACTTTAATGGTAATTATCGACAAACTTGTTCTAGGTTGAGGCGATAATTCTCTGAAAATGTTAATGGATATTTTTTTCCTTGACGTATTCTAAAGAGGCTTTAAGTCATTAGAAATAAATAATTAATTCAAATGCTTTAAAATATTCAAATACACATTCTTTCACAAGATCTTTCATATATTTTATTTTTTGAATTAATTAAACACTTTAATTTAATTTAAAATTTATTTATATTTTCTTCTACTTTCAGTTTAAAAACAGTAATCGAAACAAACGTGGCAGCCCTACAATTGTCGAAGAATTTAAATGAGTATCAAAAGCGATACTACGAAACTTTAACAAAAGCGTACACCCACACCCACACGCATATACACATACATATACACATTCATAAACATTAACAAAATGCAGATAGTACAAGGCTTATTTCGCGTAATATTGGCACTTCAAGTTTTGTCACTTGACGTGCTGCCCAACATTAATGCGCTGCCCATCACATCGAAGCCCATCGAGAGTACTGCCGAAAATCTCGCTTGGCAGGCCTGGCTCATGTTGCCGCCGGAGCAAAAAAACTTGGAAAAATCACGTAAAGTAACACCGAAGTCAATATTCTTGCTGCCAAATCGTGCAGATTGCCCAGCGGGGCAGCACTTATACAAAGGGCAATGTATACCAACAGTGACAATTGATCCAACTGAACTCTTAACGCAGCAGTTGTTGGGCTTTGTCGTTGGAGATGCCAATGCAAACAATAACTATGAGTTCGACTACGATGATGAGGAGTATGATTCGGCACAGAAATTCACTGGCGAAGAGAAAGATGTGATCATGCCGGCTGATGTCGGACACTATGATGATGCATCACAATTACCTCGCCGTGATGAACCATTGAAATTTAATATATTTCAACAAAAATTTCCAACCATTGACTATGAAGGAGAAAGTATGCAAAACGAAGATGCAAATAATAATACAATAGCCAGCAACAACACCATGCTAGCCTTGAATAGCACACAATTCATGGATGCAGTTAATCTACTGCTACAACGTCAAGCCAACGCCACAAATGCAGGTAATAATAGCATCGGTGACTTACAAGCTGACAGCACAAATAATATATCTACTATAATAATGAGTAGGCCAGAGAGCAAAGTAACTACGTCTGCGCATCCAGCACACACTGAACGTACCAAAGATACTGAACATACTTACTCACTGAGCGATATTGATGCAATTGTGTTGCCAGCTGTGACGATAACAAATCCTGCTGATAGTGACCTTGAAAACCAAAAACCACATAAAATATCGTTGTTCAAGGATGAAAGCACCGTTCAACTGATCACAGCTGGACTACATTCAGAACAAAATTATGATGAACGTGACAGAGCACAGATGGATATATCACAATTGCTCAAGGCTGAGGCCTTAATGCCGTTACACAATGTTACACAACAACCTGCAGAGGTGGCAAATGCCACCACAGCTACCACGATTACCGCTGACGGCAATGCCAATGGAATTGGTAATAGTGCCACAGATACAAGGTCAACATCAATGGCTGCAGCATTGGTTATGAGTGAAAAACACAGCAAAACGCGAAAAGTAACCCCGCTGTTAGCACAAATTGCCAAAGCTGACGATGTTGTTGTTGATGAAGACGATAATGATGATTATGAGGTGACAAGTATGTCAAACCTTGATGCATATGAAGATGCAGATGAAGTGGAAATGACAACAATAATACCAGCGCAACTCAGTGAAATACTTGAAGAAGTAGAAAAAAAGCAGGCAGAGAAAACAGCACTTCAGAAATTAAGTGCAAAAACTGAACACACTCGTAGTGTAACGATGCGAAGTGCTGGTATAGATGGTACGGATTTAGAAACACCAACAGAGAGTGATGAAATTGCAAAAATGACATTTGCTGAGGGGCAACGCAGTAATGTTGAGGACTCTGATGCTGAAAATGATGCTGAAAATGATGCTGTAAATGATGCTTTCACAACCACTTCAGAACCTGAAGCTATTATGACAACAGATATTAACACCAATAACAGCAACAACTTTGAGTTGGATGAAACCACCGTCATTGAAAAAGTTGATCCACCCGCAATCGAATTACAAGAGTTGCTTGAGTTACAACGTCAAGCACTGGCAGCAATACCACCACATAAACTACAAAAAAATCAGCATGAAAATCATGTTGTGCTCAAGAAATCGAAAGTGGAACCGGTTGGATTTATTGCGGGCACAGCCACAGCCACAGCCACAGCTACAGCAACACGTACGGCAATTAAAGAAACAGCAAGAGCAGAAAATGCCACAACAACTGAAAATACAA
Source organism: Teleopsis dalmanni (assembly GCF_002237135.1). Taxonomy (NCBI): domain Eukaryota; kingdom Metazoa; phylum Arthropoda; class Insecta; order Diptera; family Diopsidae; genus Teleopsis; species Teleopsis dalmanni. The sequence goes on along the minus strand of NC_051846.1, from coordinate 146,353,121 downwards.
TAACAAAAACGTCAACAACATCAATAATAATTCCAAGCCAAGCACAAGCGACACCGTTACCCAGTGCTCCATCCCATAGCAGTGAAGCAACAACAACGAAGCAAACTCAGAGTGACCGGTTTCATTATCAACATATGATTGGGGACAGCGCTGTTACTGCCGGTAATGTCGTTGCTGATATTGATGCTGTTACTGGTGCTGATGCTGGTGCTGCTGCTGTTGCTGAAGATGCTAATCAACGTATTAATAAGTTTGGTGAGAAAATTAAAACTAGCGTTGGCAGCGGTAGAGTTGGCGGCAATAAGATTGCGATGCCAGTCGAGCACAGAAAAAGTGTAAATGATAAAGCAGCAAGTGAAATTAATATTGAACAAGAATTGCGCATTATTAATGAGCTGGTGAAGGGCAAAAGACAACTGACAGCTAAACTGGGAACAACAACAATAAAGACAACGACAACAACAGCAGCAGCAACCACCACAGCAAATGCAGAAAGTGGTTCCAGCACTGAAAATAATAAAGTAAAATCAACTTCTACTTTTGCCAACTCGCCGGAATTAAAAAATCCAACGAGATCCGCTTTGGCAGTGAATAAAGAAACTTCAACTGGAAATGTTGTTCATACCACAAATGCCAAATTGGCAGGAATTGTGGAAAATAGCAACGTTGCCGAAGCTACAACAACAACAACAACCAGCAGCAGCATAAATGCGGAACCAACACTTGTTACGCTATGGTCAAAAATTATGCCTATTTTAGGTTTTGGTGCTGAAGAAACATTATCAACAACAACGACAACAACAACTCCACCACCAACAACAACAAAAACAACAAATGTAGAACTTAGTAACAGCAATTTACTTAGTATTAACAGCAATCGTAATCTTAGAAATAGTAAAATACGCAGAATAACAAGTTCAGGCTCAAGTCCGAATAGTATCAGTGCCGGCAGTCGACCAGTGCCTATCGCAACTGATAGCCTAGCAGTATTAGCTAAAGTAACAACAGCAGATATGCAGACTACAAAGAGCACAGAAAGTAAAGAAAGTGCCGAAAGTATGGAGAGTACGGAAAGTACTTTCATTAGCAGCACAACCAGCCCTTCCATTACAACAACAACAGAATATGAGCCATTTTGGTGGTTACCGGTTGGCTGGCGTTTAGATAGTACGCCCGAAACAAATGAGCAGCCATTATTGCTGCGTTTCTGGTCAGCATTTCCGGGTAATCAAGCCAAAGTCAAAGAGTAGCTTAAGTAACAGTTGTAGTTTTAATTCTGATATTCTTTCCTGAATTTTTTTTAAAAAAAATATTATATATAATTTTTTTTATCGAAGAGCACTCGTACAAAATCAAAAGAAAAGAATAGAAAAGAATCGAAATAAGAAGAATAAAGTTCTTGCAGAATGCGAAGAACATAGAAAAATTGTGTAGGAAGTGGTAGGTTATTGTGGGGAATAAACAGGAAGTGAGGAAGTGAGTAGACTCGAGCACCTAATACGTTTCTGTAATTTAGACTAAATGTAATACAAATCTAAGTGAAATGTTCTAAGTTAGTGTGCTGATTTAGTTGGCGGTAGATAGTAGGCTGTTGGCGGTAGGCGGTAGGCGTGTGCAACTCTTGTGGGCTTTTGTCTTTAAAGCGCAAAAATGATTGTTTCACAAAAATTTTTTCTTAGTTGTAAAAATGTACGCATTTGAGATTTGCTTATCAGCAGAGCAAACCAAAAAAAAAATTTTTTTTTTATTATATACAAAAATGAGGCAACCGATTTATACATTCGAAAAAATATCTATAGGTATGCAGTCATGTAGGTTGTTGGAACAGTTGGGGCTTTGAGAGAACCAAACAAATACGTTCAGTAATAAATAATTACCCATACAAAGAGTTGCTGATAAAAATTTTTCCAAAAATTTTTAATGTTGTTATTGTTTTTGATTATTTTTTAAGTAGGGGCAGGGCGGGTATTTTTAATTTAATATAATTACGAAATATATGTGCATGTATATTATTTTGCAAATATGGTATGTGTATGTCTAGTGCCGCCTGAACTTGCACACGGCACTACACTACAATGAATATTATTATTTTTATTATTATTATTAATATTATGTTTATAATTATACGAAAGATGTAAATTTTTCTGATTTTTGAATTGGTCAGGAAATACGCTTTTGCGTTCGCTTTATTTTTTAAGCTCGCATTTTAATGTAAAAAGCAAATATTATAGTACTTGTAAAATTAACAAAAACAAACAAAAACAAAAATATTAAAATTTAAATAAAATAAAACTAAAATAAAACTAAAATAAAAATAAAAATAAAATATATAGAGAAAGAATATAGTTTAGTTAGGAGATACGCGAAACCAGTAGCAATATTTTTTGTGATTATTAAAATTGTGTAAAAACTATATATAAATAATTGTAGGGACTACTTTTAAATACTAAATCTGTAAACTTATATGTACGTAAATGTAACTAAAACTGTTAAATTGTAAATTGTTTTATATAAAATGCTTAGAAGAGTTATATTCACATTTGTTTATACACACATTTTTACGGGTATATACAAATTGTAATTTAATTTATATAAAACTTTTATATTTGCTTAAAGAAAAACTAAAACAAAACGAAATTTATTATATTTTTAAGTGATAAGTTATTTCAATGTTTTAATGTACAAATTATAGCAGTTTGCATGCATTTTTATTTAAACAAAATATTAAAATTTATTTAAGCTACTATTTTCCTGCATGTTTATAAAGAAAAATTTGTAAAATAACAAAAAGGCACCAAACATTTTAAAGGTTTTCTCGATTTGATAAAATAATAAAACTTAATTGCCTCAAAAAATATTTAACACAAAACGTAAAATTGTTTTATTTCAATAATTATTAAAATTTAATTTTATAATAACATTAGTTTAGGTTATACCGGCGATCCACTTAGTCCTATTGGCCCGTTGTGCACCTATAATAACATTAAATAAACAATCAATTTTACATACCCAATTAGCTGACAGATAATTCTCCATCAATAAGGACGATATTGAATCAATAAAATGAAAAAGCCACAGATCTCTATAATGTTAGAGAAGTTTATTTATATAATTAGATATTCAATATATACTCGGAGACTACTTTCAAAGACGCACTACACAGCGGATGAAATTATGGTTGACGGGGTACTCATAAACAATTTGAGGTACGCCAATGATGCAGTGTTTATTGCCGATTTAATAAAGGCCTTACAGAATCAAAGAATACAGTTTAAAATTAAATTGCAGTGAAACCCATTATATAGTGGTGAGTAAATGATTAATTTCTGAAGAAATTATGGCTCAACTATAAAATGAACCGATAAGTTCAACTACTTAGGATGGCAGCTTGATGAGGAACAATGGGAAAACAGTAAAGAAATACGCGTCTGAATTGAAGAAGCAAGGTCTTCATTTATCAACATAAAAAACTTGCTGTGTTCAATTATGTTAGCCAACGTTCGAAACAGACAAGGCACCTACAAGATGTAGATATATATGTATAATATTGTGTTAGGAACTACAAGATAATACAAGAAGAGCCTGATATAATACAAATCTAATGTCATAGTTTGATTAAGCAAAATTTTTAAAGTGTTATGTGTTTCTGATAAAATATGTTATCATAACTGTGATAGTCCTCCTCGCGAAAAAACTATTACAAATATAATATATAAAGAAGCTTTTATCATTTTTCTAAGACAAAACTGTCACAATCTAACTGTCAATTCGCAAATTCAATAGAAATGCTTTCCTTGTATTAGACATAAGCTAGTAAAAATTTGTTGTAAAAATGATGTATTGCGATTGTGTTACTTAAGTAGATGGATACTACCCTCTGCTTTCGTCAGTTTTTCAGTAATTAGTGAAAAACACTTTCACTATGTGTTACTTCCTGGCTAACATTGCAAACATATAATGAAACCAGATCTTGTGAACTCACTAGAATTGACCGTGTGTATGCTGCAAGACTTACTGAAGTTCTCTTCGACCACTGGTGTGTAGGAATGCATGCAGAGAAACTTAGTCAACTTTATAAATCTTACTGTAGAGGTGGTGAAAACTAATAAGATCAGTATTTCCCTTGATACCGAACTCTGGCGTTCAGGAGAAATATTGGTAAGGACTATTCATTAGTAAAAAATTATCTAAATTCGACAGGATGGATTATCTATTAAAAAGTTGTGACATTTAGATTATCCAAATAGTTAGCATAATATTCATTGGAAAGGAATAAAGAACTAATTAATTATCTAAATTCCTAAGGATGGATTCAGTTTGTAACTTTTTATATCTAAAAGGTGTGATAATAAAAATGCTAGTAGAAAATTATCTGCTAACCTACTAGTACAATCAATTTTAAAATCAATTTACAAAGTATGTATATATTACCATATAACGATATAAACTCTGACATCAATCTGGAAATTTTATTGTACCTCAAAATATAAACCTAGAGATACGTTATTAGTTTATAATGAAAAAGAGAAAGCGGAAATTTGATTTAATTTTATTTTTGTAATATCCAAATGAAAATAACTTGCTGATGGGGATTTTACTGAATTCTTCGAAACAAACGCTTTATATGTTAAGTGATTCACTGATAAAAAAATAACAAAGATTTTATTAATAAATATAAATGTTACTGGTTTTATTCATTCTTCATTCACACTAATTTTAAATTTAGCAATAATTTTAATATTACTTAATAAATTCACCGGCGATTAAGTTCTTTTAATTTAAATAAAATGAAAATAGATTTGTTTTTGGTTCAACGTTCGTTGTCGTATATTCAAGCTCTACTCTTATAAAAGTTCTATTTTTCCTTAAAAATTCTTAGAATGAGAAATTTTTTTATTAACAACTATATTATCTTCAATATAGTTTTCATACTGAATTCTATACCTAGTAAAATGAGAATTTTCTATGTATGCATCTATCACTTGAAAATGCTTATTTAAAACAAGAAATTTAGATTTATTGTATTACAAAAAAAAAGCAAATAGAATCAAATCATGAGAGTTCGTTATCTTTCTAATACTATATAAGAAGTATTTAAACAAATTTCAATAAAATGTATGCATATATGGATCAGATCATACAAATCTACAATCAATCCACAAATTGTTCAACAACTCTACACATTTGCTTTAATAAATTTCTCTAAAAATCTTCTCATTCAGTTTTTAAGTCTTTTTGATTTTATGTGATAAGATTGTGTCTTTCAGTACCCACTGAAGAAGAGGTTCGCAAAGTTATTTAGACTACCATCTACTTTGAAAATCGATTATTTTTCAGCGTTCCCCTCTTTATAATTTTCATTATCACATCTTATAAATAACAATCGGTATTATTGTTGAGATATAATAGAGCTGAGCTAAAATTTATAGACTTGAGATACCGTGGAGTAGATACAAAATCATCGCAAAAATCTCTCGGCTCACAGTATTGTATGATGTCTTGAGAAGTATTTTTAAATGATATTGTATTTTGTATCAAATGGTAAAGTCAAGCAATTTCTATAACGACAAGTCACATGTGATCAATAGGTACAATATAATTTATATTGCATAATTAAAAAGAAATAGATTATCAAAATTAACACAGTAGTAGTACCCTCTATTCTCTCATAAAAATAAAGAAGAACAAAAACAAAAAGGATTACTGGGATAATATACCATTAATCCTGGTATATTATAATTCAAATAACTCATTTGTAACTATAACAATAAGAGATATTAGGATTATGTGGACATTTCAAAAAAAAAGGCTTAGAATCATTACAGGAATCTTAACAGGACATTGTGAACTAAAATATGAACTGACGAGATCGGGTATATATACGGATGCAAAATGTAGATATTGCGAAGAAAATGAAGAGTTAGCCACACATGTGCTGTAAAAATGCCCTGTGCTAATAAACATATGAAATAGAATCTTGAGAATGTCTTCTCTGACGGAAAAGGCATTAAAACTCCGTAAAGTACGTTCTACCTATAATTCTTTTTATCGACGCCATAGGGCTTAGAGACTTACTCTAAACATAGAAGGGGACACAATAGGTCAGACGATCGCAGTGCCACATCCCATTACAACAATAATAAGATAAACAATAAATTTTATAGAGTATAATTGAGTTTATAAAATCTTTTCATATGAGACTTCCTTATGTCAGTGAAGTAGTTGGTGCGTTAAGGAGTACAGTGAACGCAGCTGTGTCTTATGTACCAGATGATATTTAGTATAAAGCAAGAACTTTCTTTTGAATTCGCTGAATGGCTTCTAAGTCTATTTTCCACATCTAGACGGGTTTCAGAATTAGATTATTTATATCTCAAGTTACAGTGAGATCAAAATATATAATATATGTACATGAAATATATATTCCATCGGGAAGGCTTCAAAGTAAACCTACTTCTGTAAAATCATCTAAATCACTTATTATCAGAATTCAACAGAGCTCTTACTACAGTGGATCATGTAAATAGCCACAGATACTATTGAATAGAACTGTTTTAGGAAAGAAAGGAAATGAAAGAAAAAAAAAGGTTAAAGAATGATGTTCTATCTATAATAAGGTTTCGTTGTTTAATTTCTAATTCGCAGAACTACTGCAATGAGTACTGGAAGGTGTGCGCGTTTCTATGCAGCAATCATCTGAAAGAGCTGCAAAGAGTCTTGCAAGTTATACATTAAAGTTTTTTGAATAGTTTTCCGCATACTTTTTTTCTGATATCCTTTCCATTATTTAGAAAGAAATACCTTTTTGTTAAAATTAAAGTCATTTCCGGTTTTCTTGAATTGAAATTGAATTGGTCTCGTATTCTATCATAATTTTTCAAAAGTATATGGTACAAATAAACAAAGTAAGATTGGTTATATTATTTGAGGAGCCGTTTCTTTTAGAAGTTTTTAATTTTTAAAAATTGAAGTTATTTGCTTGTCATATTTCTAAATACTCTCCAGTATGAAGTGTCAAAAACTGATTTTCCTTACTTTTCTTCAATATGAAAATCTATGCAATCCAAATGAAAAATGGCCTTCTTATGTACACCAGCCACAATCAAAAATGATTTGTAATAATAAAATATTCAGAATTTGGTATTAGATTTTTTTGTGTACGAGGACTTACGTTTTTTCTTGGCATAGCTACACACTTCATCATTTGTTTCCCCAAAGGGTTTACATATCTGACATTGCAGTTGCCACAACTTCAAGAAAGGAAAACACAGACGTGATTTATGACTTTTAAATACTAACGTAAGTACATTAAAATGCGGAATAAATATTAAGGAAAAAATGTAAATTTCACCACATGGGACATTTGCTGGCAGGACGAATATCTCTTCCATTGGTATGGGTGAGTTCGAGTAATGATAAGGCAAGCACCGACACAATCACAATGAATAAATGGAAGTCAATGTAAGCATTTTCATTTAGTTCTTCATTTTCAAACGTGGGTTTTTTTTTCTCAAAAACCACTTAAGAATTAAAAGTATGAAGAGGAAAAGCCTGAGTACACAGCAAATCAAGAAAAAAGGCGTGTCATGTTTGGTGCACAAAAGTCATAAATTCATATTTACTTTCATTACTGAAATAAATATAAAAACACAAGTACGCAGAATATGTTGCTGCCTACACACAATCGCACCCATAAAAGGACGAAAACATCCCAACATCCAAACAGCCCAACAGCCAAACAGTCACATTACGAGAACATAAAAATGCTTAAACTTTCACAGGATCCCACTTGCAAATATAACCACTTAGTACAAGCCAAGTCAGTAGGAGTAGGAGTAGGAGTAGGAGACAAATAATAAATGCGGTAGGAGCAGAAGACGGTAGGGGAATGTGAATGGCTGCTCTTCAATCAAAATTTTGCTTTCCTTTGAAATTAGAATTGACGCCAAAATTTGCTGCCAAGTCTGTAGCGAAGCAAATTTTAAGGAATGAAATTTGTTATCCTTAAGGATCGTACAAATTGCGTACATATGTGCGCTTGTATGTCATGTGTCGGAATATATGCTATATTACAAATGTCATTAGGAAAATTTTGACTAAGTTCTTTGGTTCTTTGCTTCTTCTTTTTATATCTTTGGTAAACACATGCAGATGGTATGTTGTGAGAACAGAAATAAAAATTTTTGCACAGGCAGATAAACGTGAAAGGATGTCAGGATGCGCAAAACCGTTTGTGGGAGTGTAGTTGCTTGTTTATGCGTTGTTTAATGCGTGTAACTGTTGTATGAACAAAGAATCTTCTTCCAGGAATATTAAGAAAAAAGTATCTATGCACGCAACGAACGCAATTCCTTTTTCTTGTTGTTGTTTTTGTACTTTGTTTGGTAAGGAAATATTTGAAATGAACTTGTAAGTATATGAAATATGGAATTATCAGAATTAAGTCTCTTAATAAAACTTAAGCTTGTACTTTACTTCATGCTTAATATTATACTTGGCATTATAAGTAATCATGAAAAATTTTTAAAAGATTAGAAAAGAGAAAATCAAGATTTGCCATTTAAATGTGTAATTTTATCAATTTGAATGTTTAACATAAATGGATTAATATTAAAAAAGTACTTGCGAAAATAAAATCAAAATTACTATTTTGCTATAAATAGATTTATAAGGATCTCACTAGATTTATTTAGTAACTACACTTATTTGAATAATGCAGAATTTATTAATCCTGCAAAAGAAATGTTCCTAACGCAGTGGACCACAACATCAAATTTCAGATAAGACAAAAGTATATATAGTCTTAATCAAATGATAAGATCTGATTAAGTTATTACATTTCATTAACAACCTGCCAGCAATGCATCTCAATTATTTGGAAAGCAATGCATCTCAATTTAAATATATGTTGGAATACAAATTGGGCTGATTGTATTTCATGGTTTGCTATATAATAATTTTTTACAATCGCAATAAAGTATTTAATTGTTATATGTGCATAACAGTATATACGACCAATTTTCTTAAAATCGGTTCAGATTTAGCTATGACAACAGAGCTGATTAAGCATTGTGGCCAAAATCCTCGAATTAGGATACGAAGTGCTAACCCATCCAGCATATAACCATTTTTAGTTATTAGTTATAATTTATCATATATGTTTATATAAATACATTAACTTTTTTGTAGAATAAATTTAATTTTTCACAGTGACTTTATTTCAATTTAACACATTGTTTGATAAGTATGTAGGTGCACCACTAATGCTAAATTAAATACTTATTACATATAACTAATTTTTATATATATTTTTGGAACAATAGATTAAAAGCAAATTCGTACCTTAATTTATCATTGGTTTTTGATTTGAAAATGTACCATGACAGCAAAAGCGTGACCTGATGAATATCACTCGGACTCTGTCGAGACCAGTAGAAGTGGTTTGCGTTCTTTAAACAAACACCAATGATGCCGAACACTGTAGTTGCCCAAAAGAGATGGCAACACAGAAAATTATCAAAAACGTCCAAAAAATCGGAAGTGAAGGAGATCATTGTAGACTTTATTTTCCACAAACATTTATCTAATGGAAATGTATGTCTACATTTGTCTATTAGCCATTAACTAGTTGACTAAAAATAACAACGTGTCGATGATTCTGAGAGCTGTTAACAAAAATTAAAAAGACTTTTTGTGTCGGTACATGAGCGAGAGAGCGAAGCTTGAAGCCACCACTTTACCACAAAATACAATTTGCAGACACAGTTAAGTGCACAGTAGCCGACGAACCTCACCCAAAGTGATCAGAAACACAACAGACAGCTGGCAAGGTTATGACGTCAGTATTTTGAGATTTGTGTAGCACATTGTTCATCGATGATCTTGAAAAAGGCCCGACAATCAATAGTGATCGCTCCCATATAAAGCAGAAAAAAGTTATCTTTCACCAAGACATTGCGACGTATCACAAGTTGTAGCAAATGCTGAGGCATATATTAAAACCTAAGAATTATTCTACTATAGTGGTATTAAGATATTAGAGATTGGAATCGAATATTACCAAAAAAGTTGTTTTTGTATTTACTATTTTACAGACTTATCAGTCAATCTTTTATATTACAAATAAAAAATATATTGATCACATAGATATTCCTTTTGAGATTTTATGGGTTACAGTAGTTATGAGCTCAAAAGTATAGTTACACTAATATAGATATATTATTATCATTGCAATTAGTAGTTTGGATACATATACATCTTTGCACAGCAACAATCGAGCTGTCAAATTGATCTCTTCATCGCCTGTATGGCGTTGAAGTTCTTAATAGTCATGTAGATATTACTTTAGCACTAGAGAAGTCCATGACATATTTATTAAAAAAACAACCAACTACACACTTTAAAAATTATAAACTTTTTTCTTCCTTATAAGCGAACGCGTAATTCTAAAACCTGAATAGATATTTCGAAGCCCCTAAGTATTCACCCATTCAAAAATTCTACCAACGTCTATAACTGTTCATCATCGTTTTGACTTCTGCAGTTAATGTTACGAATAAAGTGTTTTGATTCTCTTAGGTTAACTCCCCATCATATACCATATATTATGATTTCGGTTTAAAGAATTTTTGCATAGTTTATTTAACTAATTAGCATTACTACTTTTATTCAAACTATTTAATAATTTGTTCAAAATAATCCCTTAAAGTAAAGTATAAACATACACCAGTGAAATGTTACCTAAACGCCTCCAAAGACTTTTGACTCGTATACATTTCTAAATTGCCCAAGGCAGTTATATTTTTAAATAATTGCATTCCAGGTAAGATCACATTCCATATTTTATGTAGTAAACATAATACCTTATGAATGCACATTAGGCTTTTAGTCTGTCATTAGATTAAATGATATTCACGAATAATTGAATAAATCCATTCTGACTTCCTGGAGTTTAAGTATAACTTATGCATACTTATGGAGAGCATATATAATAGAAGTTTATTAAAAAAAGTATATTTATAAATTGAAAATATATTTTAAAATGCCTGAACTGTGTTGGAACGCATGTGTGCGTAAGTACGTATTCCTGTACTCCTAGCATGTGTACTCCTAAGTATAATCCATGCGGTTATTATTTTATATTACCTACACCCAAATGGAATGTTATGTTCGCTTAACGACGTGCATTAGCGCGCGAAAGCTGATCACTGTTTTCGCATACAAATGTCATTTATAAGGATAATAAAAACGCAGATACTTTTGCCGTAAAAAACACATAAAACGCAAATATGACAAAAATATTGAAATTATACGATTTTTGCTTTTAGGAAAATTTCAAATGAAAGTTGAGGCGTTTTTGATGATTGACATAATTTTATTTATGCAAAAGGAGGTGAAATTGAAATTCGCAAATTTAATATCTTTTCCCAATTACACTAAATTCAAATCAAGGTTGAAACAATTGTCAAAAGTGCATAAAGATACTTCGATTTACTAAGTGATTTTGTTGGCTTTGTGCCTTCACCAGAGAAATTAAAGTAAAAAAGCTCTTAAGAGTAGTTTGAAGCAGTTAAAGCAAGTTTTTGAAAAAATAGATTGCTGTTAATTAATTAATTTGATTGATACGTAAATGCTTTTAACTTAATTTCTTATAATTAAAATTAATTTTATTATTTAATGGTTAGGAAAAGAAACTTAGCCTATTTAAAAGTCTATTTATTAACATCAAATGAAGTGAATTAATCCTTTAATACAAATAAATATTTACATTTACACAATATTTATATATAGTAATCCTTTAAACGAGAAATTTTAGTCAAAATTAAATTAATTCAAATTAAACCCTTTCAGTCAATCCTAAATGCTTGCGAAGGGTCTTGATTGCTTAAGAGGTTCCATAAGTCTAAATAAAAACATAATATTAAATATTAAATTTCAACCAATAATCTCAGATATATAGAAAAATAAATTTTCAATATAATTATAATTGAAAACGTTAATGAAATGTTGAGATGTTATTGACATTTCTTTTTCTTATAACTTCTTGCTTTTTATTAATATTTTTGAAATCGCATTCAAAACCAATTAACTGAATTGAAAATTAAATAAAATACAGCTCTAATTTCATTACTAATTCATCAATTATAAGTAACTAAATCATAAGTGTAAATTAATAATACTTCGAAAATAATTTTCATATTTTCGTGTATACTTTATATGTAAAGGCTTTATATAGTATTGTGACCACCTTCCGATGTTTTATAGATTGTTTTTCATTACTTAATTAATTTACTTTACTTCAACTTACTTCATGATGCTCTTTCCTCCTTAATGTCTGGCTCTCTATGAGTTCAATGCCAAGATATAACTCTATTTCTTTTCTTCAAAACTTGCCAAGACAATTTGATTAATCAGGAACTAATTAATGTTATCTACAAACATCAATTATATTATTTCTCTACTAACAGTTATTCGGCATTATATGTTTTTATTGCTTTAGCTCAACTATATACTATATGCTTACAAGGTGGACCTAATGTAAAAGTCTTAATCAAGGAAGAAGCAACTGATGCTGTTAGAATTTCATCAATAAAATATTAAAAGTATTTATTTGGTATTCCCGTATGAGTGACAATGTACTATATTATTAGTTTATAACAAATGTAGATCGATTAACCATCATAAACAGAAAATGATTCAATACTGCAATGCAATAATTAGACTAAAAAACTAAAGAGAGAGAAATTAAGCTTAATAGATTCAATAATATTGTAACTCTTATAAAAAACATGATCGGAATACTTTGGAATTGAGTCGTTAATTGGGGCAAGTAACACATTTATGGTTTTATTAACTCTTGATGGATTTTCTACAAATATATTACAATATATTACAATAATTTATATTTAAAATAATTATATCTTATTAAACTTTTCTTTCAATATTTCGGCTAACTTCGATAGTCATCTTCAGGGAACTTTAATAAAATATAATTATATTAAATATAAGTAATAAACTATAGTTAAACTTAAATGACCAATTAAGTTCGTTCAATAAATATTATTTTATAATATTATTTATTCCATTATATTAAAATATAATTTCACGACGTTATAGGAAATAGTTATAGAAGTGACAAGTAGTTTATTTTAGTTTACTCAAAGATGAGATGCATCTTTGAGATCAACCAGTCACTAAAAAGCATGATAAGGCTTTGCAGCTGAAAAAGAAGGACTGACACGAGGGCTGTTAGTAGATAGCGGAAGCAATAAACATCTACCATATAACAGTTTGGAACCATTTAAAACGCAAATCATTACAGACTATAAAAAACTAATTAAGTGTGAAGATGTACAAAGCCAATCACCAACAACTTTAAACACTAGATTGTTGGCAAGTAAGGTTAGATTAAGTATTTGGCAGCATTGAAAGGAAATTATACATATCGAGTTTCTTGAGCCTGGTGCAACGGTCAAGTCTGTACTCTACTGCACTTTGATGCACACTGCGTATAGCGCAGATCTTGCACCATCTGACTACCAATTGTTATTAACATTTAACATTAACAAATATTGAGTTTATTAAAATTAATTTTTAAAAACAAAATGTTTGTTTCAAAAAACGGGGAAAGCTTTTACAAAAAGAGAAAACTTTAAAGCAAATCGAATAAAATTTAGTTTTTTTTAATGTGAAAAAGAATGCATTTTTTATTTTTATTTCTAAGGCTAAGTGATTTAAGAGTACTGTTTTGATCCCTCGGTATTATTTTTTTATACTGGTAAGTTATTAATTTTTGTCTTCATTTGTTCAAACGTGCTGCCATTCAAAGCAAGTTGAGATAACTTTAAACATAGAAGGTAAGTTTAAGTAAGAATATATATAGATACGACATTATAGATCAATAATTGTTATATTCATGTGAAGTGCCAATTTCTTGATTATCATCATACATAAACAGCAATATTTCTATTAATAGCATTAAATATAGCATTTAATTATATTTAACATTTGTCATATTTGAATTGAAATATTCACGTTAGAAAATGAATTTGAAAGAATTCGTTATACTGAGAAAGCCTACAATTTACATTAGATTTCAAAACTCTGAAGTAGAGTAATAAACTCATTCTGATCGACTTTGTAATTAATGTTTCCAATTGCTATAAGTGACATATTTCATTGCCTGTTCATACTATAAATATTTTATAATATAATTATAAATAATTTTATAAATAAATTATTGATATTGAATTATAAATTTAAAATAATATCAAAATTATAATTAAGAAATGAATTTAAAAGAATTTTTGTACTAACCAAATTCTGTCTGATCCAATTTGTAAATAATGTTCTTAATCGGTATAAGTAATATATACCTCGTTGCTTGTTCATACTATAAATATTTTATAATATAATTATAAATAATTTTATAAATAAATTAATAATATTAATTTATAAATTTAAAATTATATATAAAATTTAATTATATTTTAAATTTAAACTCTCTTGAATTTACCTAAATTGAACTGTTAAAGAAAGTAAATATTTAATCTTCCTTCAAGAATTCTAATTCGTAATTAAATTAAAACATTATTTCCATTACAAAATACCACCAAAACTGAGTTATAAAACCCTAAACTCATGTGTGTTATTGGCTTAATTAAAAACCGTTGAAAAGTCTTAAATTCATTTTACTTAAGCATTCGGTAAGCCTTTTTATAGCGCCACAAAATAAACCGCTCGGAAATCCTAGTACAAAATAACAAAATTGCAAAACTATAAACGACTAAATCCCCGCAATTACCGACTAAAAAACTGTAAGAGTGTAAGAGCGCATTCAGGCTTCGGCTTCAGGCTTTATAATCTCACTAAGAACCCAACTCACCTAATGTTATTGCTAACAAAATGCTTATTTCCTGACGTTATCCTTATCATTGTTATACTTAAGTTAACACCACTAACTAAATGGAGATGTAAGCGCACCTTTGTATTTGTGCGCTTGTGTGCTTGTGTGGTTGTGCCCTGGTAAGCGGAAGTAATGCGTGAGTGTATATTAAATTATGTATGTGTGCCGGTATTTACGGCAAATATTTTTACACCACCCACCCCCGAACGCATTATGTGCCTTTCATTTTGTGCACTTATCGTCAACATCACTTAAATGTATTTATACACATACAATTTTCATTGTGTATTAAATACGGCACTGCGTTTGTGGGTGTGTTAGTGTGCGTATGAATGCTTACAAATGGCTCATTGCCGCAATTCCAGCCCAAATTCCACTTTAGAGGCTCACAGTATGTGTAAATCCTGTTAATAGGAATGCTTCCACTCCGCTTGTATTAGTTTCAATTATCTTAACAGCAACACAAAAGAACCAATTACCACTTGATTTACCACGAATATCAAATTATTTAGATTATATTTACTCTATAGTAAATACTACATTTAACAATTTATCTGCATATGTGCAGATAATTTTACGAGCTGAGCTGATAGCAGAAGTAGAATTAAGCAAATGAATGATTATGCTTCTGGAATGTTAGATAAATGGAGTTTTATTGCCAATTAATATTGTTGGGGAATAAATCCCTGGATAAATACCAGTGCTTTCAAAACAGATGAATTTATTTTATAAAGTTTAATGATACTTAAAAGTACTTAGAATATATAGTATTCAAAAATTTAGTAAATACAACAGTATTTAGTCTATTCTTTTTGCATCGAAGGATACGAGAAAACTGACAGTTTAGCTCACACTAGTGCTTCCCTGGATGTATCCCTGGCGATACCAGCTTATATTACCCTAGAGACCATTAAAAGAAGTAGCTCCCTCTCCTTTCTGCAATTTAAAAATAACAGATGGAAAGCACTTAAGTCATGTGCGAGTTCCAAGTTAACATGGCCCACTTATAATAAAATTAGATCTTTGGAACTCATCAAAAGAGACCGCGTAAACAGTGTTAGGCTTACTGCAGTTCTTTTTGGTCGTTGGTGTATAGAAACTCACGCAGAGAAACTACGCATTCCTTATAATCTTCACTGCAGTAGTTGTGGAAACCCGCAGAAAAAACACGCCATAATACATTTTCTCTGTGAATACCCGGCTTTGGCCTAGAAGATAAAGGTTCTTAGAAAGATACTTCTTTTATAGTTTATCAAACTGTTCATCGGTGAAGACAAAAGACTTATTAAATTATCTAAATTCAGCGGGATGGATTAAATCTTTACTCTTTTATACTAGGGTTCTTCTGAAGAGTGTGGTAGCAAAACGGAGAAAAATCGCTAATTGCAGTACATGAAAGTTATCTAATGGTCTGCCACTGTAACCAACTAAGCAATCAACCAAAACAGCATTTTAAACATAATTTTTTAATTGTCTGTGTCGTGTTGTTGATATTATATGTTCATGTTCAATTTATGTAGGTTAAAAATTTTCATCCTTACAACTTTAGATTGTAATAGAAATTTCAATGTTAGGAAATGATAGCACTACCCAAGGAATTAATTAAACATCTTTTATGCGTTAACAATTTTCCCATACAATAAGACCTAATAGACTTGTGGGCTCTACAATTTGTACGATAAAGTTCGGAATAATAAGAAAGTCAGATATAATAAGAAATAAAGTATGTATTTAATGCAACGTCCCTTATACATAATACGACTTGTATTAAAAAAAAACTAGCCACAATACATGTATATCACATACCCGACATTTATAATAAAGACTTTACTTTTGAACTTCATATTTTTCAAATTCTTTGTATTTTTGATATCCAAACATGATCAGTTTTAGATCTCTGTCAATATTTTACTAATATTTCTTCATAAACTCTACTGACACCTTCACAATAGGCTTGGAGCTCACATATTCTTTAACACTTCCTTGATAAGAATAAAAGGTGCATACTAGCTGCACTCAATCGCCACTCAATTGCACACAGCAGTGCTGGTGGTTAGTGTGGAGAGCTCAACATGATCTTTAACTTATAATCTCATAAATGGTAAAATCGAGGGACCGAACATTTATTGCCGCTGGTTCCAACTGAGTTTTAGCTTTCAGCGATTAATTTTATTAATTGAAATTTAAATGAAACATACTCTATACCAATAACTGACTATGTAACATAGTACCTTTCCAAAACATGACTAATGATTTTACTTTTGAAATTTTGGAAACTATTCAAAGCAAACTCGTACGTTAATCTGTTATTAGTTTTATATTTAAAAAAATGCCGTTAAAGCCAAAACTTGACTTAATAAGTATTATCGAAAATCTATTCTATCAAAAGCAATACTTGAACGTTGGTTTTTAAAATTTAAACATGGTCCTACAGACACTGAAGACCCACCATGCTTTAGTCGCTATCTTGTGGCGCTTGCACCTCTAAACATATTGAAGAAATGTGTGTGGCTTCTTGCACATTATCATTTATTCATTAGGCACCTATTTCGAAATAGGTGCCGGCAGTCATCTGGTGCTGTTCAAGCTAAAAAGAATTGATTTTTTGCATGGATATATAGCACTTAGTATAAAATAGGTCCACCATTTAATTCCGGGGTCAAAGCGGTAGTCAACAAAATAGACAGCAACTAATAAAAGCCAAAGGCTTAGCAGTCGGCTAGTAGGATTATGGAATTCGTATTTTGTGATTGGCAAGACAAAAAACCGTTAATAGCGAATAATAATATATATGAATTATTGGTGCGGTTGGAAAAAAAACGCGAAAAAACGGTTCCAAATGAACAATTAAACAAACATTCCGGTTTTGCTAAGACAATGGTTAGTAAAACTAGCGAAATTATACGAACTACATTTTCGAAACCAACACCTATTTTTAGCTCAATATAAAACATTCTGCAAGAGATAAATGCACAAAGCACTCTGAAATAATTGTATTGACCAGGGCTTCCAACCGGAATTTTTTCGGTTGCGGTTTTTGTTCCAGTTCATATAAAAAAAAATATATCGGTTCGGTACTGGTTTTCGTTCCTACAAATTCCCGTTTTTTCGGTTTTCGAAGTCCTGGTATTGACGTTAAAGGAATTTTATTAATGTCATATTTTCGGAAAAAGTATATTTTTATAATTTAATCTCGAGAGATAACAGTCGATGTATGACGTGCATAATTAGAATATATATAGAAAAAAAATTTTGTCATATATAATATATATATATTGTCATATCATGCCTCTCAACTATCAATTAGCGAAATTTAATACTTTCATATACGATGATATCACTTTTTGGATAAATATCAATAAGAAGTTGTATTAAAGTAAAATACACTAAATTTTTTTCCGGTCCTTATTATATATTGGGTTAAGAAACAATGTTAAAAGCAATTAACTAAAAGGGTTCTAAATTAATGTGCAACTATCTCTTAAGTATTAACAGTTTGAGGAGCTTTTATTCTATTTGAAAGATACACTTTATTACAAATAATTTATAAATAATTTTATCTCTCATGACAACTTATTTTCGAATTCTTAAATGCATTTCTTGTTCTGGGTTTTAAGTAAGTGAACTGCAACCGTAAATAAATATGAATTAATATATTTTATTTGCAACATGAAATTGCTTTTCTAATTAACAACATTCCATTCCAAAACGAACAATTGTCCAGCTACAGAAATTATAGTAATTGTCCTTTTGGAGTACTTCTGGCAAATTATTGTCTGTTGACAAAAGCACCTGACAAATATTTTGGAATTGGTCTGTACGAGTGTACGTTTCTACATACATCTATCCGTACATACGAGTATATGTCTATGTACGCATGTACCTGCTAATGAAGATATGAATTCAAGACACAATTCAGTTTATGGAAATAACTGAACTACAAAGCAACAATAAGGCCACACGTAAATGGATATATGTGTTACCTGAGTAAAAAGTCGAACAATAGCTGTGAAATGCTAATAAACTTTACACAGAAAATGGATCTATGAAATGACCATCATAGCACACACTTTAAGTGCAACAACAGTAGCTGGCAGAACCATGAAGAGCGGAGGGAAGAAGAGCCATGCCAAAAAGCAAAAGTAATTGTAGTCGTAATAGAAGAATAAGAAGGCAATAATAACAAAAATGATAATAATGAGTGCAATGGCAGTGGTGGTAAAAGGATAATGCTTAACAAGAAGTCTGGAATGTGTGAAAATTAATAAAGTAATTATTTACTTCTGGCAGAATATCAGAATATCAAGCCTTTCCTCCAACAACAAAGAGAAATCTTTAGTTGCTTTTATGGTTTTGTGACTAAAATTATAAATTGTACTTTTATTGCTCTTTGACCATGGCACATGCTGTTGTTCCTAGTCCGTTCCTGCTCGAGCAGAACTCGTACAATGACAGTCGTAAGAGCACATTAAGAGGTTGGTCCAGTCAGTTCGATGGTCACTTGGTCGGTTGGTTAGTTGGGCAGTTAGTTGTGCACGTGTTAGCAGGCTGTTAAATGAGGTAGGCATTTCGCACGTTCGTTACTTTGGATACGCTACATAAAACTAATACACATAAATATTCATACGAAGCTCGCAATATCTTTGCACATCTTCAATTAATTTGGCAACCTATGTTTGGAGTAGCTGTGTGTCCTTTCTTCTACTTGTCGTCCTTATTCTCAGCCAAAACATACCAGCATTATGAGCAGAATTATGAGCATGCAAGGAAAATTTTATGCTCGTGTGTGCTTTGATATTTTGTGATTATTTTACTACATTGGCCTTTTAATGAGTTCATTATTTTATGACAACTTTTTACTATTTTTATTACTTCATTAATTGCATTAAAGCACTTTTATGACGCAATTATTATGCAGATGCGAAAACAGTTTTTTAATGATTATTCCCTTTCTGTGAACGAAATGACTAATTTAAGGATATAACTTTTAACAGGATTTTAACTATTTAGTTAATGTTTAATGTAATATAAATTGGTGTATATGCAAAACTTTAAAATGAATAACATGTCACTCAATAAATCTAACTAAAAAAAAACAAATTTATTCTGCTAAAAATCGATTTTACTCTGCAATATAATCTCCTTCAAGGGCAATACAATCATTCCAACGCCTCTCTAACTTCTCGATTCCGTGGTTGTAGAAGGATTTGTCTTCTACCTCAAAATAGGCTTCATTTTCAGCAGTTACTTCTTCATTTGAGATGAATTTCTTACCGGCGAGCATTTTTTTGAGATCAGCGAATAGTCAGTAGTCGCTGGGGGCTAGATCTAGACTATACGGTGGATGAGGAAGCAATTCGAAGTGTAATTTGTGCTATTTTGCCATCGTTTTTATTGACTTGTGATATGATGCATTGTCTTGGTGTAACTAAATTTTTTTCTTCGCCATATTCGAAGCATATCATCAGGAAGCAATGATTAATTAACACACGAAATTGTTTTGAAACCATTGTTTTGAAAATAACAAAAGTAGGTTCACTTAAGTAACTGTTACTTTTTTCTAACTAATCGAAATGTCATTAAATTTTACACATAGTCTCTTGAAGGTTGGTACTTTATAAACGTTATATGGATTTGACAATGGCAGCGCCATCTGTGTGTCAGTCACACAACTTATTGAGTGATGTGTTAATTTTTAATCAATTGGAACATATATTTTAACAAATTTTTAATAATTCTCATTCAAAAAAAAAACAAATCAAAATAGAATAAAAGCAGTTTTTTAGTTCAATAAACGAAAGAGCATTTCTTTTTCAAATAATATATTTTTAATTTCAATTTAATTATTAAAATCCTAACTAACTAATTAACATAATGTTTTCTAAGGAATTTAAGAAAAAGTCTTTAGAATTTAAATCTTTTACTACCTTTCCTCACACTTTCCTCACGAACTCTTTTGAGAAATCTTTTGAGAAAGAAAACGTATCGCAAATAATTTATTACTGGAGTAGTAAACTTTCAGAAGTTCTTCCTATGAGTACAAGACAAATATATGAGCTCTTTTAGCAGTTGAAAAATGTAAAACAGGAAACTTGGAAAGAACATATAATGTATAAAGTTTTCATAGTTGACAGTGAAGAGGTGAAGGAAAAATTTTCGTTGAATTGTGCTAATCGCAGAGTGGCAACATTTTAGAAAATTTAAAAGTAGACAATAGCAACAATTTAACATCAACAACACATGAGTGTTTTCAGCAAAACTAAATACAAACAAATTGTTATAGTAGTTAGCAACAAAAAGGAACTTAGCAACAAGGACGACTGCAACAGGAGAAGATACATAAGTAATAAAACTTTTACATGCACTTTTGAAAGAAATTGTTAGAGGAACACAGAGAAAATGTGAATGTGCAGATATCTTCAAAATTTAAAACAAGAAAGAAACTATAATGGAAAAAAATTTGGAAGAAAAAAAATGATATGTTTTAATTAAGGATACTTTTTAAGGATGCTGACAAAAATGCAAAAATACTCATGTCATACTCATTTAAAATAGAGGAGCGAAATGTAAAATGAGTTCCATATAAGCCCATACGGCGTTATATTTCATTATCATTAAGATTTACCTATAATAAGAAATGAAAGAAACTAGAGAAATTCAATGGAGTGGATTAAACAAACAGAAATCTTCTATCAATGAAAAGAGTATTTTGTTAATGAGGTTATAGAGATACTTAGGAATTGATTACTGAATACCTTAGTTAACATTGACATATATTCAATAACTTATTTATATAAAAAAAATAATAAATAATAATAAGTAATTAAATAATAATGTATACAATATATCTTAACTGTCTACACTTATATATCAAAAATAATTTTATAAGTCTTCGAAAAGCATTTTTTATTTTAATTACAGGTAAAACAATGTAAAAAACGTAGTTTGATTTCATTCAATAATAAATATTTCCCTCATGAGTTCCAAGTAAATCTATAATTCCTTGATACACATTCGTTAGAGACTATGTACACTAAACAGTAAATATTTGGTGAGTTTGGAATTTTCGCTTTCCGAGATATAACAATTTTATTTGCTGACATACTATATACCCTGTGTGCTAAAGTAGGAATTACCATTTTTATGGTAAGTTATCACAATTTCACAATTTCAGCAAGTACAGCGATTATTAAGTGATTTTCTTTGTAAAACTGCAAACCTTGAAATACATTCGAGATGCCTTAGATAACAGTTTTGTGTGATATATATCACTGAAAAATATCCCAAAACTTACAACTGTATTAACCAAAAATCATAGATGTACACATAACATAAGTATATTAATTGGAACTTCTTTCAAGCAATAAGACACATCATTAACAACTACAGGTTTAGTTTATACAATAATTTGTTATTACAAATAGTTTTATTTAGTAATATTAAATAGCACAAACATTAACAATCTATTACTAATTATGTGATTAAAGCAATTCTGACTACACTCAAGCTTAAGTTCCACTTATACTGAGTTATTGAGAACGCAATAATAGTAATTTGTGATTATATATAGATATATAAGATAGTTGATATATTATTTTTAAATTCTATTAATGAAGTTGTTTAAAGAGATTATTATTATTTGCACTACAATGGAATTCACAAGGCAATAGAAGGCCCGACAGGCCACGTACCACATGGAGAAGGATAATCCGGCAGGAAACGAATAAATCAGTTAACGAATTGAGACATTTAGCATTAAACAAAAGTACTTGGCGATTCTATGTAAATAGTCTATGTTCCTGATGGAATACGACTTTTAGAATATAATAATTGTTTAATAAATTTGTTTGTTGAAATATATTTGAAAACAAGCAACTTTTTTGCAGAAAAAATAACAAATTTGCTATTCAGATCTTTTCTACTTGTAATAACAATATATTTATTTGTTTATATAAAACAAGAAAATACTCGAAGTTTAAAACAAATATATAAACAAAATGTACAGGTAATTTTATTCCTACATTTTAACAAATGTTCTTAGACTATCAAGGCTTTATGCTCCACTTAGGAATCAAGGATTTAAGTAGCATTAATAGTATTTATTAGAAACAAATGGTTAGTTTTGTTATAAATTAAAAATATAATAAATAATAAAATGTATTTTGTCGTTTATAACAATAAAAATGAAATTCATTTAAGTATACTATATTATATATATATGATTAATTATTTATAATTAATTAATAATAATTAATTAATACAATTATTCTACAGTTTATGATTTCGTTCTAATATGAACTCAATAATAAAACTTTCATAGTAAAATAATAAAACTACAGAAAAATGTGCGAACTTAAAAGTAAGGACTTTCACTATTGTTCTAAAAACCTCTTTATACTATATTTTTAAAATATTCACACATGAACTAAGAAGAATAATAAGAAGAAAACTTTCTCTTTAACTTATACCAGGTTCTGGTAACTTATTAATATGAAAAAAATGTATACTGCTAAGCTAATTACAGTTCCTTTAGGTTACTGAAGTATAGGATTCCACGCAGGAAAACTGCATCTTCTATGCAACGCTACTATAAAAGTTATGGAAACTTAGACGTTGAAGAGTCAAACGCACATTTTTTCTGTGACTATCCAACATTGAACGAACAGAACGTATCTAACCAAATGGACAAATTTTCAGTAAAGAATTATCTTGATAGATTTTTAGGCTGGCCATCGGTAAAATCAAAAACCTATTAAACTACATAAACGCAACTGGGCGCATCTATTTTATTTACAACGGATGCAGGAATGTGGTATAAAACTCCAAATATTTGCTGTTAACCTGATGCTGAAAGATACCTGTCTATCAACCACTACAACCTATCATTCAACCGACCTTATTATTTGATAGAATAAGGGAGTCGACACTGTAAATATATATTATTTATAACATTTTTCACATAAAAATGCAGTTTTTAAATCTATATAATCTGAATATAAAATCGTAACGTAAAATTAAATAGGTAACATTCATTCTCATATTACTTTAAATTTATGACTAATACAATTTCATCCAATACAATGTTATTGACACAGAAGAACAAAGAAGAAGTGGACCACCAACAGTCACTGTTAGAATTTCCAAAACAAGTGCATTAAGTGCAATTGATACATTGAATTTCTAATTACTTATTTTTGTTTGTCTAATAAAATTAATGATTTTTTGTGTATTTTCCTAGTTTAATACCTAATTACTGGCTGTGCTAATTGCAGGGAAAGGTCAAGCGTGCCGCCACTCCAATTATCACATCACTTACACGCACAATTGCCCAAAACACAAGAGGGCATTTAGCGGTATGCAACATGAAGTTGTAATTGAAGTGCCAACTATTAACAACACTAATTACAGTGTTATTTCTTGCACCCTTCCACAGTGGAAATCATGGTTAATTAAAAAAAAGGATAACTATGGAGAATTGCAGACAATGAAAACTTATGCTCGTGCTGCGAACTTCAGTGTTGCCAAACACAAAAAAAAACATTGCTAACAATGTGCAAACAAACAACAGCAACAAAAGCGTACAATTTACATGGCACACAGGCTGCTCTAACTGTTATGCGAATGCAGTTGTTCTCCCCTGTCAGTCTAATAATGCTAAAAGGATTTCAAAGTGCAACAACATCAGAACTAGCACCAGCAACAACAGCAGATACAATCGCAAGCAGCATTGTCAGCAAAAACAATTTTCGATATTTCTACACAAACTCACAAACAAATTTAGAAGTCGATGTGAAAATTATCACAACTCTGGGAAAAATCGGAGACCAATAAAATTTTATTGAGCCATAAAAATCAGTGGAATAGTCCACACACTGCTGGACTGAAAAACATATATACCATACTTTGAGCCAAAGGAAAATTTTTCAAGTGTGGAGTGTGAAATTGCCATGAAAATTGAAAACGGAAAATAAGAAAAATATATAAACAAATCCTTGTGAAAAAAGCCATAACAATAAAAAAATTGCCATAAAAAGAAAGTGGGAGTTGGACGATCGAATGTCTGGGTGGTATAGATTGTTTGTATATTGACAGGAGAAAAGCCTAAAATATTGAATGGCAAGTGTACGTATGTGAAGCAGAAATCAAAACAAAAAAAAAAAGAACAGAAAATAAAACACAAAATAGGATGAAAGAAGTATTGAATAGAAAACAAACATTCGCATCAAATCGAATGCAAAACAAATAGAACCAAAAAAAGGAAAAATGGAAGGCAAAAATCAAGCAACTTCCTTCCTCCTTCCTCTGCCATCAGCTAACTGATTGCAAACAGCATATGTTGGTCCTGCAGATGACCGAAGAGAAAAATGAAAATGGCCGCATATGTAACGCTCAGCGTTAGCGTGCTTCCTGCGACCACTAAAGTGCATCCACAAACACGCGCAAGGACGACCGCCACCTCAGTAATGTGAAAATTGAAAATTGCTGAATTAAATTCAATTCAATTCAATTGATTTCGCAAATACGAGTATAAAAATGAAAACAAAAAAGGAGTAAGGAAAAATACACTAAAAGGGAACACATATGTAGGAAGGAGAACAAATCGAGAACCGCGGAAAAGCAAAATAAACACTTACATTCTCGCCATTCCATCCATATGTCAATATATATAGTATACCATATATGTCTCTGCATCTATATCGTTGCATGGCACACACCCAGATACGCTGGCTTTCAAGATGCGAATGTATCTTGAAAACCAGCGAAAATGCAAACTGAAAGTTAAAAATGAAATCCGCTAAAGCAACAGTTTTGCACGGAAATAATTTCATTGATGGAAAAAACTTCACCATAAACTGATTTCGACTTTTTTCGCCATTATTTATTTGACATATTGCAGGTACGGAAGGTACGGAAGGTAAACACTCCTCCCTTTTTATATCCTTTGCAAATGATATTGACAGAAAACATAATGGGTTGAGGCTCATAATGCAAACTATTTCAGCTTTTATGGAAAATTATTAATTATGTGAAATATATTATTTTTTGGTCATATCAAACGTGTACATCGGGCCGTTCAGCTTTTTTATTTAATGTCGGTTGAAGTTTATTAATTAAATTAAATTCAATTAAATATTTAATATTTTATGTTTTAAATTCATCGATAAAATTTTTTGGACAGAAAATATAATTACAAAAAAAGTGTAATTAATTTTAAAATTCATTATTAAATGTATCTGTAGTTAATAATGCTTATGCCGGAAATGGAGCAAGGATATATTATTTATAAAATATATTTATAACTATTTTTTTAGAAAATTAACTATTTAATTAATAATTAGCATTAGTGTTGGTATAAGAAAATTGCTTTTATAAATGCTAATATAATAATCATATTTTTATTATTAAAATGACTTAAATGATTGATAAGGGCTTATTGAAGTTATTAATATATCATTAACAACTGATACAAAATAATACAAATAATATTATATTAATTTAATATTAAATTTGTTGTGATATTTTTAGGTTGCCATACAAATATTTTATTGTATTAAGCTACGAGGGTGATTTGATAAGTCAGTAACTTTTTGAATTTCCCGCGCAGTTACTCCAAATGCAACAGTGTTGCCGTCAGCTGTAATCCACCAGTGGGCAACTTTCTAATTTTGAGCAAGCCACGTCGTTCAGTTGATGTTTGATAGCCGTTCAAAGCAGACAACCCCGTGAATTTATACGAAAATGGAAAAAAGTGAATTTTGTGTTTTGTTTAAGCATTCGCGGCCAAAATCCATGAATTGGATTACGAACTGCTACCCCATCCAGCATATTCTCCAGACTTAGCCCCCTGCTACTATTTTCTGTTTCCAAACCTAAAGAAATGTCGAGTCCGTGTAGATACAATTAGCGCCCGAGCACTTTCGTGTCGGTATATATATACATATATACATATATATCATAGGTTATATAGGTTATCATAGGTTTCAATAATAATATGCTAAAAAGCTAACATAGAAATGTATTAATAATAAAGAACTATAAATTAGCTCCCTTGTTAGTATTAAAAAGATAAAAGACATAACAAAACCAAGTTGTGATTAAACCTAATTTACACTGGAAAACCGAAACACTTTCACGAGGTATTAAATTATTGGAATTCCATTAGCCACGTTACTACCCGAATGATGTTTTTACGATATGATAATCAAAAGTTGATTTAAGAAAAGGGAACGGATAATATTTTATTATTTCGTCAATTATTTACTAAATATTTTAATTTTTATTTTCTCTACGACAGTGCAAAGTACACCTTGTTTTTCTTAAGTAGGTGACACAACTAAGAGATGATATAGGTACGTGCCGATTAGAGTCATAAATTCCAAAAATTTAGCTAAAAAGTGACAGCAAATAATGTGAACCATCAAATGGGAGTGTAATCTATAATCTAAGTTTTAAAAGCAAATAAATAAGACTACAAGAATTTCTAAGACCTAGAAAGTAGTATCAGAAACTGAGCTAATAAAGAAATAGCTACCTTAAAATGTACACATAGTGTAGGTTTGAGTTCATATCATGAACGAAAGGATCAGGGTTTAAAATATCAACACGAAAAAGTCCTACCCGTGGTAAAAGAAAAGCATTTTTAGGAGAGCATAAGTTTCGTCAATGAGGAATATATACCTTATGATCAAAAAAGAACTTTCATTTTTAATTTTTGACACTATTATACACATTCTGTCAAAGTTTAACGCATATCGTACGATTAGTTTTTGTTTGGTGTCTATACAAAGAAGTAGAAAAATTTTCATGTGGCGGATTTTGTTGTTTGTTAACTACTCCTTAAGTAATAGACCTTTGTTGGTACACCCTTTCTTGACATATGGTACAAATTTAAGCGCCATCTGTCAATTAGTTTGTTTACAGTAGCTGTTAATGTGAAACTACCTCATTTAGCGATTTTTACTATGGAAAATTCTTGTTGTACTCGATTTTTTGACCAAACACGGCACCACTGTGATTGCTCAGGCACCATATTCGTCAAATCTGGATCCGTGCGACTTTTTCCTGTTCCCGAAACTCAAATTCTCCCTTCGTGGTAAGCGTTTTAAGTCGATTGAATCGGTAAAAGAGAATTTGCTGAAGGAACTAATAGCCGTGGGTCTACGAAAAGTGTATGGAAGATTGGGTTAAGCGTTGGCATACGTGTATCGCTTCAGAAGGAGCATACTTTGAAGGAGATAAAATAAATTTGGAATAAATTTAAATTTAAATTTGTGTGTTTCATTTACAAAATCCGAGTACTTTTTGATACAGAAGGTACAGAAGCACTAACTCGAGAAATATTTCATATGGTGGAAGACCGAACCTACAAAGCTTACATAGTATGTTATATATACGACGTTAGCAAAGGCTGTTTTTCAAAAGGAATCGTGAATTATATAATTATATTAATATCCACGTTAGGGGTCAGTTAAGGGTCAGTCTGGAACAGCATTTTGTAACAGTTGCAGTTTTTAACTGATAAAAAAACTTTTTCAACTTAAAAGTCTGTCTTTACGTGTGTATATTATGAGTAAGACTTTGAAATATTGTTAGTTGTTATTTATTTAAGTGTAAGTCTTTTGATTGTGTATTTAATTTTTTTTTCCAGCTGTGAAAATTAAAAAGTCTATCAGTTAATCGCACCAAA
This sequence comes from Teleopsis dalmanni, assembly GCF_002237135.1. Classification (NCBI taxonomy): domain Eukaryota; kingdom Metazoa; phylum Arthropoda; class Insecta; order Diptera; family Diopsidae; genus Teleopsis; species Teleopsis dalmanni. Next base: position 146,324,529 of record NC_051846.1, on the reverse strand, counting down.
AAGCCTTTCGGGTGAATATTAAAATCCTGTCACTTGACCGTGCTCGACCATCGAGGAAGTAACAAACACTTTGAACGAGTATCTGTGAGAAAAATTCATGTTTTCGTGTTTTTCAGTTTTGGTGTTGAAGTTGAGTTGCTGTTTTGGCTGTTTTTGTTGCACGTTGGAGTGTTTTGCAACACTTAACGAATTTACAGTTGCGCTGTCAGCCCCATAAATAATTCAGGCAAGTACGTGTAAATGTGCAACACTGCAACATTGTCAAAGGCTTGACTTCATACAAGTAAATTGCATGTTTACTGCCCCACAAACAAAAGTCGCAAATATTGCGAACACACCGGCAGCAGTGAAGAGCACAAAAAAGTGCAAAAAAGTGCTAAAAAAAGTGCTAAAAAAGTGCTACAAAAAAGTGCTAAAAAATTCGCACATACGTGCAGCAAACTTTGCTTTTTGGAAAAAAATAAAATTAAATCCAAAAATATTTTTTCGTTGCATTTTAACTTGTTTGTGACATTTTTCATTGTTGCACATTGTAATTTTTTTTTTTTGAAAATTTTATTGGTGCTTCATTTGTAGTTGTTGCTCCACTGAACTCAGCATTTTAAAAATGCATTATTTTGGGCAATTTTTACTTTGGACTTGGTAACATTTTGACTATTTAACAGCAATCCTGTTCGTTTATTTATTCAATCCATTTTGTATCTGTGTGCTTGACAATTTTTCCCATTAAAATATACCATTTGACATTAAACTAAATTGTTGTAGTTTTGTTGTTGTTTTTATTGTTTTTCTTAAAACTGTTTGTAATCCTTTGTAATTTATTTACACCGTATCATTGCCACCGAAATGTTTTTGAAAAATCATGTACGTTTTTGTCAAAGAGGTAAATTTCGCTAAAAGTCGATGTATTTATTTTCATGATTTAAATTGTTTATTAAAAACTGCAAGTGATTACATTTTAAATGAAAAATAGGGACATAAAGAGAGAGAGAGAGAGGTTAACAACTTTTTGCAATAAGTCTTCTTATCTATCACATACTACCATTTCTAGCTCATTCCTTGTAGTGTTAGTAGGCTGAATATCATTTTTTAACTAATACTCGCGAAGAAATTTTATTTCGGTATTATATTGTACATCTTAAAAGAGACCAGATTCTAATTTGGATATTCTAATGAGCTATGATTTAAGCATTTCCATTTGTATATCACAACAATTTCATTAATTGGTTTAGTTAATATTAGAGAATAATTCAATATTGACGATGTTGATCCAAATAATATATCTAGAGCTTCTAATTTATATTTCTTGACATGTCACTAAAGCTACAGTACAGATCTCCGTTTTAAAAACATTCTCATTCATTTGGGATATTCGGACATAGCTAGGACAAATTCAGTAACTCGGTAAATCAGTTAAGTGACAAACATCTGAACCCATTTTCTCAATTATAATCGGTTATAATTATAAATAAAATTATAATTGATTATAATTATAATTAAAATTATAATTGATAATAACTATAATTATCGATAAAGTTGTAAAATTGCAAAAAAAATTAACCACTTTTTAAATTTATTTCTTAAAACAAGTTTTGACTCTGATTTTCAAACTGTGCAGGGCACAAGTTTGATTTCTGGTACTTGCAGTCACAAAAAATTATTCACTAATAATTAAATATGAGATATAATTGCAAGACACAACTGATGGGTATTTGGCAATACTCTAAACAGCTGTAATAATATAAAAGAGAATTTTTGTTGTAGTTCACTATTTTTCGAAAACATCTTTATGAAATAAGTTTTGACAAAAGAAGATTTATAGATAATAGGTTTTTGCTTTTCTTTCTATTTGTAAAATTATAATTATTAGTTGATATATGAGCAAATACCGATAAAGTTATAAGACTTAAGGCCTAAGTTACTCAGAGATGTTGTGATTCCACAAAAACAAACACATATAAAAAATATATTATTTTACCAAATAAGAAAGCATATATTAACACAATATTATTTCTGTTAGTTTTAGATATTCCAATATGTGATTTAACGTTGCTCCAAATGAATTGCTTATTCTTAGAACCCAACTTAGACTCAGTGAAAGGCTATATATTTTGAATCAGTGTGATTAATTCGCAACTTTAATCATTTTTCGAAATTGATTTTATGGTTTTGCTATAATAGTCTTAATCTTAATACCTTTATTCTTATTTTCATTTGGAAATTTGGAACTCGCTCTCTTTCGTTTTAAGTGTTTTAGGATAGCCACCACAACACCCCTTTATAAAACGAAACCAGTGTCCAAAAAAATCAATTCTGCGGCTTCTAGATCAGATTGTATTTCCGATATGGCGTCGCAAATGAAAACCTAATTGCTAACAGCTATGCTTCAAAACAGTTTAAAAAAAATCACTTTCTGGATTTATTTACCATTTACGACAGTTACATCTTATTTTAGGAACATTCGAATTTCTATCTTAAACAGGGACTTACAAACAGGAAGATAGACAATTGAGTATTATTTTATCGGATTAACCGTTTTATAGCAGTAGATTGGCTAATATAGATTTTTTATTTTAAAGAAAACTAGTCATTATACCATAAACACATTTTGTTTGATCTTCAAATCAAGAAATCAGTCTTGAATTGATGAAACTCTATTAGGAAGCATCCTACAACATAAATTGTTTATTTGTTTATCCTTTTCAAGTTTTAATACTTTAAAATAAATAAAAATATTATCGATTTGAATTTCACTTAAAGAAATTAAATGAATTGCAAAAAAAAGATCTTACTTTTGTTTTATTTTTCATTTAAGCAAATATTAGCAATCAACAAGCTCAAGTGAAAGTGTGTGGAAAATCATGAAAAAAGGGTAAAAATAAATTAAATAGAGAATATGCACTCCATTTATTTAATCACATAGCAATACCGCTTCCTTTCGCCTCTTCCAAGCTTAACCTACTGTAACACAAATGGGGTATGGGGAAGCATGAAATGAGTGGAAAGCTATTAACGCGTTTTTCCGCATAACTTTTCACGAAATAATTTTTCTCCGCTCCTACCAAGCGAAACAAATAAAATTAGCAAAGCAATACAATACAACAAAAACAATGGATAATAAAGGAAAACAAAGGAAAACAAAGTAAAACACTGAAAATACAGTTATAAAGGAAAGCGTAAAAAAGCATAAAGCAAAATATTAAAAGTAGTCAAGTCATCGCTTTAATCAAGCAACAAAATGGCGTAAGCAAAACAAGCAACTCCACATCCATTGCACCCCACACCATCAACCCTTTCGGGCTCCGAAAATAAAACAAAAACAAAAACAAACATAAACATGAACACACATTGGCAAACAAGAAAACAAGGAAACAAGTATTAGACAGGAAAATGGCAACCCTTTTTGCGAATTGTTTATTCTTAAGTGTTCGGATTTTTTTTACTGTTTTTGTTATTGTTGTTGTTGTTGTTGTTGTTGTTGTTCTGTTGTCAGCAATTTATTTCAATTTGAATCTCTTTCATTCCATGCCAGTTTGAATTTCGAAGTGTCCTTATGAAATTCCAGTGCATCTGTGTAGGTGTGTACGTCTGCATGTCTGTTGAATATTTGGACTCGAGTACAACTGTTAACTAGCATCTGCAGCCCCAAATAAGATACTCAACTCATTGTTAGCAGAAATCATTAATGCATATACAAACTTTTTCGTTTGTGTGTAAAGTTGTGTTTTGTGCAATTAAGTCGCGCCCCAATGACCACCGCCACCCATAAAAACTCATTTAACTTTGTTTCCGAAATTTATTTTTATATTTTCGTAATTGTATTTCGTCAGTATTGAAAGGATCGCGCAACTTGTCCGTATTTTGCTTTATCATCTACAAATATTTGGCTCAACAGCCATTCGAAAGCAATATAAGCAAATATTTTATATGTTGAATTTTCCCATAACTTCGGCCCGACTGAAGAGGTAGAAGCATCATCACCGGAAATTTTCTCAATTAATTATTTTCATGTTTTTCAATTCATTGCCGATGTTTCTTTCCTGTACTGACTGCTGTTGCTGCTGTTGCTGTTGCTGTTGCTGCTGTTGTTATTTTTACTGTTGCTGTTGCTTTTAGCTGCTGCTGTCATGACAGTTTTTACTGCTGTTGCTGCAACTGTTGCTGCTTATGCTGCTGTGTTTTGCTATTTGCTGTTGATTTAATAACCTTCTTCGATTAGTTTTGCCATGAGTGTGTAAATTTAAATTTCCGGCGGATATAACAAATGTTGTAAATAGCAAACTTTTTTCAGTTTTTCCTTATTTTCTTTATTTGAGTCTGTCTACCCAAAAACTAAATCACATCAAAATGAAAAACTGTGTGTTCTCTTAAAGGAAATTAGTTTTACTTAATTTTCAACTTTAAATTCAAATAAACAATATCCTTTTTAAGTGAAATTATTGAAGCACTTTTATAAAATAAACTGTTAAAATAACAAAATATAAAACGAACTATGAAATATTAAATAAATATTTAATAATATTTAATACTTTTATTTGTGACCAAAAAAAAAATATTATAATAATTTATTAACGGAATTAGCCCGCCAATTTATAAAAAATGAACATTGTACATATATTTTGTTTAATTTAGTTTCCTGAAGATGATTATCGAAGACAGTCGAAATATATTGGGACAATTATTTTTAATAAAATATAAACTATTTTTAAATATAAATAATAAATTTTAGTGTCTTTTATTTGTATTTAAATTGACCAATTAGTCCGTTAATAAATTATTATAAACATTTAATATTTAAATATAACGCTCAATATGTTTATTTTTCCAGGCATAAAATTATAAAAAAAATTTAATATAAATTATATATATATAAATTATAAAAAATGAAATCAATCAATTTTGTTAGAAGACGCTTTACAAATGTAATGGACACATATAGAATGACAAGAAATCTCTTCTAAGCAATCATAGAATAAATATTCTCTAATAAATTAGGCTAAGTGCGTATTTCACATCAGAATTTTTTGTCAAACTTTTTTGTCATCGCTTGCTATTAAGCGCGTATTACACATCAAAATTTTTTGTCAAACTTCTTTGTAATCGTTTGCTTTCAAACATGTATTATATATCAAAATTTTTTGTCAAACCTTTTTGTCGTCGCTTGCTATTACACATCAAGTTTGAAAGTTCATGTCACATATCATTTCGTGTATTCCTTCGTGATCTATAACCGAAACCAATGAGATTATGCACAGATCCTAATTAAGTTTTGCATTGGTTGACTGATTTTGTACTATTTATTCTGGACTGATTAAAAATGACGTGATTGGATTTATTGTCTAAGATAATTAAAATCTGTTTGTATACTTTTTGGATATTAGAATGCAAGTTTCCTTAATAACAAAGACTTCCGGATAAAATACATAGATCAAGCTCGCAACAGGGAATGATTTTCATGAGACCACTCTGAGTTTTGTGTAATGAAATGAGTCTAATTTATGTACAAAGCTATGGAGGGTGAAGGTGCAGTGCACAACAATTGAAACCGCTCTTCCTTCACATTCATTAGTAGATGATTTAAGCGTATTTTCATAGTTTAATTTATTCCAATATCGTTTTTTTTTGCTGAATAGTTTCATAAAAGACAAGTATTCAAATATGGTTTCATAAGTTAGTTGCAGGCTGTGCCGTTGCCTTATCTCAATTCACATTAAATAAATTTAGTATCACTCAAACTTAAAATTAATATTTTGATATAGAAGTCATGTGGTTATAGACATTAATCTACACATTTAAACATTGGAGGTCATTCAAATATTAAGTGACGTAAACACTGTCATAAAACACAATGTAACGTAACATAGTGAATAACAGTAACAGTGACAGTGGTTCAGCTCCCTTACCCATTCTCACACTTCTTCACAATCCTTAAGCAAAACCTTATCTCCTTTACTTCAATGACTGCTACTACTGATTTCCTGAACGTCTTCTGAAGCATAAAGTTTCCTATCCTTCCCTGCTTTACTTCAATGACTACTACTACTGATTTTCTAAACTTCTTCTGAAACATAGGGTTTCCTGAATGGTCTCCTCCTTTAATGACGCCTTGGTATGAATATTTATGTATTTTTCATACTCCCTCTTATCTTCGTGTAATATAAATTTATTCTGTTCATTTGTGTGGAAAGTTTAATAAATTAACGAAATAAGCAAGTTTACTTTAAATTGTCCGAAAAATAGTTTCTCTCATATTTTTTGCAACTTTTCGAAAACTTATTTCATTTCATTACCAAACCTGAGACATTAAATTTAATGAAACCCAGGATTTACTTCGGCACACACTCTCAGACTCGGCACTTCCTCACTTAACGCGGCCAATACCAGAATTCGATTTCACTGTTGTCGGTCGTTGTTTATGTCGGTCGAATACCATTGTCTGCTGGAACTTTTAAGAGCATCGTGTGCGCTGCCTCAGTGTATGCCAGATTCCCGGAATCCCCGAAACGTCACAACCAATTTTTAACAATTTAAATCTTTTGCAACGAATTTCAAAGCTTCTCACTTTTAAATTCGTTACGGTTGCGGGCAGCAAACAACTTTGGCATTATTTTATGGATAAAGTAGAATAAATATTGAAATTCGGTCGCGCCACTCGAAGTGCACAGGACTTTTTACTGCTCCTCCTTCAGCAGTGGAAAGCGTGAACTGGTTTTAGCAATGGAAAACAGTTCAACTGGCAATATTCCCTAATGTCAGTTTGAAGTTGAAAGTTTTCAGTAAAAAGTTTCATTTAATTGAAAAATTAAATTTCTCGCTCGAGAACTATGAAAAAACAAGGATAAATCAACGAAACAAGAGCAAAACTCAACTCAAATATTTGTGAAAAAATAGTGAAAGCTATGCGAGCAACAATCCTGTAATATTTTTGCTGTGTTTTATCTTTGCTGTGGTTTGATCCTGCACAATATCGAAAATATATTGTGTGTTTTGTCGGCCGGAGGATGCTGGAACGCAGGGATGCTGGGATGCAGGGATGCAGGGATGCTGGGATGCAACATTAATTTTTGCCGTTTTTCGTATTTTTAACGAAATTTATTTAAATTTTTGTTTGACTTTTTTATGTTTTTGTCGGTTTTAAATTACAATTTCGAAAAGTTAATTTTTTAACAACATTGAATTATGGAATTTGTGAATATTGAAAATAAAAGCGAGGCTTATTTGGGGTTATTTACTCACTAGAGCAGCATATCAACGAGCCTGGGGATGGAAACAAGTTTTTATGGGCTTAGTTTCAATTTTAACTAATTTCCCTTTTTATTTATTTAATTTTATTTCATATGAAAGTAAATATTTATACTTCATTAAAATAATGTGTATAATTTATAAAAGTCACAAAGTCATTTATATATAAATGAAAATGATTAATATTAAATACACAATTAGGATATGTAAGGGATTAAATATTGATATTTCGGGTGTAGTCAATTTATTAGTTTACATTAGTTATGTTATTTACATATTTTCAATTATTTTTTATTTTAGTAAATTTCCGTTGAATTTTAAAATTATTTGAAATATTTTTAAATTAATAATTATTTACAAAAAAAAAGAATAAATAAAATAATTTAAAAATTGTGCAATTTGGAAAGGATTTCGAAAAGACATGTGATACACTTACTTATTTGGTCCTAACAGGTCGTTATTGGGTTTCGGGCTGATGCAGTGAAGAGTAGTGAAGAGGAGTGCGGAGTCATATGTTTAAGGTAAAATTTAAAACATGAATTTATTTTTCATCGATCTGATCAAAATGGTATTCTCTAGATATATTAACATTTTTAATAATATATTTATTAACCTGTGTCTGTAAAGATGGTGTCAATACTAGAAGGCAACAAAGTGAGCAAGAATATAGTCCCAAAGCCATGTTTAAACCATTCAGGTTCTCGTCAACATGTAAAGGACTACATAAATCAGTTATATTTGTACTAAAAATTCAATGAGATATATGTAAAATAAATAATGCTAAATGCTAAATATTTTCCAAGTTTCAAAATCATAAGAAAATGATTGCAGAACGGACAAGCCCACATATTATGAATAATATTGAATGTGTCAAAGTAGTTCACTTCTTATTTAACAAATTATCAGTTTTGTTACTTAAGTAATTGGATATATCAAGAATTTATAAAAGAGACTTTCTTCATGAAAATATTACACTCGGGATTTTATACAGGAAAATTATATCAATATTTTAATTATTTTTATTAGTAATGTCGGCACCACCAAATAAGTAACGACTAATATCAGTTGTTTTAATATAATAAGGTTTATTTTGAGATTTGTAAGTAATCGGCTGAATTTTTACAAAATACGTCATATGTAAAGGTTATATATTTGTTGAAATAAGTTCTAATGGTCTAAGAAGAAGGCAAAGAGAAGACAAGTGTGAAGTGAAGTATCTGTCAAACTAATGAGGAAGAGACCACGTCTTTTATAGAGACCCACAAAATTATTTAATTTTACAAAACACAAATATTTTAAATATTTTTGAATTAAATTTGCAGCTACACATATATAATCGAATATCACAACATATATACGTATATTAACAAGTTTTAGGTACATAATTAAAAGAATAATTTACTCTTTTTATATAAAAAAGAGAAAGAGAAGGAGTTCAGTTTCTTTTGATTATTTAACCAAACAATACTTCTTCTTGCTTTCTACTAAATCTAAAACATGTCTTTATGCCAGTGGTTATATTGCAAAGAGTCACCTACGGAATATTTAACTGCTGATCAGAACACTAGGTACTTCACTTTTAAACTGGTGATTGATATTTTACTATATCTGAAACAGATGTTTAGTCAGTTAATAAATTTCATTTGTCGTACTATACTAACTCGGGAACTATTTTTGTATCCAGTGATATCCTGCTGGTTCATTCAATGTTTTCAAAATTTGAACTCAAAATTCTTTTGATCCAAGGTAATGCATGTACCTACAGTACTGTGTTGTTATCTGAAGCCTAACTGGCGCAAAAGAAATTTTTGCTTACTAGATATTTGAGTCATGGAAGTAATAATAATAAGAGCAGTGCACCACCCCATAGAAAATACAACATATTGAAAAAAATATTTCATAATTTAAAGAGAGATAATGAGATTAAAATGAGATAATGCCGCTCTAAATGTAATAGACAACCAGCGAAGGTATGGGCATATCTATGTTTTTACAGTCTTGTCTAAACATACGAATAAATTTTATAGTAATATGAGAATAGTGGAATATTGGATATTAAGCGCAACTTTGTAAATTTCAGTCAAAAAAAAAATTTCATTTATTTTACTCTTTGCATGCAAGGAAATAAGCTCCCTTTTCATCGTTTCCTATTCACTTCCATTAAGTGACGTAAAGTAAAGAAACTATTATCTCTCTCTTTCTCTACCTAAAAGCACTTTCTCAGGATTTTGCTTGCTGATGAAAAGAGTGTGGTCAGCATGAACGAGGATGGGTTCAAAAAATATTTTTCACAGCAATTTTTTTGTTTTCAAATAAAAAACCAGTGCACAGAAAATTACGATAAATTAATTCAGTAAATTAAATAACAAAAATTAAAATAAAAAAGTGACATAATTTATTAAAAAAATGACAAAAATATGGTACAAGTGCACGTAAAGAAAATTTTAAGAAAAGAAATTTTATATTCCATTAGAAGCCTTAATGCTTTCAACTGACTGCCGATTCTGTTGAAGTGAAGTCCTAAATTTTCTTGGTATTTTTAATTAAAATTATAATAAGGCCCCTGCCATTATCACTTGAAATATAAAAAAAAACATACCTATGAAAAATTAACACACTATATATCCTCAGTACCATCCGAGCGAGTCATGATCGAAGGCTAAAGTCCTAGTCTTAAAAAAATATTTATTCCGCCATATATATATGCTGTTCCATAAGTATAGAAAGTGCATACTGTAAAGTAACCTAGAGGCTGAAGCAAAATACGCTTGAAGTTAAAAAAATGAAAATTAAAAAATATTTCAGCTGAACAAGAATATCCTTTCAGTGATATTAAACAATGATGCAGTCAAAGGCCAAACAAGGACCTTTACTCGTTATCTAAAGTATTAACCTTATTAACCTGTCTAAGTAGTTTAACCTGAGTTAATTAAATAGACGTTTTATTCACCTAATGGCTTCATATATCCTTTGGCACTTGGGCGCTAACGCTGCAACATTTATAAAGCCATTAGGACTTAAATACTTTTTTAATTAATTTCGTTTCAACTGTTTGAGTCCATGAAGCGTTGAGCGCATGTGGGGCGCTTTTGTTGCGAATAACATTTTTGCGGATGATGAAATTTAAACGCTTGTCCACTTTTTCTGACACCAATTCACAGAAATACTGAGGCAGTCATTTTTTGTAGACATTTTAAGTGAATTTTTTGCACCCACTTACCAGCTCCAGCCCCAGCTAGGACTCCGCTTTGCCGTACCCCTGTTAGTTTGTGTGTAAATTCAATTTCTTTTTTATAAATTTTTTTATTAAGCTAACGCAACGTTTTGTAAAGGAATTTAATGTTTATCCTGTCAGGAATTTCATTGTGTAAAAAAGCTCACCAAAGTGTTAGTTGGATATGTTTCAGTAGCAGCGGTAATGGCAGTGGTAATGGTAATTGTGGTAGGTAGCACTGTTGGCAGCGTTATTGGGAGTGGCTCTGGCAGTGGTACTCGCAATGGCAGTACTACTGGCAATGGCAGCGGTAGTGGCGATGGCAGTGGTAGTGGCGATGGCGATGGCAGTGTTGACGTTGATGCCACTTGGTACTGCTATTTGGCACTGGAGCGTGTATATTCTTTCCCATTGTTATTTCTGAGTTGTGTGTACTACACTTCATCGTTCTCAAATTGATGAAGTTTTGAGGGGAGTTTGTGGCGAAATTGATTAAACTGAATTAAGTTGAAATTTATTTTAACAGTGAAGGATAACTAAGAGTATAAGCATATAAATCGCTTTAGCAAAATTAAAACGTAAGCGTAAAAAATGAGGAATTTTCTTCTATGAGAAATGCTTTTATTTTTAATTTTTCATACTTCATACATTTTCACTTCATTGCGTTGTAAGTGAGTGTGTGAGTGTATGATTGCATGAGTGTATGATTGCATGAGTGTATGAGTGCATGAGTAAGTAAGTGAGTAAATGAGTCCATGGAGCTTTATTTGCACTTCATAAATATTTAATTGCTTTTAGTTTGTCAATTAATAGACTACAAAATACGTAAATAATTATGATTTATTTAAGTATATATCGGAGTAAGATGGAGTGGGCTTATATAGTCCTGGGATCAATTAAGACTATTTAAATCAAAATTTTTGGTAATGGAAATAATATCAAGTAAAAGACAATTATTTGTAATTTTTTCATATGGTCATGTATCAAATATAATGTTGGAATGATAATAATGGAACTTGGAATGTGGTTAGTAAATAAAGCCCTATATTTACTATCTTACTTATTACTTACTATAGAGGGGAAGTATATGAAATTTAAGACATTTATTTTTATTCAAAACTTTTAAAAGATAATTAAATGTCAATCATGTCATTAGAGGCTACAATATATAGTGAATATAGTACTAAGATTTAAGCCATGTAAGTCAGGATCCTAAAAATTAGTTGACAAAACTTCTATATTATTGTTTATAAGACTAATGAGAAAAAATTAAAAATGAGAAGAAATTGAATGTGTTTAAAAAAATAGCTCTTTAAGGATAATAAAACTTTGAATAGATAGTCATTAATAAGCTTGTATGTATAGTGTTATAAGCAATATACAAGGTTGTGCATTTTCTTGTTATGATCTACCAACATTAATTCAAAGGCATTGTCAAATTAACCTGCTATCAAAGGTACCATGTATTCAATTTAATTTTGCTATTTTAAAAATTGATTCAATCAGAGACTGTTCTAAACATGTTCAAATTGTGTAAACATATCTCCAACAGGTCTTTCGGTAATGGGTACATATCACATCAATTTTTTTTCAGTCATAAGTGTAATTTTTCACTTGGTGGATTGGTCGATAACCAAAGTTGTAGCATTTAAGATTATAGAACCCACAAGTAACGTTCCAAACACCACTGCATTCATAAAAACTTACTGTTTGATGTAGAAATGTGGTAAAACAATGACAAATATGTGATATAAACCATTCTGATTACTACTTCTAAATGATTATCAGTTCCTATGGGGCAAAATTAAAGATATGATTTTTTTTTACTACAAACATTATAAAGGTATTTCCATAGCAATGGTTACTAATAATATAACCAGTAACTAAATAACTAAGAAGCAGGACTGTGTCACAAACTACAAGCTGTGACACGCTTAATTTACACTTTTAATTGGTCTCTGCTACGTAATAAATCTTTTGGGAAAGTAATGTCAAGTTTTATTAATAAGAACTACTTAAGTTTATATGTTTTATCACTACTGTTTTTTATTGTGAAGTTACGCAAAATATGAACTGATGCTTAGGTGGACTGTTCTCATACTCTCGAAACTTTAAAGACAAACTTGACAAATATCCATGAAGTTATGGTCTAACTATAGCCAGTTATGTGTGGACATGGAATCGAAAACTACAGGTATTGAAAGCATTTACGTTCAGTTTTAAAAAATTGGGATGCGGAGGTCTCTCTCTCTCTCTTTCGGCAGACAAAATTAATGGTCTATAGGGCGCTCATTGTACCTGTGCTTCTGTATGGAGTTGAAGCACAAATGCTCTCACAGAATCATGAAGCAGCATTAGGAATTTTCAACAGAAAAGTTCCTCATACGATCTATGGTCCTCTATAGTTGGCGAAAAGTACCAAATTAAAATGAACTTAGAGCTTTTTGAGCTTTAGGAGTGATAATATTCGTTAAATTGAAATCTAACAGCTTCACTAGCGAAGTCATATTGCGGAAATTTATGTCGATGATACAGCGTAAAAGTATTTGATGCAGTAGTTGGCGGAAGAAGACGTAGAGTCATACCGTATTTCCGGTGGAATGATCAAGTTAAGGAAACACTAACTGCACTTGATGTACAAGACTAGAGAGGGCACGCATGTAGCGCCTGGAGAGTAAGTAATTAAGTATTGGATACAAAATATATAACCCTGTACAAAATATTATGACATAAAAGTTCTTAATTTATTGTTGATAAGTACAAATAAATCAATTTTATAAAATAAATTAAGTTTCTTCACATAGATTTTAATATTATTGAAATTAACATATTTTGGACTCTGCTAATTAAATATTTTTGTCTACAAATTCTTTGGACATCTTTGGACATGAACAAAATTATTGTATAAAATCGTTTGTGTTATGTTGGTATTATGTTTATTTCATGGAAATATAAAAAAAAATTATTCCAAATAAATTCTTAAATAATTGTTTGGGTACAATTAACATCTTTCCATTTATTTCCTTTCCCATATTTAAATAATTACTTTATTCATTTTGGTTGAATTCGTTTGCTCATCTGCCAGAAAACATTTAAAATTAAATTAAAAAATATCTAAAGAAAAACAATTTGTTTTTTTAGAATAGCTTCATAATCTTTTTTGAAGAATTCTACATAACAAGCCACAGACGTAGAAGACAACAGCTCGCGAGACAAAGACATAGAGACAGAATTAAGTATGAGAAGTACGTGTCCATGGCTAAAAGTGATTTTTAAACGACTAAATACAATTCGCTTAGAAATGCTCTGTTTGTTTTCGGCGCTTCCTAAATCGCCTCTAGGCAAGACACTGTAAGGAATGGACCACATTTAGAATGGTGCCAACCACGACTAAACTTACGGCGGCGCTAATTCATAAGCGCAAAATGGCACGCGTAATAATCCAAGCAAAAAGTGTCAACAAGAAACCAGAGAAAAAAAGATAATAAAAAATTAAAAGAAAATTGACAAATAAATGCAAAAATAAGTACATAAAATTAAAAATAATAGCACAAAATATAAAAATAATTTGGCAACGATTTCATTAAAAAATAATAATACACCAAGCGAAATGAGCAGATTTGAATGTGACGCGTTTGACCATTGGACAATTTTGTAAAGTTGCCAAAAAGGTAATAAAAATAACAACAATAACAACAACACAAAAAAAATTGTTCACATCAAAAAAAGAAGGCCTTGGTGTTGCTGCAATGAAACCCAGGCCCAAAATCCAACAGAAATAAAAAATCATTTACACATTTCACCGCTGCGCTAAGCCCAAAATTTTTGAACCAAAAAAGAAGAAATATTGCCAAAACAGTTAAAATGAACCAAAATAAAATCGCGGCATATTTGCCAATAATTGTGCGTTCACATTTCTATCGGCTGGGCGCTACACAACGACATTGCTACATGGCTATACGGCCATACGGCCATACGACCATACGACCATACGGCGAATGTATGGACAAATAGAGGAGTGGACGAGTGGTTCGCTGGACGGACGGACTGCTTTACAGACTGTTGCAGCAAAGCAAGCACAACGTAACATTTTGTCATAATTTTTTCGCTGTTCTAATTCGAGTCACGCATTTCACTCTCCCACTTTTTTTGGGCTTTATATCGGTATTAATACGGTTGTTGCTATATCTATTATTCTTGCTTTTCGTCGTTGTTGTTGTTACTGTTGTTTCGATATTTTTTATTTAAACATATTTTTGTTAGCAAAACATTGTTTATGAAATATAAAACAATATTTAATAGATGAAGCACGTGCACTTGTAGCTCAACACAATTGCGAACCATACGTGCTTTGGGCTAATGCACTTGAAAAAATGTTGGGATTTTACAAAAAGCTTAGTGAGAAAAAAAAATTCACAATTCATAACACAATTTCAATGTAAAATAAATAAAATTTTTTGCAATTATTTGTGCAAAATACATTTACTATGGAATATGAGAAAAGTGCAAAAATATGGGAATTTTTATTTGATTAATAGTAGTAAAGACAACAATCAATTAATATTTTATATCTTATTCCTTGTGCCAATTTGTTTTCAACATTGAAAATGCTTATGCAAAGGTTTTCCATATAATTTTGTTAAATTTTTGTCTAATCATTTTTAGTGCAGTTTAATAGCACTTTTTTGTACTTAATTGAGTTCTTATTTTCTCCTTTTCATTGAAACTATATACTTTTCAATTTTTGACCATTTTAATTATAAACATATTTAAGTGAATTTGACAACTGACTGCATGAGTAAGTAAAGTGAAAGGGTTAATGTGAATTTTTAACATACAGTAAATCAATACATGTGTTTAAGTGAATTTGACAACTGAATGCATGAGTCAGTGAACTGAAAGCGTTAATGAGAATTAATACGAATTGATTTAGTAGAGAAATAATTCTGCAATGTGATTTTTAACTGCACATTATTTCAATAGTTATTTTCAAGAGTTCTTATTTTTATATATAACAAAATGACTCCACAATGCTTTTGTAAAAAAGGATTACGATTCTTATTATTTTATTTAATATTTATCACTCAGATATTTTTGTCAGTATACTGCAGTCATTAATATTGTTGAAGTTTAATGGTAATACAATAAAAACTTGATCTTAGTCTCCTAAAAGGTTCATTATACTTAACACATCTTTTATCATCAATCAACTATTTACTACTTTGACATTATATTCTTAAAACAATGCAGAAACATTTATTTCTGGATTAAAGATCACACATATATATATTGATATATATATGATTCATATTCATATAAAATCAGTTCACTTATATTTCCATGCAAGAAGTTTAATCAAACGACGAGAGCTTTTTACAACTTTCGCAAAAAGAATTTTTTTAGAATATAGAGTTTATTTTATCCAATTTTAAATATTATTATAGTATTTAATAAATAATAACCAATTATAACAAGAACAATAACAACAACAAAAAATAAAATGGTTTCTTTTAATGTCTGAAATAAAAACGTGGTTTTATGATATTATTGTTATGATTTTAGTAACGTCAGATATATGGGTTCCGCTATGATAAATGCCTTTATAGTTTACATCTAAAGATATTGTGACTTAAAATGTATTACGATTTCGTCACGATATCTTGATGGGTTCAGCTACGATTAATGCCTTTATAACTTACATCTAGTGATATCGAGACTTAAAATATCTCATCATCTCGTCCGGATGTCTTAATACTTGAACACATCATCTAACATTAATTAGTATACTAGTAAGAGCTGAAAGTATTTTTAAAAGTTATTAATAAAAATCACTATTCTGGTGGTTTATCAGACACGCAAACAAATAACTTTAAGACCATTTAAAAGTCTTGAAATGGTTATTACCAGTTTGGGATTTCTAGAGAATGGTTTTCTATATAAACAATACTCTGCGTCATATAAAAGCACATTAACTCAAATAACTTATTAAAAAAAGTAATAATACCTTAGAGAGGCCATTTTTTAAGGGATTTATATGCAATGGGACCGAGGAGCTTAGGATCCTCCTACATATTAATTATTTTTACACAATTTCAATAATGGAAATTCCTGTAAACAACTTATCCTTAGCATATTAAGATTTAGTGGTCTATGATAAAACTTTTAAAAATTCCAAAGATTACCAATACTTTACTCTTAGCATTCTAGGATTTTACATCTTTAGAAAGTGTTAATTGTATTAAAATCCTCTGGATATGAATGTTTGGAAGCTATCTAATAACAAAAGATATTTATCAAAAATCCATGGCTTTGTTATTTGGATTTAATATTAATTGTGCATATCACACCGAATATCACAATTGATTCC
The DNA here is from genome assembly GCF_002237135.1 of Teleopsis dalmanni. Taxonomy (NCBI): domain Eukaryota; kingdom Metazoa; phylum Arthropoda; class Insecta; order Diptera; family Diopsidae; genus Teleopsis; species Teleopsis dalmanni. The sequence continues at coordinate 146,307,706 of NC_051846.1, read as the reverse complement.
AAAGGAGATAAGTGAATATTACTTCGTATATTAATGAATGAATACTATTACAAGGAACCGCAAAGTTATATTCATAGAGTTATTATTAGATTAGGAACTGGGTTTGACTGTTACAATTTGTTTTCGCTATACTCTTTTATATCTTTTTATTTTTATTTTATAATTAACACAATAACAATAATTAATAATTATAATTAATAATTTTGGATTTTAATTAAAAGTTTTGGATAATTATAATTAATAATTTTGGTTTTTAATTAAAAATGTTGGATTATTATAATTAATAATTTTGTATTTTAATTAAAAATTTTGGATAATTATAATTAATAATTTTGGATTTTAATTAAAAATTTTGGATAATTATAATTAATAATTTTGGATTTTAATTAAAAATTTTGAATAATTATAATTAATAATTTTGGTTTTTAATTAAAAATGTTGGATTATTATAATTAATAATTTTGTATTTTAATTAAAAATTTTGGATAATTATAATTAATAATTTTGGATTTTAATTAAAAATTTTGGATAATTATAATTAATAATTTTGAAACATTATTTTTTATTTAATAATTTGTAAATCATTTTTAAGACTGCAAGAATCTACAGTTGAACTCATACCCTATCAAGTTATCTATAACACCCAACTGGATCAAAATCGTCATTAATTTATTCTGGAACCATTTGGAGTCTTATCAGTTTGTTCTTAATGTTCACTAACAAGGAGCGATGGGGCCCACTCTACCTTAATAACATTTGTGACTTAAGTCTATATCCAGACACTTAACATAAATTCTTCTGGCTTAAGCTGCATGAATATTGTACGGAAGACCGATAGTGGTGCCATATGACTTATATTAAGTCTTCAGACATATTAATTAACGATGCTTCCTGAAGGGCCTTTCTGTCTGGACGAGGGAAGTTTTTAGTGCGGTTGAAATCTCCCACCGATTAGACTTTCGAGGTTTTCTCCCATTCAAAAAAAAAAATACCTTACATTAGGGTAAGGTACACACTCCACACTCCTTATAAAATATCTTATAAAATGGTAAACTGATTTATTTGGTAAATCTTGAACTGTAATTGTAAATCCTGAAAATAATTTTTACTTGTAAGTTCTTAAGAAAACTGGTTAAAAATATTTGTGATCCTGACTTCGAGAAAGAAACCATATAAGTTTGATACTTCATCCAACACGAAGCTACCTAATACACTACATATAATACGATTTGTGTTTGTCATTGAATTTTTTGCAGTGTACTTTTATCAGTAATATTATAAAATCATGTAAAATACATTTAGTTCAATTCATTATTTTTGTGTTTGGTAGATTGTTGTTGTATTTATTGCTTTTGTTTATTGTTATTAACGTAATTGAACTTTTATAATTGCTTTTTGATTATGTAACTTTGGCATAAATTATGGTTATATATTGTAATAAAAACAACATACCAGAGCGAAGTTAATTAACCTCCACTCTCATTTTTTATGAAAATTCATTTTAATTCCATTTATTTTTTTTAATATGCATAAAAAGGATAATGGTTCTATATGAATATTTATGTTTATTGGAAGCGCGAAAAGGGATTCAAAGAAAATATAAATTCGAAGAGGTAAATTATTGTCAAATAATAATCTTAATATTTATTAAGGACGAAGATCTAAGAACGATAAAATTTACTTGTATTAAATACACGCTTTTTTGTTTACAATTGGAATCGATCTGAATTGTTTTAAAGATACTGAGGTAAATAACAGGAGCACCAAGTATATGCGAAGTAATGATAGTCATAACAGTCTAAAAGTTGAATCCTTAAAAAAACTATTACCGTAAAGTAATGGATTAAGAGGCTCAATATGCCTATACCTCAAAATTGAAGGCAAATCATAATAGAAGAAAGATATGCTGACTCTTTATAAAATTTTACTAAAATAAAAGAGATGTACATCAGTGTTTATTTTAGCGAACACGCAGAGTCGGAAGTAAAAGTGATGATTCACACTATTTATTAATAAATAAGGGCAGTTAGCTGACACTTTGGCTCTTGTATTTATAACTGAATTTATTGTCATAGATTTTATAAAAAGAAAACCATATTGTAATGCGGACATTTCAATGTTTGAGTTAAGTGCTTAAATAAATATTGTTTATAGTTTTAAAATATATTCCAGAATAAGGGTTTCATTTAAAGAACCAAAACGTTTACCGTCATAGATGTCTTAAGTCCTACGTTTAAACTGTATAAAACAATAATTGGCTATCGATAGTTAATTAATATTTTATTTCAACAATATTATTTTTTCTACCAAAAATAAATATGCAAATCTAGAAAGCGCGATTTTCATTGTCGTAGTGTCTGAAGTTTTTCATTGGTCTATATATATTCCAGTTTTTGCTATACAACTGTTACAATTTGTCATATGTTTTTTCAGATACTTTACTCATTATGTCACTACGTTTCTTTCAACAAGATTATTGTTCATTTTTTGGACTATACCAGTGAAGGATATAAAAAATACATATTACCATATATTGTCCATTAAGTACATGAAAATAAAAAAATGGATGACTTTTAATTTTAATATACTTTCCAACTGTTCCCGAGTTTATTTATCTCATCACTGAAGTCATTTTCACAATTGTAATTAAACCGATATAGACGTACGGTACACATCTATATATCTATCTAAGCGGATCTTACATTATTTTTACTATTGATTGATACTACTGTTTCATAAAATATCGCTTCGTGTAATAATAAATGGACTCATTATGTACCATTATAATTACTATGGTATCAGGATTGAAAATGATACGATAACATCAGGACTTCAAAATTAACACTGTACAAACAGAAATCTAGAGGCATAATTCGAGATATGCAAACTGTCTTGATAGTCGCCAGAACGTTCTAGCTTAGACAGTTTCCAATCCATATCAGGATCCTCGACGACTAATGAAGTTTTGATAAACGAAACTAACTGTAACTCAAAATGAAAAAAAAATAAATAAATATATTATAGGGCTAGTACAGTACTTCAATACAATAGAGTAGAGTTGGACGTACTGTTTCATTTTCGATAAAAAGAAATTAAATTTGATTTTAAAATATTTAATTAAATAGTTTTTTAAAAGAGATTTTTTCGAACAGTAGTCACCTACAACAACAAAAAATTTTATTTTTTTTTATATCATTTTTTAATTAATTGAATTTTTGGCTGACCATACAGCTGTATTGAGTATTGCCAAATACCTATCATTAAAGGTCGTGGAAATAATTTTTTGTATTTGATTCTGAGCTTCACATTTGGCAGGACCCGAGTTCGATTCTTGGTACTTGCAGTCTTAAAAATAATTATTTACGAATAATTAAATACAAGAATTATTTCCAAGACCACTGATGATGGGTATTTGGCAATACTCAAAACAGTTGTATGGTCAGCCAAAAATTCAATTAATTAAAAAATAATATAAAAAATAAAATAAAATTTTTTGTTGTTGTAGTTCACTACTGTTCGAAAAAATCTCTTTATGAAATATAATAAATTTCTATTAAAATAAAATAGTCACTTTCGTCTGGAAAATTTGACGTTAAAGTATAACTTATATTCATTAAATAGTTTTAAAATTATATTTGTATTTCTATGACGAAAGAACTATTTTTTAATACCAAGTTTTTTTCAACTGTAGTGAATCACAACAACAATTTTTTATTATTATTTTTATTGAGTTTTTGACTGACCATACAGCTGTTACAAATATTACCAAATACCCATCAGTAGCAGTCTGTTTGGAAATATTAACCATATTTAATTATTTGTAATTAATTTTTGGAGACTGAAGGTACTAAGGGTTTAACTTATACCCTGCCAAACTGCAAGGTCAAAGTCGGTGTTAATTAGGCAACTGACCAAAGGTCCTACTTAATTTGAGGGTTCTAACTTGAAGTTTTGTTAATTTGCTAAGTTACATTAAAAAGAAATTAATGTTTTTATTTAATTTTAATACTTATTTAATATGTCCTTAAACTGGTAATAAAATAAAATTATTCATTTATAGAAAATCAAATTTATTATAAATTTTCTGTATGTACTTCACTTACCATTCACAGTTCGGAGCTGAAAAGAAAAGACCAGAAGAAAAGTTATTACTTTAAATTCTCAAACTTCAGTTCTAGAAGCATTTCAATTAAGTTCCAGATTTTTGCTTTAATAATGCCATCAGACAGCTAAAGAAATTGTGTGCATAAATAATTGGGTGAATCTAAATTTAAAATTGATGTTAACTATAAATTTCTAAGATGGAATATATGACTTCTTAACATATTTATTAAACATACAAAATTACAAGTGCATAAATTTGTTTAAATTTATGCTGTATTAAACGTTAACTGGGTTATCCTTAGACACGGAGCTGCACACAACCCGCACGCACCGCCACACACACCAATGTGTCCCGCGACATAAACCTACACGCCACATAAATCTTCTGTTCCATATAACAAATCGGTTAAGACAACAGGAACACAAAACTACCAAGAAAATGACAACAACAAATTTGCTCCTTTTTACGGCATTAAATTGTGTCTTTATGTATATTTATGCATGCCACGAAATACAACCCTGTAAGCATGTGTGTATGTGTTTATGTGTGAGTTTGTTGTGGCATGACATCCTCAAGGAATATAATAAATGTGTGATTATTTGTAGCTTTTATTATTTTGAGTACGTTCATGGATTTTAGGGGAATGTGGTTAATATGTCTGTGTCTATAAACCTCATTCCCCACACAAACACACACACACACGCACACAGAGTTCTGTACATGAATGTTTGGCGGCAAATGTGCTTCTTCAGGAAAAAAGCTACTTAAAGTAACCGCAAACTCATTCGTACGGGGGTAGAGCAGAGAGCAAATATAAATAATAATACAACACTGAAGATAGCAAATGTTTAGTAACAAAAAATATAAAAGAAAAATATAATAAAAAAATTGCGTTATGAGGTATTGAGGTAATCAAGATATACCAGGGCTTAACGTTGATTTACCTTTTTTTTCTCTTCCTTTTGGAAGGCTCAACAATGCTCCTTTTTTTTCTTAACAATATTATGTATGAAGATGTTGTAATACTTCTCCGAGCATCCTTAATGCTTTCGGATGATATTTAGGAAATTAAAAAATTTTAGTGAGCATTAAGTTTTTTAAATCTTTTATACAATTCTCGATACTAATTTTTGGTCAAACTTCAATTAAATAGAACTCTTTAAAATTTTTATGAAGAAAATGCACTAACTCTCCATAAAGCAACCTATCCAATAGTTAATGTTAACAAGGCTGCGATCATATTAAGTGAATCTGTGATATAGTACATCACAATTTGTATCCTTCACTTCATGTGAGCAATGCATTGATACCCCAACTAACGAAAGCTATGCATTCTGGTATAGGATTAACGTGGCAGTACCACATAATTACAAAACACGAATTTTTTGGAAACTACTGCAAACTCAAATGTGGAGATATCACAAAGTTTCCAATCAAAAGTCATTAAATTATTGTCAATACGTGGTATATTAATAATACGCAGGTATAGAGAGAAAACTTGAAGTCTGCAATGTAAGAGAAGAAATTATAAATAGAGCACGGGCCTCTAAAACGCGTTAGAGGAAGACCCCTAAAGACCCAAATCGACAAATTTCGGATGAAAAATCAAAAGCATTCAACAGTTTATAGAATTATTCCCCTTAAGTCTTTAAGATTGCATCCTAAAGGGTCTATATAGAAATAATATTTAATTAAGTCTAATGTTGAGCCTGTTCCGAGTTAGTGCATCTGAGCACTTTTACTCTGTGATAGCTGGGGGGTTTCTGCAGAGTCCCATCCATCTCACTGACCAATTTATGTATGATTTATGACTGATCTATGATCTGCGTACCGCTCCGTACGGTTAGTGATTACTCTGAGATTAGATAGTGCTAAGTAGGGCAGCCTGTCGCTATTCGCATATACCTTCAGGGCTCTGTCCGTTCTGTATTTTTTGAACGGATCTCTTTTATGGTCTCTTAGCATGCCATTCGTACGGATGTACCATGGCACTTTGAAGAGTCTTCGGAGAGCCAACTTACAACTACAAAAATTGTAAAGTGCTTACTTTGTAGCAATAAAATAGGTTTCTGATTTTAAAACTATAAAAGGCAAATTGATTGCATGTGTAAATTGAGTTTTTAATATAAAAATTTATTGCCCTTATAAATTTATTACATAAATTACTCAAATATATATTAAAGTCAAAATTCTTTTGAAGGGAGGTTCACTTTTAATCATTTAATAAATTATATGGAATGCTGCGGGCAGCAACTATAGCTTATAATAAATGCTGTTTGTAACAGATAGAAATGTCAAAAATATAGTTATGGAAGATAGACATATTAATAGTTATTGTCTCAAATAATCTAATTAATCTATCTAATCTATAGTTATGTGAATACATTTTTGTATCACTTCTCACGATCAAGCTATAGTGTCTACTGTATACTATTAATCTAGAGTTAGAGCTAGTGAAGGCAGCGACTGTAGTTTAAATGGATGCATATACTCCACTTCATTTATGAGAATTCTAGTTATTATAGTTTAATCTTGCGCTAGAAATAGTGAGCATATCTTACTAGTTGATTTAAAAGCATTTTAATGCTAATTTTTAAATTTGAATATAAAGAAAAAGCTGTAACTGTTATTAATTTTGAAGAAGAATGAAAAATAATAATTCTCATACCTGAAATCCATGTAAGCCAACAAAACTACTGAATGCCATCCTTTATATATATAATAATCTTGTAAAATGACCCAAATACTAATGGTGTTTGGAGCATGTAATTTTTTCGATTTGTAAACAAAAAACATATGATTTCCTTAATTAATAATAATAATTAAGGATAATAATTAATTAATAATTAATTAATAATATGAATGGTGAAGAGGAAAAATAAAGCGAACTCTATTGGGAAAGGATACCAGGACTCTCATAATCTAAAATACTGTTAGAGACTTGCAACCTAAAACACTTCAAAGATTGCATAGCATAATCTAAAACAAGCTAAGAATTATTACGGAATTATTGACCGGTCACTGTAGATTGAATAATAATTATCGAAGTTAGGAATTCAATCCAACTCAGACTACAGATACTGTACAGAAGAGAGAGAAACTGCATACCATGTGCTTGGGGAGTGCCCGGCACTGATGCACAAGCAGAACAAACACCTAAGAGAGGATTTCATGGATAATAAAGATTCAAGACTAAGAAAGTTAGGCTCTATACTGTCTTTCATTAAAGAAATTGGACTTGAAGAAACACTCTAACGCAAGTAAGTGCATAATCCTTTCTTTTTTTATTAATAATAATAATATTTGAGCTATGATAATTTGCAATTTCGGTAGTTCTCTCTGTGGAAACCTATTATTTTTTATCTAAAATTAGGGTCCAATAGTAATGGACACAGATTAAAAAAAAAAAAAATTTAATGGGTTGAGTCTGGAAATAGAACCAATTAATTACCTTAATAAATGGAATTGAAGTTATAATTTCTAAAAATATTATTAACACTCAATTATTTCAAGATTGATTGAAATGTTCCAAGGAACTAATTACTTTTTGTATTTAAACTCTTTAAGCTCTTTCGTATCTCAACTTTTTCTTCATTCTAACTTATCAGACTTAAAGTTAAAATTTTCAAACATTTCTCGTTTAACCTATAAACTTCAAGAAGTTATAATTTGCTCATATTACCGCGATTAACCTTGAATGTAAGCTGAAAAGAATAAGTTTTGCTGGATAGTTCCAAGTCAACTCTACGTTGGTACATGCCCCACCCCCACCCACCACCTAACGCTTTTTCTGCATAATGAAGGCAATCAGCGGCGCCTGTGTTTGAAGTGCAGTATTCCGTACATTTTTTTGTGTCGTTTGCGCCATTTTATGAATACGCGCGCGTATTATTTAACGCGTCAAATGGGATTATGGCACTTTAACTATGTTGTGACTTTGTCCCCCGCCACACTATGTTTGTGTATTGTAGCGTTGCCACGTGCTTGTACTCCAGCTCATACACACATGGGCGTATGTTGGCGCCTGTTCGCAAGTCACCAGTGTGGAGCGAGCGAACGTAAACAAAAGCTAACGAAGCTAAACTCATTTAATGTGGCAAAAAGTGTAAGACGCGTCGGAAACCGTGGATGGGGCGCTGTTATGGGTACTGCTACTTGCGCTTTAAATTTGCTAATATGGCAACATTGGCACATTTGTACAACTCAGCGGGCTTATTGCTGCTATAAAATTGTTTATTTATGTTTGCGTGTGTGATTACAGGGCATATGTGCCGGTTGGTAGATTATGTGTGGTTATATGTGCCGATGTGAGGCGGTATTAGGCGGTACCAAGCGGTGTGAGACGATATAAGGCGTTGTGAGCTGATATGTGTGGTTGTTACTGCATCTCATCCCGTTTGGCGTACACGTATTATAATATTAAATGCGTTAAGAAAACAATTTAGCAAATTCTTTTTAATCTGGATTTCATTTTGCTGTAGCGTCATCCTTAAATTGATTCTTTCCAAACTCAATTTCTTTACTTTCCACTCGAGAATGAATTATTTTTCAGAAAGTTTCTTCTTAAACCCAAGAAAGAAGTGTAAATTTATGCAAAAGTTATTAGCAAAAGCAGATGAAAGCAACTTATTAACTTCTTTTTGTTGATGTGTTAGGAGGCGTGGTTGTTCGGAGTGAAGACGGGAATATTTAAATTTATATATTCAGGCAGGCTGAAGGTAGTAAGAGGCTGAGCTAATTAGACAAGAGTGCTAAATGCTAAGCAGTCGAAATTAACAGGAAATTACTTCATAATTACTACAGCCCAAGAGTTTTTTAAAATAACATTTCTTTAAATAAGAATTATTATTAAAAAATAATTTTAAAGACGAATTATGATAAACCTTCCGAGAAATAATATTTAGACAAAAGCTGTACCACATGAAAAAGGAGTATCAAAAAGTTGACTTAAGCTTTTTTCTAATACCATTTTTCATATTGTATTTCCAGAGTTACTAAGATAACACAAAGAAATAAATTCAAGACTAAGCATTTATCCTAAATTTATTTTTATTATTTACATGTTTTTGTATTTAATTTTTTTTTAATTATTTAAAATAGCAACTTTGACTTCAGCTTAACTAAATACATGCTAAGCATGATTGTTAGAACCTGCTACCGAAATATATTATCTTAAAACCATTTGCTCTAAGTTTAGCTTTTATATATAGCACAAATCAGATCGGTTTATTCAGTTTATGTAAGCAACAAAGAATTTAATTAATCATACATATTTTAGTTCATTCCGAAAAAGTACAAGTTATTAATTTCATTCAGCTTGCTTAATTATTTTAATATACCAGTGAGAAGTCTGGAACTTACGCTGCTACAATATTATTTTATATTTCCTCATCAAGTTGGTTCCCGTTTGATGCAACTTTAAAATTCAAGTGTGTAGTCCATAAAGTGGTTAATAAAATCGCAATATACTTCGCCACAAAAAAGAAACCAATGACTATATAAGACTATTCGAATATTATAAACGATTATTTTATTAGCTATACACCTAAGCATCTGAGCTTCTAGACATAATTAAATATTAATGTACAAGATAGCGAAAATATGCGATCCTAGTATGAAAACAAAACATACTGGGATCGCGTAGCAATGTTTGCAGAATAGATCTTGAGATTGAAAGAAATAGATCTCGACAGAAGACAGCTGGAACAAGCAAATGCAATAGCGGGACATCCATGGAATTCTACTAATAGGGAACTTACCTCGAAGTAATACTTACGTAGTTCCGGAGTAAGTTGTCTTTAGGAATGACGGAGAATGGTTTTGGTCCAGTGCATAGACATTACACTCACCCAGTGAACCTTAATTTTCTATAGTGAAACTCTCCGTAGAATTTGAAAACCAGACCACTAAATTTTCCAAAATAGTAAACTACTTCGATTGTGATAGCCCTCATATATATATTCTCAATATAGCTTTTCTGTTTCTTCTCTTCTTATTGGTTGATGAAGAAGTAAATATCTCTTCCTATGGCACAGTATGGTTCAGAACTCATAAGCACTGGCACTGCTCCTTTTCTAATCAGAATGTCTGCAAATTCGTTGCCAGAAGATCCAGTATGGACCCCACACAACTTATTTTAGGTTTTTGTAAGCTTTTAAAACATTTTATCACTAATATTGTTGCTGCGTGATGAGAACTGAGTGTGTTTATTTTTTCCTAACTATCAGCTATTTATTTTATAGCTGACTATTTTATAGCTATACTATAAAACTAATAGTTACTTTTAGGATTAAAGTATACCTACCTATCTATCATGTTTCTACTTTAAAGAGTGTTCTGTCTTGATTTAGCGCTTTGAAGTCCCTTAAAGTGGGTCTATGATCATCTACTTTGGATTCTTTTTTAGTGAGGGAACTATTCGCATACTAAGCTTACTAGGTTTGTCTTGTAAGTTTATATATCTACACAATAAGATGATATGGTAGACATACAATACAATTATTGTCTGTTCTTACTTCTAACTCAGCTCATTTTTGGATATTGTATTAAATCTTACTAAGTAAGCAATCGTTACTATTATATAGGATATATATCTAAAACCTCTGAATCTATTTTTGATTTCTATATAGTTGCGCTTTCTTATATACTATATTCGCTTTTATCTTCTATCTCAAATTAATTGAAATAATCACTTTCTTCTATTATATTGGACTAATGCTAAACTCTACATTTACACATTTTGCTCTGTATGAAGTTTATTTTCGTTGTTTCTAGAATAATTAAGCTAAGTTAGAACTTTTCACCTACACTAAAAATGAAATTGTTATTATTTTTGGAATTGGAATTGGAGAAGTGACTTCTTCATAATATTGTGGTTCAAATTAAAACAAGTAGAAAATCTTAACCAAAACGTTTATAATTAAAGTTTTAATTAAAAACTCCTGTTTTTGGTTTCTTCATGTTATCTCTTCTCAAAAGAAGGAACTTTAACAGTTCCCAAAAACGGAACAAACTTTAATTGTAGAAAAACTTTCTTCACACACGCCACAACACAAGCACATAAAATCGTGTCTTTGTGTGCGTGTGAGTGTGAGTGTCAGCTTAACTTTATCATTTCGCCAGCCAAAACGCAGCTTCTTAACTTTTGTGTGTCCTGCGTTGGTTTTTTCCCACTGCATCCTTTTCAATAGAATTTGAATAAAAGGTTTGTGGTGCTCTCTAAGCACCTTTTATGCAAACAATACTTATATATTGGCTGTGGGCAGAGAGGCGAGAAGTGAGAGGCGATAGGCGATAGGCGAGGAAGAGTTTTGTGAGAAAAAATATATAAGAAAATCTCTGCTTGGCTATGATTCAACGCCTTTAAAATTGCCGCCAACTTTCGGAAAAGTTTTGTGTAAGAAAAAGCAAAAGATGCACGGAAGTGAAAGAAAAATATTGCACGAAGCAAAGAATTAAAAAGAAAATATAGTGCAAATAGGAGAATCAGTATTACCAACTGCAACAGCGACTTCCGTTGCTCTTGGCTGATTTTACAACTGCTGCGGTGGAGTTGCCAGTGCATTGTCTGTGGCTTTCTTGTGCGATTTCCTTATTGTTATTATTTGCTATAAACTTTAAGTGAAGTTTTTAAGTTTTTGTTATTATTGCTACATATTTATATTTATATTTCTCCTTCTGTTATTCCGTTATTCTTCTGCTGCTGCTGCTACTGCTAATGGCGCTTTGTTCTGCTTTCTTCTTAATTTTTTGCTGTTAATATTTTATGTTGGCTGGTGCTGTGCAGCGGTTCTGTGGCGATATCAATGCAGCTGCTGCAATTGCTGCCGCTTACGTTTGTTGTTATTTCATTGTTATCATTGCTGGGGAAAAACTTGCATTTATTTATTTTGCAATTTTACTAAAGCAGTAAAGAGGTTGCTTTTCTCTTGTAGTTTCTCTTGTAGCTTAAAAAGTTAAATACAAAATGCAGTAGGCACTTGTTAGCTGACGAACGACAAGAACGACTTGCGAATAGGTCTGTCTGTGTAGGTCTGTGAGCTGAACATTTTATAGAGCAAATTTTCGGTGGAAAAGTTCGCCGGATAAACACAAGACAAAATCAGAAGAAAAACTTCGTAAGAACCTGAGAACACAAAACATGGCATTAAAAAGGAAAAATTTTATTATTATTTTTTTATTTTATTTTATTTTATTTTATTTTATTTTTCTGTACTTAAGTAAAACAACTTAATTGTTGTGAATTTATTTTGCTACTTTAACCGCGCTCGCTGTTAAAATTTTATTTGGCTGCGCACAAAAGTATGCAATATGTGGAGAGCACATACGGCACACCTATTCAATATGTTTTAAATTCACATAAAATATTAAAGTCGTAAAAAGTAAAACTTTTAAGCCACGACCGCAGCAGCCGCAGAACAACACATAACAACAATTTAATGGACACGGACATGGACATGGAGCGCTGTGGTCATCCTTGGTTGAACGGAAGCCCAACAAAAAAGTGGTAGGGCGAAAAAGATTCGAATTGTCAAATCAGTAAAATTTATTAGTGTTAACAGGATACCAAAGCGAAGGCTAAAAAAATGTTAAACATAAAAAACTGTTGGATTTGCTTTGGGAAAAAATTGAGGCTATAATGTGCGGCTGGAGTTTTGGCATTTTTATGGAATCGCACGTACGCACAGTAGAAAAGTTGTAACGCACTTTTGTAGTTACTCATAGTGTATTGACACACTGAGATACGTCGAAACGGAAGCCGATAACAATGCCAGTCTACCGAACACTTGACGCTTGTGTCGAAGGCACAACCAAAATATTTTTATATTCTTTTTAAATACTTTTCGCTTTTAAAAGTTTATTTCATATTTTGCTTACTTTTGTTCAAATGAAAGTTAGGCAATTGAGTTCCTTTTCCTCTTTTTCTGGGTTTTCAGTATAAAAAACTATTTTTTTTTCTATTTTTTGTGTTTGTTTTTGTAGTGGAACCTATTTTGATTTCATGTTGAAATACGGAAAAACATTCCGACATTAAGTCAGATAAAATGAAATTGTTAAGCCTGAGTTTGACATGAATTATGCCATCTTTTGTGAGCCTTGATAGTTTGAAAATGATGGTTAGAGTGGGGACGCCTTTTTTGTAGCAGCACAAGTGTTCTCGATTTAATTATTTTTAGAGTGCAGGGTGTTTTTCCAGTACAATTATTTTATGGCATTGTGTAGAGTTTAAAATTTTATAGCATACTTATAGGCATAGCCTCCACGGAGACTACAGTAATGTCAAGTAGTGAAGTGTTTGGAAAAACAAAATTTAATTTCAGTATATCTGATTACTTAAAATAATATACGTACATAACTTTATATACTAAGTTTAAGAAATTAACATATTCACAAATATGTGTAGGCAGCCCTATTAAAACAATTGCAACCCTAACACCTCTGAGGAGAATAAAAAAGGAGTCAGTAGTTGGTTCAAGATCGTTGAGGTTTTGATAATTATTACTTCTCCTTTTGTTTTATTTTATTTTATTTTATTTTATTTTATTTTATTTTGTTTTGTTTTATTTTAATTTATTTTATTTTATTTTATATTATTTTATTTTATTTTATTTTATTTTATTTTATTTTATTTTGTTTTGTTTTATTTTAATTTATTTTATTTTATTTTATTTTATATTATTTTATTTTATTTTATTTTATTTTATTTTATTTTATTTTATTTTATTTTATTTTATTTTATTTTATTTTATTTTTTACCTAAACTTGTATTGATTCTCATGAAGTGAGTTTTAAACTGCCGTTGAAATTTGAGCCAATAGAATTGATTAGTTGGCAATTAGTTAAAACTAAGATTTATTAGAAATTATTCTTCTAAAATAGTTCCAGTCCATGTTCTCCAATCAAGATATCTATTTTTATAAGGCTAGGCATGTTAGTGTCCAAATCACATGAGTTTCAAATGAATAAGTCCAGAAACTGTAGAGCAGACAAGCTTACCAAGGTATGCAATCTACTCCCTGACAATCACTTCTCAAATATTGGCATTTCCCTAGCAAAAGTTAAACTGGCAATCAAAGAAAATACCTGAGTATAGTCAAACAAAATTGGGTTCACATATTCTGCTGTCAAATCTCTATATTGACTTGAACTAAACTGAATAAAAAACATACCACTCAGCTGATTCAACTAAAGCTCAACCGGCTCAGCACTATAGTTTCGGTGCAGATAGGCCACTGCATAATAGGAAGACATGCTATGAAACTATGTCTATCATACAACGACTTTTGTCGTGGTAATGACTCGGCGGATGAGACGGAAACTAAACTCTAGCTTATGTTTCAGTGCCCATTTTTAGATAGGAGAACATCTGAAAATATTAAGTGATCCATTTCTTACCGTTCTGACTGAGTTGTCATCCTGCAAAATTAAAGACTTAGCCAAGTTTATAGAATTGTCAGTTTGGTTCGTCTGTACTTAATAGGGGAATCGTGGGTTTTTTTCGTTGCTCTTATACTGAACGAGTTTTTGTTAAGTTCTGTAAGTCGATTCTCTTTTTTCTAATGACGTCTATGAGAATAAGTCAAATTCTCATTAGATTTTTATTAAAACATCTAATTTAGAAGGACACATTTTAAATGCTCTTTTAAAATCTTTTGAGTTATTGCTGAAGTTCACCGAAAGAATAACAATAAATTTTTTAACACATTTTTCATTTTAAAAATATATAACAAAGTTTCAATATCAAACCAGCAATTGTTGGTACTTTATTTTGTTTTTTTTTTAAACAACTAAAGATTTCATGTGAATGTGAAGCTCTTCCCAATGGTTCAACCTTTTATGCTTAATGAAAAACTTTTTATTCTCTCAACTCGAATTATTATTTTACTTCACAGAAGTTGCAACTTTATATGCAACAGAATGCAGCACCCAAGCAATTGTTTTGTTATTGCTCCTCTTATGAACATATGGAGTAGGAAAACTGATGATTGCACTCAAGAACCCTTACGCAGAAAATGCTACATAGGGCAACCCAGAAGTAGAAACCCACTCAATGCAACAAAGCAAAACTTAAGAGTTATCAATTCTTTATTACTTTTAAGTTTTTAACCATTTTCGATTTTATTTCTTTTTTATGAATTTTACATTTAGTGTAAAGGTAAAAAATCTAATATAAAAATATGTATTTAATTTATAAAAATGATTAAGGTAAATGTCACAAAAAAAAACATTGTATGAACAAAACGGAGGAAAATGAGAATATAAGATATTCCTCCCCCCGACTTGCTACTATAAAACTGGAAAAAACTGGTTTTATCTTGTGAATAAGACTACAAACAAAATTTTTTTCTAATATTTTGTTCTTTATTTTTTAAACAATAAATCAAAACTAACAAAACACTAAGTTCGAACCTACAAGTCAAATACGGCTTTGGGTCAGTTGGTTAAACAACACTGACTCTGAGCTTCAAATTTAGCAGGGTATGAGTTCAATACTAAGTACTCGTAGTCTCAAAAGACTTTGTATAAATAATTAAATATAAGAAATAATTTCCAAAATCACTGATGTAGGGTATTTGGCAATACTCAAAACCGGTTTGTGGTCATCCAAAAATTCAATTAATTAAAAATGAATAAAAATTTTTGTTGTTGTAGTTCACAACTGTTTGATTTTTTAAAATGTTGATTTAACATTTTCTGCAAAGCCCACGAAATGTTACCGATGCATACCGACGAATAATGCTCGCTAAACCAATTGGTCTTCCAGATAAAGCTGAGGAGGTTAGAATAGTGTAATTTCATTATGTCTGCCAAACCGATGAAGAGAAGGCTTTCAAGGCGTAGCCGTCACTTTGACTTTAATTCCGAGAGATAGAACAGACATAGAAGAGATATAGAATCTAATTAATAGATTCTACCTATTCTGCATCGTCGCAAGTGCTCTACACTTTTATCGCATATATTCCAATATAAATTAAATTTCATTAATTATAGCAAGTTTTCTAGTCGTAAAAGATTACTGCCACATTAGAGTTCAAGTCCTTGGTGTGCATATTGTAGAGCTTTTAAATTTTGTTTGAAACAAAATTCAAAATGCCTTTCGAATTTTTTCTGTAAGATGTTTGCATTCCAGTGTTATCAAGAACCTGTCTAGGTATGACTTGTCATTCATTCTGCAGTATCTTTTCTTTTATTCGTACGTGTATGTTCTATACCTTTTTATAATTTCTCTTCATATAAATTGTTTTTTTTTTAACTTTTCTTTTGCGTAATCTGCTAGGGATTTTCTTTGTCAGACAGAAAAATTCCGTATTTTTTTACTCAAAGTCAACATGTATGCGTTATTCTGGTATTTTTTGTTTAATTTTCTTTTTTTCGTTTTGTTATAAGAAGAAACAAATAGGATAACATAAGCCTTGCCAATGCATAACCGTATACCTGTACAACCCATATACGGTCCAACCAATTCAGAAATGTACGCATAGCACTTTTCTGGGTGTATGCAACGCAACGCATGAAATCCTTATGGCAAATTAAAAATTCCTTAAAATCCCCACAAGAATTTTTTTATATGTATATAATTTTAAACAGTAAAAAGGCCAGAAGTATTTTGCTCTGCTTTGTATTTATCTTACTTTTATCATAAATACCGCTGTGAAGCCAGCAATTCCACATTTCACCTTTCAGCCAGCAAGAAGTGCTCATCCTGTTGAAGGAATTAAATTTATTTTCTTTGCATTATTTTGCTTTGATATGTCAGTCTCTTAAGAAAGCTCCAATTTCTTCGACGCTGCTCCTTTTTTTTTATTCCTTTCCGCCACTCGGTTATACTTTTGAAATTCAAATTTCCAACGACGTACGGATTATGTTAGGCAAGAAGCTGAACACGCCGCTAATCGAATAAACATAAATAAGATGAAAGCGTCAAGATTGCGTTAGATTGAAGATTTAATATAACGTGAAGATATGAAGATACACCAGCATAAAAGGTGCGAAGTGCAAAATATTTAAAGAAGTGTTTGTCTTATTTATTTTATTTTATTTCATTTTATTTTAATTTTTTTTTTTTTTTGAAACTCGAATGAGTATCTCACAACTTTATTAAAATTTTAAATTTAAATGCATACCAAAAAATTTTGCTGCAACAGAAAAATTAAATGTTGAACTCAACGTATTTCAAAAATTATAACAAATATCGGTATCTGGACAATTTTATTGCAATGAAAAATTATTATCCTCTATGCAATTTTTTAACAATTTAAACTGGACTACATTGTTCCTGAATTTTTATTTGACCATAAATTTTAAATCGTTGCCAATAAAATTTAATATTCGAAGCATTTTTATTAAAATCTGCTTACGTCCCTTACGTCCCAACAACAAAAGTCAGCGTCTCTCTCAAAACAATTTCTTATAATAACAATAAAATCTTTAACATAAAAATTTACAAAAATTTTTACTACTCCAAGACATTGTAAAAGCTTTAGTATCTTTAATAAAATTTAGTACTGACAATAATCTCAGCAATAAAATAACACCAAAGATGTATTTTTAGGGAGCAAATACATATTTGAATATTATTTGCAAACCACTTCCATTAAAATTTACTAACTCAAAGGTTTCTATATATGTTAAGACATGTACATGTATTCACACATATATATATATAAAAACATACATACATAGAAACACTTACACATATATATTTATATATACATATATTTCTTTATGCATATATGAAGAAATATATATATATAAATATATACATATATATATATTTTGTATATACATATCAATATATATATATATATAAATAAGCTAATATGTATATAAATATTTTTTATCATTTTTTTATATATGCAAAGATATATTTTGATAAAAATATAATAAACAAAATCTAAAAATTTTGTGAATTTTTTTTATTAACAAAATGAGATAATAAAAATTCTACTTAGAATCATAAAATAAAATAAAATAAAAATATTTGCAATATCCGAAAATCTTAGACATTTTTAAGGTAATAAAAATATATTTAAAGCATTTACGTGGACATATATGTATATATAGAGGACTAAATTTCTTCCTGATTTCCTTAAAATAAAATCTAAATTAATACTATATTCCTATATAATATAATTTATTCTAAATTGCGAACTCAACAAGCCAAATCAACAATTTCCTTCCATTCCAAAAAAAAAAAATATATAACATAATTTTCTTTAAATTTCCATTTTAAAATTAAAAAAAAATATGTATTTTAATCTAAAAAAAAAATAATTTAAATTAAATTAACGAGCAAAAAATAATATATGGAGAGAAAGTGGAATAACTAAATCCCAAGGCGAGTT
The DNA here is from genome assembly GCF_002237135.1 of Teleopsis dalmanni. Lineage (NCBI taxonomy): Eukaryota > Metazoa > Arthropoda > Insecta > Diptera > Diopsidae > Teleopsis > Teleopsis dalmanni. The sequence goes on along the minus strand of NC_051846.1, from coordinate 146,289,256 downwards.
GTTGAAAGTGTTCTGGTAACTTACATTGCCAAGGTAGATGGAGTTAAAAACAGAAAAAAAAATAATAAAAAATAATAAAAATAAAAAAAATTACTAAAATAACAAAAGAATTTTATTTGGAAAACTTCATTCCCGAATTTCTTAAGTTTTTGTGGTCTTCCATCATTTCATTTTTATTATCAAACATTTTTATATGAAAACTTTTAAGCTAGTTTAGATAAAATCTGAAATACTTTCAGCGTAAAATTTTAGTTTCCTTATTTATCATAAAGCGTTCAATTTTTGACATAAACTATAAAATTTTCATAAAAACTTTTTCTTTAAAAATTACTTAAACTCAAAAGTAAATAACATGGGAAGAAACTCAGATAATTACGCTATTATACAATAAATTTCTTGGAGTAATATCTTAAGTGTATTCAACTCAAAGATGACATTGCAGGACTCTAAGTATGTTCGGCATACACACAATAGAATCTATGGAATGCTAATAGAGTGCAGTAGCTCTTGAGCACAATATTGAAAGGTGCTGATTCGTCAATCAAAATCTTTAATAGATATTTTAGATATTTAACTGAAGTGTTTAAACCAAATGGAATACGTTAAAGGGCTACCGAAGATTAAATCGTTATACTTGACCTTAATAATGGGGATCTAAAATAAAAGACTAAACTAAAATAATAAGCCTCCTTTATCTCTCATCAACAGATATAGAGAGATGTTTTTAGACTGATAGTAGTACCTATTGTATTACAAAGAAGAATAGTCCACCAAAATGGAAATTCCCCACACTTACTGTCATCGCTACAGAGTAAACTATGGAATAACTGAACACTCCTAAAGAATTGTTATTTCACAAACGAAAACACAATATTACAATTTCTTAACATCCTGTCTTGCTTTGACAGAATTTAATAGAGTTTGGTATTATTTACAAGATAAAGAAGCTGCATCTAGCACTTTTGACCTCAGAGGTCTCACTTTAATATTTTTCTGCGCATCTTTCCAGAGAAATTTCAAATTTTGATCATATCCATGCTGAAACAATGCAAATGTACCTGGTCCAGTCTTTTACACCTTATGAACCCCTGGCACATTTGTTTCAAAGAAGTCAATAGTATATCTAGGGGAGATTGGAGGTTAGCTAATTCCTTGATAATATAATCGATAGATAATACAGAAATAAAGCATTTTATAGTATGTCCACCTCCTTAACATAATCTATTTACGTTTTTAAAATAAAATCATCGTTTGTGGTTGATCCAGCAATTGTTCCAACAGAAAAAACTCCACCTGAAGCATCTTGATGATGAAAGTTATGACAACATAGTTGCTATAGCAAGAATACAGATTTACCAGCAGTTATAACCAGAGAGTTTTACTATTAATCTAGAAATAGTTGAAGAGAGAGATATTATTTATAACTGAGATCATAATTTTCAAAAAACTCAGTGATGTGCATTTTACGATTTAGAAATTCTGATTATAGTTTACATTTATTTAACTAAGATTTGTTTCCATAACTTTGACTTGTCGTTATACGTACTTTTGAACTTTATAGAATGCACCTACGACTGAAGCTGAACAAAATCACGACTTTTTTAAAATGATTTTATATTTTAACTTTATTTTGGGTCACATATCCATTAGGTGGGATATGTGATAATCACACTTCTGATATTAAGTCTTTAATCTATTTACAATCAAATATAAACTGCAATTTCGTAACTGATATTTTTTCATATACCACATTCCATATACTAGTAGATACGATATTTAGCGGATTTCTATGTAATTAATGAATTGAATGAAATTAATTAAAATGCGGGAAGGTATATATGAAATGATTTACAAAGTATTTAATCAATCAATATATGGCTAAATCTTCACCTAGAAATTACATGTGAGTAGAATAATATATGGTAAACGTCTCATTACTCAAAACTTACAGACAATAGATCAAATACTTGTACTTGTTAATGAGATGCAAACTATCTGTCGTATTTATAAATGTATTTTAGTTGGAAATAATCAAAATAACACAACGTTTTTCTAATATATCCATATACCTACTATATGTATGACCAAAAAAGGTGAACGGAAACTTATTTATAATTTGTGGTGTGCTTACTAATCTTTCAATATGTAAACAACTTATGAATATTAAATATTTCAAAATATATTATTTTAATTATATCAATATTATATTGCAACTAATGTTTTATAGAAACAATTATCATGCCTGGTACATTATTTAAAGTACAGTATTGCATCAATTAATATAAAAATTAAATATCCATATTTACACTAAAAAAACAAGTGTTTTTAAAATTAATTAATTTTTTTTTTAATTTTTACGGTAATTATAAGTGTAAACACAAAATTGTGTGACCACTCAATTTTTTTAAATTTTATATTCCACATCACATTATACACCCATATCATGCACTTGGGAACTGAAAAGATTATTGTGAGTAATAATAATTATTTAAAACACGTAGCTTCTTAATATATAAATGCATCTAATTTATACTTTGTTTAACTTAATTATTATTATATGCAAAAATCAATTTGATGTCACACATTAAATATGAATACACGTGAGTAATGCAACATCGAATAGTAAATTGCAAGCATTCTTAATAAGACTTAGAGTGGAACTATTACTGTGTTTACACTTATAATTAACGATTTTTGTTTGGGCTTGTCAAGTTAATTGCAATACTGTAAACGTACAGCTATCGACCTTTGTTCTGATGAATATTGACTTCCACTATTTTACTAAGAAAATCTTAAAAGATGCATACATCATATGTACATATACGATATACTTCAATTTATATTCTCTTCCATATACTTCGCATTGCATTATTAATCTGCGATACAATGAACTTGATGTTTATATGCACCGAGTATATAATCTAGTTCATATGTTTACATACCTATAAGTATTCAAACAATATATATAGTAAATGCTTCCATTTGTCGCCTATTGTAGATTACATTTTCAATTGATTGACTTTCATTGAATTATTCATATTTTGTTTACTATGTTTAGTTTACTGTTGGGTGCAAAAATTATAATAGCAATTAATTTTAATCAAAATAGAACATTCAGTACTATTAGACAATAGAATAATAATTCACTTTAATAGAATTTCTCATGTTGAGTCATTTGGTTCACACGTTCCACACATTTGTCTAGAAGCAAAATTTATAGCGTCTTCCATACCTGGACTGCAACCGGTGATTACATTACGAAACTTTAATCAACGCACTGCGGGGCAGTGAAGCTGATTTTGAAACCGGTAAAGATATTAAGATAAAATTGCTCTTAAATATAGCTTTTGAGATTGGAATTTTTTTTTACCTGAATTATTCGGTTTTCGACTAATGGTTCAGTTCTAGTTCGCAGCTCAGCTTTTAACTAAGTAATTTTCTCAGTTAAAATCTTCTGAGATTTACCATAAATGGTTCTAAATGTTTTAGGATTTTTGATTTAATATTTCGATAACTTTTTAAAAATACTGTTTTAAACTATAAAGGTAATGTAAGAGAAGTATGTTTTGCGAAATCTTAAGAAGTCATTCAGTACTTTTGTTACTTTGGGAAATATTCTCTCAATAAACAGTTTTCATATAGTCATGGTTAGTGGTTACAGTGCATTATTAGGAATGCAACCAAGAATAGTAGATTTTACAGTTTATTCTTGGTACAGTTTTAAGCTTACAAATATATGTAAGCTTGAAATTAATATTATTGGTAACGATAGTTTACTTGGTAACGACAGTAGTTTTACGTGTCATTGCTGTGTATTTTTCATATTAAAAATGTTGGTCTCGGAAAACCTTTTAACGTCCGTCACCAATCATAAATTAAACTAGGACTATGACTAAGTCTTTCTCTTTATCTTCAAATTATATGAAGTTGCTAATCTCAGCTGGGCTGAAATCCTTATTTTCTGAAGTTTCAAGTTTTAACTCTTCTTTATATACTTTTTGTAAACAACTGAATGGGCAGTCACTGAAATGGGCAGTTCCACGACAAATTAAAACTGGGAAAATACGTTTCAAGTAAGTAAAAGTTACACACAAGTCATCATCATTAGTATTTAATAGAGGTAAAATAATATTAAAGAATCGAATTTGAATTGATTATCAAAAACGTATACCCATCGTATACCCATTTGTCGCAGTGTCAAAATTTCTTAATACATGTAAAAGTTGTCTATTTCGTGGCACTGACTTAGTAATAATGGTTCAGTGATATATGCTTAAAGGATTAGGATAGGTTAAGTTGTAGTAACGGCCGTACAAATTAGAACCTGCTTGAACACAAATAATGAACCAATAAAGTCTGCGCATAAGTAACGCCGAAAAAGATATGACTCCACCATTTATGTATAAATATACCAACGTGACAATTGAATAGACTTGACTATATCACAAATTTTGACGGGTGATATCTTTGTCAGGTCGTTTAAAAAAGGAAACACAAAGATATTGAGTCTAATACTGGCAAAAGCTGGATACTGACAGGTAAGATGCAGAGCGACAGCTATTACAAAAGTCATTATGGGGTAGACTAAGTCTTATAGCAATTTATACGATATGGCTTATTGTCGGAACTACAAAGTGAATAACAGAGTAACACACGTAGGGTCATGTTATATAGAGTGTCATAGGTTTGACAAAATCAAAATTGTTGTTATTTTCAATGCAAATTATAAAATTGAAAGTGAGAGAAAAATTAATATGTACGTTCAAATTTTATCATGAGAGTTGAGGCTATCTATACCTCGTCATTTAGGCAAAGCCGTGTTATTGAGTAGTAAATATCAACATTTCTGTCTTTAAGCAAATTATTATAATATCCACGTCACTCTGCGTTACATGTATTTTCGTCTTATCCCAAAAGAGCCAATTTGGATATTCCCATGACACTCTACATAACATGGCTCTTATATATTTGTGTTTAGCAAAAGAAAGATATAGAAAGTAATTACAATATCTTGCGATGAAGCATTTATGCCTCAATGCATACATAATAATGAAGATTTAATGCAGTACCTTTAATGCAGAAATTTTAAAATTTCTTTTCCAGATCGGACCAGTTTTACGCGCCTCTTGGTCGAGAATACGAAGTCATATTATGCATTCAGCCAATTCACAGTTCACTATTTTAATGCTTTTTTTTACTACTACATTTAAAATGTAATTCTTTTTTGTGAGGATATGTGAGATAGATGATAATAGCATGGAATTGATAATTGTGAATTGACTGTATGTATAACATACTCCTACGGTAATGACCAGAATTGTAATAAAATTGGTATAGAAACTGAAAGTTGTGTTTTTGCTTATAAATAAGGCAAATTTTAATATTAATTCTAAATTCCAATTGTAATTCTAACAGAATGCCTCGTCACCATATACAAAGTAAAAAAGTTTCTTTCAATGTTAAATTTTCTATTAAAATTCGAATCAAATTTCAGTTTCACAGTTGACATAATTTTGACTATATAACAAGCCCCTTACCTGAATTTTTTGCGGTAGAATTTCTACTCTGTCAAAATAATTACATACATAATCAGCAAGTATAATTATAATTAATTTTTTTTTAATATAAATAATATGAGATTAAATGCTCTTAATATAATGTTTTGTTTTTTTAAACAAAACTTTTTACTCAAACCTTATTATAAAACAATTATATTTAAAAAATTTTAAATTTAAGCAGAAAACGTAAAATCGTTTAGTCGAGAGATTTAGAATGAAGCCATACAAACATTACTGTAGCATTCAATTAATTATATGAGAAGCTCAATTGAAACTTAATAACATCTATTAAAATCAGTGACATATATATGTAAATGTATAGATATAAATAACTAAAAATTTATTAGGTTTGTTCGTGCTTAAATTTGGTTGAGATACTCAATGTAATCTTATAAATAAATATATACGAATGTTAAGAATATGGATGAAAAATAAAAAATATTTTATTGTTTCATTGCATTTATTAACAACATTGAGAAACTAATATAAAGTTCAACATACTATACTACCGAAAATGTATACGTTGTGGTTTATAACAAACTTTGTTTCTAATAAATAGTGCAAAAGATATAAATCAATTATTTATTAAATAGCACAAATCTTAGAAGAGTTCACCGACAGGCTTGATGGTCAACTCGTGTATCTGCACATGTGGTGGTGTTGATAAGGCAAACAGAACCGCATTTGATATGTCCTCTGATCTTAGCATGGTCAGGTTTTTTAGAGATGATGGCAATATTTCAGTATCAACCAAACCGGGACTGATGCTCTGTATAAATATTTTTTTTAAAAAAAGTAATATGAAACCCAATCATTTCAGAAATTAGATAGCATAAAATTTAAAAACCACCAAACTATTGAATAACATAATGCTATTCTCCTATACTGTTAATAACGAATAGCAGTAATAGTTATAGTCTCTAGAATGCAAATATAAGAGTACTTTGCAATCGAAAAGTGGTTTCCTATATTGATTATTGCTATGAACTTTAAATATAGTTTTTGGTATATTCTCAAATTCTGAGTTTTTCGATTTATTTTGTCATTTGTTACTTTATGTCAAGCATTATAATAATATATATAGAAATTCTCTGAGAACTTAAGAATTAAGCAAAAAAAAAAATATTCAAAGTTTGTCGCAGTTATCTACATTGAGAATCAATTTATAGTTGCAAAGTACTGTTCTACGTATAAGCATGGACTTACAATTCTCGAACCCCATTTACATACAATTATATTTACTCTATTGGGATTTTCTACAAATAATGGCATTTATTATATTTATAGACGTTATGCTAGACAGTACGTCAATCTAAAAAAAAAACACTTCGACTCAGCTATCATTGTATACAAATTAAGAGAAACTTCATAATCTATATGTTGAGTCTTATCCCTAGCGCTTAGCATTCATTTGACAAAAAATGTTCACTAGTTGAGAAAAGCTATTGAAAGCAAATCAATTAAAATGACCCTTTTATTCTTCATAAAAAGAACTTTGTCTATAAAAGAGACATATATATAAACAATGATCCAATATATCATTTGTACTGTACTTATTATCAGTAAAGGGAAACTGATTTGAAGCTCAACATACTATACTACTCTATGTTATTATAATAATGTAATTATTTTTATATTATTTTTATTATATATAATTATATTATATTACCATGTATTATTATAGTATGTTTCACTTATTATGTATATTCTTAATATTTAAGAAAAAATATAATAAAAGAACAAACGTAATGCAATAACACAATGGTTCCATAATAAAAATTATAAAGAACGATATATAGAATTGGTTGATATAATTATAAAAATTATAAAATTAATTTAACTACATTACGAATCCTGTGAATCTATATAAACCCCCGATATGGACTATATATTTTTTAACTGCAATATTAACAATGCTTTTTAACCAAAACATTCTTTGGATTGGAATAATAAAAATTTTTCATTCGGTTTACAATGACCGAATATTATTATACCCAAAATATTATATGGCTGGCTATATTTACTGAACCAGTAGTGCAAACTAAATCCAAAATATATAATAAAACTGCATAATCGGACTTTTTACATACACGAATGAAAAATGTATCTTGAACTGATCAACTTAAAAGACGGGGCTGAAAGTATATTATAGACTTAAAAGTACATAAGACTTCGCGAAAGTATTCTATTAACATTACCACCCGACTTATATCTAATTCTTAACAAAAACTTACAGTAATTTTTATTCTTGTACCCAAATCACGAACTTCTTGACGCACGATTTCATTGATTGCTGTTATGGCGTACTTTGATGCTGGATAAATGTTCATCATAAGCGGTTCTGCTAGACTGGGTATATAATGCCCAGTGATGCTATTAATATTAACAATATGCCCATCAACTTTGCGAGCTTTCATCGATTTAAAAGCACGTTGAGTACATAAAACAACACCCATTATATTGGTTTGCAGGACATTCTGCATTTTATCGATATCAGCAGTCACAATTTGACCAGTGAAAAGTGTGCCAGCATTATTTATCAATATATCAATCCCACCTAAATTCTCTTCAATCCAATCAAAAGTTTCATTGACAGCGTTACGATCTGTAACATCGCACTTGATAGCATAAAAATTCGGTTGCACTTTTGGTGATAATTCGGCACGTATTTCCTCTACACGTTCAATGCGACGAGCCAAGGCAACAACAATTAATCCTGCATTTGCCAAGTCTTTAGCAATGGCAGCACCTATTCCAGAACTGGCACCAGTGACTACGGCAACAGATTTTAACCAGCGCTCCATAGTTTCAAGAATGCAATTATTTTTATACGTTGAAATAATTAAAATTTTTATTTAGAACTGCAATTGCACTTCGGATCTGTGCTGAAAAACTGCACACTTAAGCTGTTCACTTTGAACTGAGCTACTTGCACGGTTTGTACATCTTTTAATATGATTTTCAGAATTCGTGAGTTCTATTAAAATTTTATTCAAATAATTTTCAATTAATAAACTTTTTCTAAGAGCAACTATATTCTGTATAGGTAATTGTAGTGCTGCGCTCATTACACTGAGCTGCTCATATAATTCTAACTATTAAGAATTCACTTTTTGAATTAATGCAATTTAATTGCAGTTTGACTATTGACTGTAAAAGTTCTATCTTCTACGGTATATATTGCAACTGATTCCGTATCATTTAACTCGAGCATGCGTATTGAATGCGAATGATCTTTGTTGGTGTCTCAAAAGAAAAGTTTTTTATTTGTTTTAATTTTTCTATTGAATTTAGTAAATAATTATTAATGTTGCAAAAAGTTTTGAAAACTTTAAAGTGGTAAAGAAAATTTTATAAAAGAAATTTTTCAAGAATTTTCTAACTGCGCTGGTTGCTTATGAGTTGCACTTGCATTTATGCACGAATGCACAAAAAAATGATTTCTAATAATTGCACATATTTATGCCAAGGTAACAAGAGGGGGAAAAAGTTTTTGCAACAATTATAATTGTCATTAGTTGAAAGCAAGTCATTTCTCTTACACACTTTCAATGCATAAAAGTTCCATTTTTCAATTTATCCTCTTACATATTTTTATTTTGCAACACAATATATACTATATATATCTACCATCATGATTTCATCTTATGAAAAGTCAACTCACATATAAAGAATGTTCCCAATATCCGCAATTAATTAAAACCAAGGTAATCGGTGTCAACAAGTTATAGTGTGGCACATAAACAGAACAAAAATATTAAGCTAAAAGTATAATATAATATATATAACGAGTAAGATATATGCAATAGGTACTTATTATCACTATTGAGTAGAGAATGGATGACTCGAAAAAACACAAATGAGATTTTAAATCAGCGCACCCCTTAGGAATATACCATAGATCAAAAACGATTTTCCCAAAGGTTTGTAGTAATAAGTTTTAATAGGATATACCATTGGTATACATTAAAACACAACTGGGCTATTGTGCTAGTTTTAATGGTGTTAGCTGATATTAAACATATTGTATACTAGTGACACTATAGTTGATAGTGTTAGAAGTTGTTTTTGTAGTGATTTATATATTGTAAGAAGGCAAAAAGTCTATTTATAAGATAAATAAATCTGTTACTACTCAGTATAGAACATTTATTGGGAATGTATTCAAATAGTTCAACATTCATATCACAAAACTTTTAAATACTTTTCTTAGAAAGGTCACTTTTGTTGTAAAGTCTTAGACTGCTTTGGCTTGCTAAAAATCTACGAAAAATTGCAGGAAACAAGGGGTTTGATGTACTAACCTCAGTTGTTTAAAACTATCTTGATCTTTTAAGAATTTTTCATGAATTTGTATTGTTTCATGTATTCTAAGAGCAAACAAATTTTACTCAAACTAAATAAGTCAGATCTTGCACAATTAAGAAGAATATTAATCTATGTTGAATATTGAGCAGCAAATAAATTTTATCCAAGATGAAGAAGACAAGTAATGCACATTTAAGAAGAGTATTAATCTATCTTATATAAATTAATGAATATTTAATTCTGCGCCTGACCTTTACATTCATTTAGAAGTTTTTAAATTACAAGTCCCGTCAATACCTAACTTTTATCGCTATTTCCGCTAATCGTCAGAATACATAGACTATAAAATCCGGTTGATTGATACCGGCGTGATACTCAAGACATCCGTTGTGTTCACTTCATTTCTTATTCAGGATACACATCACAAAATAAACATCAGGACACATCAGTTGATATGTCCAAATTTATGGACGGATGATAGCCAGTTGTCCAATATTTCGAAATAAATTTTTCATGCTGTTAATATAGAGAACCTTTTTTAAAAAAGTCAGTAATTTTCTGATTCGTCATGCATTTTAGTATGAAATTCTTCTTGACCTCTTCGGTCTTTTAGATTTAATATAATATTCTGAATTCACTAAATACAATTATTGAATGATTTAACACTATTGACTGCTATTGACTGAAGTTTTGGTAGTAAAATTATATAAATTTATATAGCTTTCCAATAACCATTGGTAAAAATTATTGAGTGTAGTGACAACAATTGGATTTATTTACTAGATCATTGTTGCAAAAACTGTATTTTCGTTTTCAATGATAAAGAACTGATAGTTCTGATAATGCATTAATCGAAATACATTTAGCATCTTTTATTACTTGCGATAGATCAAAAGTCTTTATCAAATCTGCTAAAAGGCTTATAGATCTATAGACATATAGTGAATATATAGTTATCATCAAGTATCTTATTGCCTTTGGATAAATTAATTATTGTGTTGTATCAAGAAGTATCAAGACTATTTTAGGATGTAATTAGGTGCTTTTATAATTGCTGAATATAATTGAATATACTCAACTGAATATACTCAATTTTTGTTGAAAAGTCCATTCAGAAAATTATCAACGTTTTTTTATGAAGTTTGAGACAGTTGTAGTTTTAGAGATACTGCCTATACTGAGAGGCTGTGATTGCCGAGAACGTATATTGTTCCAAAATGTATATAATTTAAGGTAAATACTATGCGCCTCACAAAAGAAAAATAAAGATTTTTAATATTTTTTATATTTTAAATAATAATTATTTTTTCTTCAAAAGAGCTGCCTTGAATAGACTATAGTTCTAGAAAATTTTTCAACTTTTATGCTAAAATAAAACATTTATAAATTGTACAGAAAATCATTATAAAAAGAAATATATATTCTTTCTAATAATCCTGAAGACCAATGACGATATATTTCACACATATTTCAGAATTCTAAAAATTTATTTTTTACTCATATATATTCAGAGATAATTTTTGAACTTGATGATGTTTCTTTATTTTGACTGAAATATTGCAATTCTAAATTATTAACTCTTATTTAAATAAGCATTTCAATATATCACTATAAACTATTTTATCTGAGACGGACATGATTGAATTAATTTAAACTTAATACCAAAAAGTAACTTATACAAAATAATTTTGAAAAACAAAATACCCATAAATTCATTTCATAAATAATGCTTGTACATAGCACATTTAAGATATATTGCAGCGCTTTTAAATAAATTTGGCTTTAAATAATATTACACAATTTATTGTGAGTGGATTATATTTTAATACATAATTGTAAGATAAAATAATGTGAGATATTAAATCAATTGAGGTGAACTCTTTATTTATATGCATATTCGGCTTTTGAGAGAGAATTTTTAAAGCAAGGTCAATTCTAAAATACAATTATTCTGTTGCAGTTAACCTGATAAGATTGAAACTAATTACAGCATAAATTCTTTAATGAGAAAAGTAGATTTAAATGGAGTATAGCATCCATCCCAGTCTAACTTAAATAAAAAATAAATATCTTTATTGAATATTTTTTTATTTATTATTACTATAATATGTGGGTTATTGTGTCATATGATATATGTAGTTTATGATATATATAATATAATTATATGATATGTTGTAGTATATAAAATTTTGTTGAATTATTTGCCAAATATTTATCTTAAAAGTATTTTACCTTTTTTCCTGCGGAAAATTGATCATAAATTTGATTTAGTATACTGCACTCAGAATAGATTATATGGCTACTATACAATGTGTGGTATTGTATAGATAAAAAGATTGTGAAGAATATAAATAACCAAATAAAAAATAAATTTAAAACCCAGAAATGGGGAATTGTCCTGATCATTTGGGCTACTACTTTTAAGATAAATGTTATCCTGATATCGAAATATGTTAGACTGAATTCATGTGAAATAAAAAAAATTTCTTTTGTAAATTTACACGGCTTTGGGCAAATAAATTTACCAAAATTATTAGTTTCCAAAATTACAATCACATTCTTGCTAATAGTTTTTTGCTTGATAAGCTAAACATATTAGTTAGACTAATTTTTGGGCGATCAAAAGTTCCATGTTATAAGTAGTCATTACCAATTCTAATAAATAATGTTTTTTTTTAATAGTAAAAACAATTATCACTATATATTAGTATTAGTGCTCAATAGATCTCTAGGTCGCAGTTGAGAACTCCCCAAACATAGTAATATTAGATGTTTAGTATCAATATCTAATAAAAAATGTGTACTTTAAAATTCAGTCTAATATTTGGGTTATGTTTTAGGTAAGTTCCGGAGAATTGTAAATGCTATTATAATTTTCATAAATCTGACGTTTTCGGTTGAGTTTCGAGTATGTAGTGTATTATAATAATTTTTAAATGTCATTAAATTCAATTTTAACTCAATATTACATATCATACTGAGTTTAAATTTAATTTAATGGCATTACATATCATAACTCAATATAACATATCATACCTAACGGGTTTCATTACAGGTCATTATGGTCTGAAATATCACCTTCATAAACTACAATTATCTGCTAACTCGGAATGCAGATTATGCCTCGAAGATGAGGAAACAACCATGCACATTCTTTGTGACTGTCCAGCTTTCATAACGCACAGAAGAAATCTGTTTCATAAAGAATTTCTGTCACCAGAACAGATTAAGAACTCTTCTCTAGATTTAGTTCTAGACTTTATTCACAAAGCTATGAGGGGCTTTGTTTAATCAATAGTGAAACTGGTACAATAGGTCTCTTCTGGCCGCAGTACCGGCTGTTGGGCAATTTTCACGTCTACTCTTTAATAATAATAAAAAAAATAATACATATCATACCTAACTTTAAAAATTTTAAGCATATATATCTGATATTCAGTTCATTCAATAATTAATTTTGAAGCTTAACCACAACGGTATCATTTAAAAAATGTATTATTTTTATGCGGTTAAAATAATTGATAAATTAATTTAAAATGATTAAAAAGCAACAGAGATATAACAGCATGTAAAACTTTAATAGATCTGTAATGAGTTTGTATGAGAAATTAATTACTGTTAATAACAGTGCTAATTAATGCAATGTTTTTCTCTGTTAAGCATGCGAAGTCGATTACATTTTTGCTCCACATGTATTTAAATATAATCATTATTTTACACTTTGAATATTAATATCAGTTTTTTATATAAGCACTATTAAAATTTAATTATAGCTATATATCAATATGTAATAATATAATATGTAATATTATATTATATATGAAATTAATTAATATTTTAATAATAATTGATTTAAATTGATAGCAAAGACCATATGTTTAAGCAGAATTTACGTAGAAAGTAGATAGTACAATGTCATGGATTCCTTTACTATTAATTTGATTTGATGTCATATTAATACTGGGGCTAAAGAGAGTAGATAGTAGAATAAAGATAGTTGTACAAAATTTAATAACTCAAAAATTCTTAAAAATAAATTGGTTATTTAATGAACTCAAAGTGTGATAGAATTGACTTGAATAAGCAAGCTATTAATTTTTGAACCTCAGGTATAGATTTTAGCAATTATGTCCAAAATGTGATCGTACTTAGAAGCAAATAAAAAGTAACTATGATAGTGAATTAAAAATAAATATTACTTATTTTGCATTGATAAATAATTACTACGAACTAAAAACTATAACCAACTAATTAACTTATAATACGGCAATTAATTTCACTTTTATAAAATACTAACTTACTTCAATTCTAATCAGGACAAAGTCGATTAACACTTTAACACAATTTGTCATAGAAGCTCCGCAACCATGGGACTATGAAGCAGCTATTGCTCAGCTGGATTGCCATGCTGATATAACTTACTGTTTGTATATTTGACAGCATATAAGTACAGCTATGATATTAATAACTTTTGGACTTTCAAGATATTTATAGACATGTAAGTTTGTAAGACACCATAGAGCATCGACTATTTGTTTAAGCAAGTTATTTTGAACCTTGTTTATTTTCACGTTATTTAAAGGACACACCAAAATCCATAGTTCAATGGATCAGTACCAGTACCAAATAGGTTTTATTATTGTATTTTGATATTCTTATAGATTAGTTTAAAAGCTAATCTTAGTCTCAAAGCTCTAGGTCTAAAATATTGTTAAAACTAAAATTTTATGTTAAATGATGTTTGTTTAACCTATTCACATTTTTGAGTTTAAAGAAATATACGATAAATGAAATATTGCAGTCAACAAATGATGTGTAGTTTACAAAAGTTATATATATAGTGGTCACCATTATGCCAAAAACATAATGTCTACGTAGATAAGATAAGCGACATATTAATAGCCATTTTAATATAATTATAATATATTATAATATTAGATTATAATATTATATTAATTATATTCTAATATTAGATTATAATATTGAATTATAATATGAGCTTATAATATACAAATAATACATTATTATAATAATTTATTAATAGTACATATTAATCCAAAGAATAACATATTATGAATTTCCTTCAAAGCAAGTATCTATGCCTTTTTGTTCATTATTTAAAGTCAATGTAGTTAGTATATTGAAATATTAATCTATACTTAAAACATTGGAAGTTGTAGAAGAAAATTTTTATGAAAATATTAATATTTAAATAACTTTCCAACTGCACGGATTGTTTAGGGTTCTCATATGCATTTATGCATAAATGCACAAGATAATGATTTCTAATAATTGCACACATTTAGGCCAAGGTAACAAGAGGGGGAAAAGGTTTTGCAGCAATTAAATAGTCATTAGTTGAAAACAAGTCAACTATATTGTGTACTTTGACAATGCTATAGTTTCTTTCAAAAGAATATCCACTTTTTTACTTTTCTTTTTCAATTCAAGGACCTATTTTATGATTGTACTCGTACTTCTGTTATTATATTATTTATTTATTTCTATTTGAGCCAGTGCACTTGAGCACTTTTACTCTTTATTAATTCGAGGTATCTTCAAAACACCTCTTAACGCCTGTTTTATTGTTTATCACTTCGGCGGTCTAAGCAATAATTGAACTTAGATCTGCATAGGAGCCTGTAACCATTCTGAGATTTGATAACGCGGTGTTGGTAAGTCTGTCAGTTTACGCAAATAATTTCAGGGCTCTATCCTTTATGTATTTTTTGATGGAATCAATCTTGAGTTCCCTGAGGTTGTCATTCGTCCTAATGTAACATGGTAGTTTAAAAAATCTTCTCAGAGCCTGGCTTTGTGCAATTTCTAGCCGGCGAATAGTAGTGTTTGAAGCTTTGCTATTCTATATTGAAGCAGTTAAACTTTCTTGATTAAGTTTACTATAATATAATGTCTCCCACTTAAGTATGCGTTTAGCTATTAATTTGGCATTATTAATGGAACGGAATTATTTATTTTTAATTTTCCAGATCAACAAATAATTTAATGTACTTACAGTTCAACCCAACAAAAATTTATTACTCTCACTCTTACCCTTAAACAAATGTTTTATTTTCGGCTTTGTAGATTTTGCATATTCGAAAAATATGATATGACAATAATATCATTAAGTATCTGAAAGTATCAATAAACGTTTTGATTTGCATAAAAACACAATAGCGAAGTGATTGAATTCGTATGAATTGGCAATACAACAACTTAATGTCAAAACGAAAATATTTTGCGATAAGTGGCATTTAAGTAAACCATTTTTTATGATTTTTATTGTTTTTACTTTTTTCCGGAAAATAACGAATAACGAAAAGAAATTTAAAGTTGAAGAGGCAAGTATTCTCCAACCAAGTACTTTTGCACCTTCACGTCACGGTTAAATTGCTTTCACTTACACTTTTTTATTTCAACTGTCTTAGGTCTGTTCCCTTGTCTCCTCGGCACTTCTTCGATTGTGCTTCTTCTTCCACTTCTACTTCTTATTTAAAGTACGTTTTTATAGCGAAAATTTGTAAATATTGCGGCAAACGTGTTTAAAATTGCTTTTCCACAGTAGACAATGAGGGAAAAACTTCTAATAAACCTGATGGTTTTCCTCGAAATTTGCATAAGCAAACATTTAACATAGGAGAGCACAAATACTTATTTTTTGGAGTTTATTTTGGAAAGTATTTAGATTTGCAGAATGAAGTAGGTAAGTTTTTAAATTGCCAATGACTGCAATAAAAAGTAAATTATATTTCCATCATAAAAATGTAAATATGCTCACATTTTTTCGACCATTAAAGTATGAAAAAATACATAATAAAATAAAATTTATAACTAAACAAAACAGTTGCAAACAATAGGCAGCATCTACGCTATAAGAAAGGCAGCAACAGCTGTTGTTGCTATTTAGACAAAACCAAAAAAAAAAGAATCATATGAAAAACTTATTTAATAGTCAAAATTGTGGCTACAATAATCGTAGACACAACACCAACTTCTGTAAATGGATGAAATGATAAAGCAGCTACTCGTAAAATGGCTGGTTTTATTGAAAACGGCACAACAGGCTGTTCCTTGCAACAATTGTTCGAAAGTAGTAACCAGGAAACTCTGTTTAACTTCTCCCCGTAGTAGACAGACATACATCATAGTCAGCTTAAAAGCGAATTGCATGAACATTTAATAAAATTAAATTTTAAAGTATTTAAGAAAGCCATATGCAGCGCTTTCTGCACTTGCAAAATTCAAGCTTGAAACTATTTTCTGCTCCTCTAGGCGTATGAGTTACGTGCAACATATGTTATGCTTCATTTCCGTTTCGACGCACAATAACAAAGCCTGCCGGAAAGCAACAATTTACACGTTTTGAAAACCAAATATGCAGTAAGGAAAAGATAATAAAAGAAAGTAACTAACAGGAGTAGTAGAAATTTCAAAAGAAAATACTAAAGTAAAGATAGTAAGACCCAGCATTTCTAGTTTACTTGCTGCCGGAAAACGTCATTATAAATACTTTTTTTAAAAAATCTTTATATATAAAAATGTTTATACTAACTTTTGTAGTGCCACAAGCAAACACTCGATTTTTGCAAATCTGCAATTCAATATAACTGTATGTAAAAGAGTACTTTAAAGGTATAAAATTAAACCAAAAATACTTGCATAAAATTCTCTTAACATTACACTCAATAAATAACTAACCAATAACATTTACGGACCTTCCTTTCAAGTTGAACCTCACACAGCTCTGCCGGTTGCAGCTTGACCACAGGAAAGGTTAAATATTGTACCAATATATTTTGTTAGTGGAAAACTTAATTGCATGAGGCGTTTACGAGTACCGCACAAATTTTATGTAAATTTGTCAATTTATAAGTTTCAGTAAGAAAACTAAACAAGCAAAGCCAACACTGACCGTAACTGATTACAAAAAAGTGGGAAAAAATGAGGGGAGGGAAGAAAGTGCCACAAAAGTGTAAGAAACATGAAATTTGTCAAAAAGTCTAACCATAAATAAATTAACATAGTAAACACCTAACTAAAAGGCTAAAAAGTTGTTTGCAGAACAAAGCCACACGAGCGCACAGATACTTTCACAAATTTGTATGGCAAAAGCCAACTGCAAGGACCTGCCCGGTCCTAAAACGAAGTTAGCAAAAGGAATCGAATATGCCAAAAAATACACAAACAAAAAAAAGGAGAAGAAATTGAAGTCAAACCGAAAAAAAAGTGGGCAGGCATGCATGTATGAGTCTGTCTTCTGACCACAACATAAAGCAAATGTTACCACAAGGATCACGCCTTCCACGATTCAG
>NC_051846.1:146265641-146270975 GCF_002237135.1 Teleopsis dalmanni | reverse complement strand
GGGCGATTAGTTCGAAAACGAAAAATAAAAATAAAATATTTGCGACCGCCAATGTTGCCTAAGTCCGTCCTAGACAGACAGACAGACAGGAAAACAGGCAAACAGACAGTGGTGTACTGCACTTGCAACTGCAACGGGAGTGCTGCAGTAGATTTGAAGTTGCGCTGTGTATTTATAAGATACTGAAGTTTTCTTGAAACGAGAAAGTAAACAAAACATGAGAATGAAGAAAATTCTAGTTAAAAAAATTGTGGCAAAACATTTGTTGCACTTTGCAGTCTATTGGCGTTAATCACTAAAGTCCAAGCGTACCATGAACAACAACAACAACAGATACTGTTAGAGACTCATAGTACGATATGATTACAAGTGGTATTTGTACTTTGATGACACTGATTATGAATAGCTGGTGCCTATATTATGGATTTAGGATTTGTGTATTTACATAGTAGGCACTTGCTGAGAGAGCTGTGGGATTTTTTTTATATTTTTAACTCTTTTATTGGTTTTATTAACTTCACTTTATTTATTATTTAATTTTTACTTAAATCGTTTGTAGGCTACCGATAGGATTGTTTACATTCTTCCTGCGGTCGCTTTAAACTGCCATTGCCATCAAATTAAAAACATTGTTAAAAAGTATCTGTGATCTGTAATCGGAAATGCACACGAGCGCCAAGTAAACACAAAGCTGAACGCAACCAACTCCAAAACAAACAAACATGAATGAGATGAAATGCTTTAGATTAGCACATGTGGACGCGCCAATTTCATGTGTATCTGTATCTGTACAGCAAGTAGGAAGATACTGTCTGTCTGTTTGTTTGTCCGTCTGTCTGTCTGTCTGTAAGGTGCTGTGTATATTTGTGCTTTGCAAAGTGCGACTATTCACAGCAAGCAAATTTATTTTCGTTCAATGAAAGAGAAACTTTTGCATCTTCCAATTTATTTCATAAACCACAGTTTTTATTCTTATTTTTATTTTTATAAATTATTTTTATTTTTTATTCATGAAAGCAATATTAGCGTAAGCGCAAATATTTTTAATAAAAATAATCGGCATATGATCGTGATTATAAAACTCAATTGCTGGCATGCAACACATTTACTTGGCGCCAACTTCAATTCAAGTTATTTGTATCTCAATCTGCTGTTGCAGCACATGCATTATCATGGTTAAGGTTTGTTGTAAGGAAGCTAAAAATATATTTAAACAAGCAAAAATAAAAAAAAAACAACAACAACATACAAGTATATAAGCTAAGTCTACTATATAACATATAAGTGGAAATTAAACATTTTCCAAGTAGTATTTTTCCACGCTCTGCTTACTCTACGTTTTGGCTTGATATACAGTATCTGGCTTTTCCACTGCGGTTGCTTCACTCATTTGCTAAGTCAGCTTTTTTCCACTTTTGTTTTAACTATTTTTGTTAGTGTTTTTATATATTGTTCACAGAATTTTCTCTGACTTAATCGCGATGCACGTTTTCCACTTGTACAATCAAAGGGAATTTTTCCCATCTCATCCCATACCTACCTATTCTATTTCCAACCCAACCAAACCAAACCATACCAAATCAACAGAGTAATAAGTAATCTTCTTAAATATTACGTAGTTGGCTTTTAGCTTAATTTACTGTGTCCAAGCAATTGTTTGTGGGTATGTAACTAATGTTTCTGTCTGCCCAAACAATGACTCAACATATCTAGTATCTAATATCTGTTGTACATAAATGTAAATGTTCTATTCTGTTCTGTTCTGTTCTTTACCGATGCAATAACCTGTTGCGCCCATCTGATTATATGGCTCTTTATGACTATAGGTAAATATTGCTTCCTTACTACTATATATCTACTATTTTTCCCATACAACTACTGCACTTTACTTTTTACAATACCATTGTTGTTGTTGTTGTTGTTGTGTTAATTTTTTTTTCTCTTAATTTAAAATGCAGTCACTGACTCATTTGCGGCACAATGTAATAATTTCACATGCACTTTTCGTTGGAACCTAAATGGAACCAAAGCCCTACTGAAACGCTAGCGTAGCTTAAATCTAGCAAACTGTTGTTTATGCTCATGTATCTGCACTCAGGTTGAACGTCGCGTCAAAGTGTCGACGAACGTTATATTTTAACTAAAAATTACTAAAAAGTTACCTCGAAAAGGGCAGCAATGTTTATGGCCGTTCTTTCCATTTTTACCATTTTACCCATATTACTCCGTATTACTCCGTACTGCTGGGCATGTAAGAACCTCGCTTCTAAGCAATGCCAGCAGAACAAAAAACCGGAAGCAACAAAATATTGCATATACCTACTCTTATCTGCAACCAAATGTGGTTACATACAAAGGCACATACGCTGTATGTAGATAGATACATTTGTATTCGTATGATATATATGAGGTAGTAGTTGCTGCTATTTGTTAGTAGGTAATTTTTATACTTGACTGATTTGTCCGGAGCTCTTTATGTACGTACTTTACGCATGTGGCATTATGTGTAATATATTTTTGCTTTTATCATGGCTTACATTATTATTGTGTTTTTGTTTTTGGTTTTTTGTGGAGGATCTTTCCGATTTGATGTGATGTGTTACGGTGACAGTGTGCCATGATGTGTACCGCGATGCAGTGTTCTCTGTACTGAACCGTGGTCTTGTGCATGGATTGTGCTCTGCTGCGGTTACAGTTCGTTGCGTTCAAAATTAATTCTAATTTGCATAGAACCAGCATCGCTTTTTCGTGCGCTTACGTTTAATGGTGTTAAAAGTAAAGTGAAGATTAATTATAATATTTAACATAATTTTTAATTTGAAATTAAAATGAAACAACAAAAACCTGTAGCGTGATTTACAGGTTGCACAGCTCAGAACCAGTCATGTGGAAATGTTTATGTTATATACTGGAAAGATTCTAAATAAACAATCAACCTTAATTTCCAGGGTCATAGACCCATTTTGCGGTTAACTCTATTATGAAAATGAGATAATCATAATTTTTAATTAGTCACTCCGTTTTCATAAGACTTCATTATTGCATGTACTCATATTTTTATATATTTTGCAATCTATTCTGAGCATTTACCAAATACATCTAAGTTATAAGTTAATTTTTAATCAAATATTATAATTGTAGCTATTGGTTTAAAATTTTGACCACTTTATGCCGATAATTAGATTTGGAGTATTTTAGGTGGTTTTGGTTTTATTTTACTTTTCTGAACCCTAAGTTATACAAAGAATTTAGATTTTTTGTAGAAATAAATTAGGACATTTTACACAAATATGTAGTATATGAGTAACTTGGTTGCTTTGGATATTTCAAAGTGGAAAAGTGGTAATCGTAATTTCTGAAATTGTCTTTTATATAGACTGTTATTATGTCATGTTCTGAAAAGAGTTTCGTTTTTTTTCAATTAGAATGTAAGACAATCTTTATCGTGTTTTAAAATGGTAAAGTGGTAAACATAATTACTTGAAATAGTCCTTTTTATACACAGTTATTATAAGGATGTAGGGAAAGCAGTTTTGAGTTTCTTTTAAGAATGTTAAGAATGAAAGACGATTTTCTTTTTATTTTAAAGTAGTGAAATGTTTATCATAATTTCTTTAAATTGTCTTTTTTATGTACTGTTATTATAAAATTATTCGGAAATTTGTTTCGTTTTTTTTATTAAAATAAAAAACGATTCATTATAATGAAAAAATATTTTATTAAATGCGATATCAACCATTCTCGTCCAACACCTATTGCAATCTTTCTGGCAATACTTTTTCCATAACGATGGAGCAGTAACATATACCATTGTAGGATAACTGACAATTAAAACTATGAAGTTTTAATATAAATATGTTGACTCAGAACAGCAAACTGCTAACTGAAAGACTAAATCATCGGACAAATACGGATTACTTTGTATTGTTTTCTTCTAAACAAAAAGATATGTAAAATATATATGCTGTATGTTTAATGCTATTGCTCTAATCAAACATTGAAACTTAAGGTAACTATCGATAGCTACCTTGAATTAGTATTCATTTGATATATTTTTTATATAGTTGACTATATCTTGTGAAAGAGAAACATTTTAATAAGATAATATAAGCAGTAATATTATAATAAAGTGATATTAATGCCCACACAAGTATAGAAAATTAGGAAAGCATATGCTATGTCAACCCTTTATATTCAATTAAATGTAGTAAAAAAACGAGAATTAATTTTAATATAATTGAAAGTAAAAGTTAGAACATATGCAGTGAGAAGATATATATAGACTGAAAACTCCTTCAAATATTTTTAACCAAAATTTTAGATATAAAGTTCATTTAGAACTTTTTAAATTTGCTTTTAGTTATGTTATAGATAGGATAAAGAATATATAATATATGACATACAATATAATAAAGTAAATGTAATACAGTCAATTTTATTAAGAAAAATCACTACATAACAACAAATGACACACCAAAAATATAGCTGAAATCGGTTTTACAGTCTGTGTCGTTCTTATTGTCACACTCCTATTTTATTAATATTCACTATATTATATATTGATGCATGGTGGGGCACAGCTTTGGAATGTCTTTCTTATCAAAAAGTTTCTCAAAGAGTTTTACAGGTAAAGTAAGAAAAGAAGTGGGATTTATTAAACTCATAATTATAGTCATAATATGTTGAAGTAGTCATTGTGGTTTAATTTCTATCTTTCACCTCATACACCTTATAAAAAATGTTACTGAGATTAAATCTCATTGCCATTATTCTGTGGACTATGTAACCGATGATTTTTTCTCTTAAAATCTCTTAAAATCAATAGAAATTTCAATTATTATATATTAATAATAATATGATATATGGTATGAAATGGCAACATATAAAATATTTTCCATTAATATATATTTAAGTGGATGATATATTCTCATTTGCATAAAACATTTAGGAACTCAAGTCAGTCTAGCAAATATGTGGTTTTTTCTTTTTCGTTTAAAATATAAAAACATACATCTTAATTTATTATAAGTAAAAGTTTTGTATATGACAGTGGACTATTAAAATTATTCTGACATAAATTCAAATCATATTTTCATATATGTATTTTGATAAGCCCCCCAGCCATTATAGAGTAAAAGTGCGTAATAGCACTAACTCAAGAAGAAGAAGAATCAAGAATATATGTATTTTATATTCATATTTATTTATAACAGGTTATTAGAAAAACATTTTTATTTCATTTATATTATTTTCATATTTTTATTTATTTTTTATATAAAATTTTTTTCACCAAAACGTCAGAAATTGTTTAAAATTTTTTTTGACAGAGTCAAA
>NC_051846.1:146255104-146265541 GCF_002237135.1 Teleopsis dalmanni | reverse complement strand
AAACTCTGTTCATTTTAACAATGGGCTGGTCCATAAACATATAAACCCAACGTACACTTAAATTTCAATTATTCAAGCTCAGAGGTATATGAGCTAAAATAGCTAGAGTAACTTAAGTTAAACTATACGTGCTCGGCCCGTTAATATAAACCGAACTTATTCAATACTTCGCTTTAAAAACCACATACAATTCTACAAAACAATGGAGTAGTCAGGATTGTGCCTCTAGATATGAAACTATAAAATACTTTCTACAGCTAACTAAATTTTTGTGTTAGGTTTTATATATCAAGAGTGCATTTATCAAGACTCTATTGGTACTAAATAACCACAATGACAGATCTGTTAAATGAAACCCACTAAAAAATAGCGTTAACCAGAATTGTCAATACTCTGTGGTAGATCAGCAAAATAAACATTTAGAGAAACTTAATAGTTACAATAGTTAAAAAAATCAATAAGACTTTCTTCAGACTTTTTCATGGTGTGTAAAAGGACACGAAAACTCTTAGAAAGCAAGCTAATCACCAAATATCCAATTCATACCATATATAAGAGCGTAATGTCCTTATAAAGATATGCGTGCCCTTACAAACAAAATAAGATGCTTAATCCACATAAGGAATAAAATTGTATTATAATCCCAGTGAGACAATAACAGACTTACCCATAAAATAGGGAAGACCCGCTGAGTGACTCCAAAGCGATTAAACCATAAATAATAGCAATAATATAAGCTAAAAAGTGATATAATAGTTGGTGTACGCTAAGATCATAATTCTCGATAACACGATTTCTCAAAAATACTGAAGATATTATACTCAGTTCTGTGGCAAAATGGCTTTCGTCCAAAACTAATTATAGAAATGACAGGAACTTAGATGAGGAAAGGACAATCATATGCTTTTCTGTGACTCTTAGCTTTGGCTAAGAGTTGGAAAAAATGTTCCCACTTTCTTGACACCTTGATAGTCTTTATGATTGCTTATCGTAAGTAGAAAAGAAACTGTTGAGCCACACAAAATCCAAGTGGATAGGTCTTGTTTATGTAAAAGCATTTATGTGGGTTACTACTAGTGCAGTTACTACTAGTCTTTGCAAAACACTAATCATCAAAACTTTCCTCGTGGCATCTCTTCTTATCAGATAATATCTTATTTAATTAATTTAATCTCCAGCCAATACCCTTTCTGTATAATTGATTATTTCTTGTTTTATTCCGAAGGAGTATGGATACGAAATGTAAAGGTTAATTAAACCATTAGACAAGATAGATTTCAATCCTAACATAGTAAAGGGTTGACTTAAAATTGCATACTAAATTCACTTTTTGTATTAAATTAAGTTTAAATATTTAAAAGTATTTCCAAAAACTCCAACAAAAAACTATTTACCAAACTTGGTCAAGGTCTTGGAGTTGTGTATCCCATATATCCTTTTAACTGACTGTCAATCGTTTGGTTTTTTGCCTTTTTGACTGTTTTTATCGGAATTTCTCATCTTCAGTGTTTTTGAAATTCAATTGTTGTGCTTTTGTGTTGTTATGCAAATTGTGATGACATCAATGCGATGACAGCACTTAAATGTTTAATAAAAGGACATTCACATCCACACGCGATTCGAGAGCGCGAGCAGATAAAGTGCAATGCACTTCAGCAGTTTTCCGCATTTCCTTTGCATTGTTTTTCACTTTTATCGGATTTTTCGGTTATGCGGCAACAAAGAAAAGTTGGAAAAAAGGTTGCACTATAAAAATTACAAAATGGAATGGTGGCGATGCTCGATGCTCCAGTGATAAGTGGATCAGACTACACAGCAAAAATTTTATTCAATGAAATAAATTTTTTTATAATTTTAAAGTTGGTAAGCTATAGGAACTTAGGTTATGACGAGGATTCTAAGGATCCAGAACACAATCTTTATGGTTGATTATCTTACTAACGTTGAATAGGAATTTTAAAAAACTTCTCGACAATCATTTATCCAGATTATCTTATTTAATTTCAATTTTAAATTTTCTACAAAAAAAACTTATTCTAAAGCGGAATATAGATCCATAATATGGAGACTGCCTTTTAAATCTTGCGCTTAACAATGAAAATACAGAGGTTAATCTGATTGCATTTGATTGGATAAATTTTTGAAACAGTTTTGCATTGTGAAGTTGGCATCTCGAAAACCAGGATTTTGAAAGTCTTAACGACTGTTCGGCCATTGAAAAATAACATTCACCACGCATTTTTTTCTTAATGTGTGGAACAAGAAGAAGTCATTGAATATAAAATCGAGACTGTAAGATGGATTACCCAACAATTCGATGTTTGGAGTGCTCACGAACTCTTTTGTTTAAATTTATGTGTGGGAGCCATCATTGTCGTGATGAAAGATAATCTTCCGCCCACTTTTTTTTCTCAATTCACCGAAGACTACCGGTAAACAAATGGTTATGTAACACTCAACATCGACGGTGCTACATTGTTCAAGTGGTACGATTGCGACATTACCGGTTTTTCTAAAAAAAAATTTGTGTCCATTTCCGTGGATTTGCTCCGTCCACTCCTTTTGTCGGGTTCTGCTCATTTTGGAAGACTCAAACATTGAATTATTGTTTTGGTTTGGGTTCGTAGGCGTACGCTCGTAGGATTTGTCACCTGCTACGATGTTGTAGACGTGTTTTGAGCTACATCTGCTGTAATGTATTTCTTCAGCAATTCATTGCACCAATCAACACGTACATTATTTTGCGCGATTGTCAAATTATGTGAAATGAAACGAAAACAAATCTTTCAGACAACTAAATGTATATGTAAAAATGCATATGTTAATGTGCAAGGACGCCTATATCTCCCGGTATATCACATGCCGACAAATCTCAATGTATCGATATTTTCTGGTACAACAGCTGTTCTTGGTGGACCTTCACCGATTTCATAGTGAAGAGAACGACAACTATGCTCGAACTTATTAAACCACCATTTTACAGTGGCTGGATGAGATGTTTCATTACCAAATGTTTAATTATATGGTAATCGAAGCATCATTTCTGATTAATTTGTGTTGAAAATCAGAAAAAAACGTCAAAAATATTTAATTCCATTTTTTCACAAAGGCATATTTATGCTAGAAGATGTCAAACTTTCGGATAGAAATGTCAAATTTCATCTGGTAGTACATAGTCCTCCTAGAAACAGCCTGAATATAAGCTCTTGTTGAGAATTTGGAATAGAGATGTTTATTAAAATTAAATATCCAACAGAAGTCCCATCATGTTTACGCCAGAAGAATTCAATATCGCATGAACATATACAAACTGGGATAGAATTAACGATTTGCGTAACACCTCCATTATTATCACAAAAACAGGAATCTATCTATCTGCATATACAATAGTCTTCCAGCAGTTACTTCTTGAATCGCACTGCTACAAATATGACAAATTTCGATGCAAAGAATAGAAAGTTTTGCAAAGAAAATTCGATGCAAAATCTACATCCTGCAGACTCATCTTTTTTTGTAGTAAGATCTCTCAATATTCTCGCTTCCAATGCAAGCCTTGAGCTAATTTTATGACGCCTTATATCACAATTCTATTTGACATATGTCACTAAAACAGTGCAGCCAAGTAAAATGAACTGGGGAACCTCTCCTGATATAAAATAATTCTAAAAATCAATTATGTCTAGTTGACCTTTCTAAGTATTTGATGGCATCTAACAGAAAACTTAAGTTTATTTTCCTTTTGTTTAAAATCATTAAATAGAAATGCACTCATTGCATTTCCCTAATTTTATGTGTAATTTTTATGAACAACGCTGACATTTCTCTCAGTGCTTTTATGACTCACAAAGAATAATTATTGCAATGCATCGATGAGTTTTCATTATCATCAACATTAAAATTGTGGCTGATGACGTTGCCGATTTGACTACGACTGCAAGTGTCGATGACTGATTATTCCGTAAGCTATATTTTTATCTTTTTTTTCTGTTCCCATTACCTCGACACATTTGTTAGTGGAAAGTTTTCATCTTTTAAATAATTTTTGCTGCAATTAAATTCGTCAGTGAAGTGTAGCAGTTTACGTTGTCATTTCAAAGGTAGCAACGCCATTTTCCCAAAAGAACGAACGCAGAAACCTTTCAGGAAAGGAGTAGATTTCGTTCCTGCATCACGTCTTCGCTCTGCTATTTGCTTTTCACTTCCTTGCAGTTATAAATTTCCACTGTCTTCTTTACGAACATAAATTTTGATTTCAGGAAAGCTGCACCTCACCTTGCTTCGACTTTTAATATCTTCGTCTTACTTCAATGATTCGGTTCTCTTCTTAAGCTTCTTCATTTTCCGCATTCATATTCAGTTTCTTAACTAAACAAAGTACGAAGGACTAGTGTTTTCCTTCGCAGAAATGTTCATTTAGTTTTGTATCTATTAATGATTTTGTATCTTTGCTTTTCTTTTTTGTATCTGATGAAATGAGTTTCAACGAGTGCAATACAGCAATTACAACTCGCAAAACAGCTGTGCCCATGCAATAAGCAACCATCAGGATCTGTTCCAGTTGCAGCTTGGAAAGCACTTTTTAGATGAAAATTTACAAAAGAAATAAGACAAATTATTCTTCGCAAAGTTTAATGAAACTAGATATTTCAAAAGAAAATATTCATATTGAATCAAAGATGAACATTCAATAAGGTTGTTTTAATCACTGGGTCTTTTTGATTTAAAATATCTTGACTTGATCGAACCATTGGCAGTAGAATAGTTACAAAAGCATAAAACATGGCTCTCGAAGTTAAAAAAATCTTAAAGACTTCAAAACATGTATAGGAATATGGTTCTAAGGTAAACGGTACCTTGCTTTAGTTGTGTGAGCAATTACTCTCTATGGGCAATTACATTCAACGTTAAAATAAAATCCTCACTGATATAGTTTCAGAATTTGATGACATGTCCATTTACTTATGCTTCTATCCTGTGTCTCCAAGTTTGTTATAGTACATCTATACTATCCATTAGCATACATAGGCTTAGCGAAGGAGACCTATCTATGTTATGATAAAATCCAGATAATTGAGAGACTTCAAGCTCCCTCTAGATCACAGGGTGTTAAGCGGCATGTTCAACAGAAAATGCATCATCATTACACCAGACCAAATAGGATGGGAAGACAACATATTTAATACCACTAGTGATGACATTATTAGACAGATTAGACAGGTGGAATCAAAGTTGAATAGCGTTCAGTTAGTTTAAGTATTTTCAACTGAAATTAATGCCATAAATATATACAACACACATCAGTAGACTATCAGAAAATCAAACACATAAAGATAATCTTTATCCTTGTCAGACAGTCAATTGGCCATTAAAGTTTAAGATTTGACCTCGACCGTTGGAGACAGCCAATGTCCATAATAGTAATAACATTGATTTAGAAATAATGCTACATAAAAAGAGGATATTGTCTTTAGATCTATTGACCCTTTAAATATTATTAAAGAAGTTTAATTAATTACTTCTTAAAAGAATATTATTACCAGCAAATGAAGTGAATTATATTTTGATTTTTTGGATTGATTTAAAGACGTAAGTTAAACGTGTAAAGTAGTTACTGAAATGGATTTAGTATATTTAATATGGACACATATATTTAATCTCCTCAGATTCAGCTAAGTCAGTGCGATGTTATTGCAAACTAAAAAACTATTTCATCCTATCACTCTTTATATTTGCTTTCTGTGATTATGGATCTTTGATATCTTAGGAATTTTATTTGATTCTTACGGATTCTAATTTTATCAAACTTTCTTTTTATTATATGAGCCTTATACATGTCAACTTTCTTGGTTTCATTATTATTTTGATAGGAACACTAGGTCAAGTCCAATCGTTTTTCATTAAAGATTATGTGCTACTAATTTTAAACACTATTCTGACGTATTTGTTTAAAAATATTTGATGTGATATGTAACGTTCTAGCGCTTAGAGGCTTAATGTAAACTCAACGATGTCTGTACATTGATAAGTTTAGCGAGAAAATAGTCGGACGGTGTTTTTTTGTCGTTAGAGAAGATCTTATTTAAGAGTATATTGAGTCCGCTCGCTTTGATTTTTTGAGGTAGGTACACAAATAACGTTATGATTTATTCAAAGTTATAAGTCATCACAAAGTAGATATCGTTCTGTTAATATGAGGCAGAAACGGCACTGTCTTCCGTCAATAGTTTCTGCTGTGGTTATCTTATGAAGAAGGAGTATCCAAGATGGAGAAACATTCAACCAGTGAAGTAGTATTTAATTTGTAATATATGGGTTAAATTAAGCGGAATACGTACATTATAGCCACCTTTATATATTTTCTGTCACTTTGCTAAATGATTCCTTAGATCACTAATTAACCTCAGTCTTGTTATTCGTTTGAAAAATTAAAAATTTCTTTTAAAGTTGACGTTATCTCAAAAAAATTATGTTTGTTATCATTGCAAATGCAATGTTAAGTTTAGTCTAATGGATCCATATTGCTAACCCTGGAGTGAATTTCGTAAGTTAAACTATATAAATTAAGGCTGTTGATAAACCTAATGACAATTGATTTTTTTCAAATTTTCTTATTAATCTATTTGCAATCTCAACCTTGCTTTAAGATTCCCAATCCTTTTCAATTCCCAAAAAGTTGAATTAAGATGGTGAACTCGTTTTCTAACATTCGTAGGAATAATATTTGTTAATCATAAAAAAAATAATAAATAAACAAAATTTAATCTTTATCTACTGAGTGAACTAAAGATAAAAGTACAATATTTGTTAATTAATTTCATTTGTGCTTTTGTATTCCAAACTACTTTGAAGAGTTTTTCTTTTCCCATTTCCATGAAACATCTTTTATTAAGAATCGTAATGAAGTTGATTGTCTAACCCGTTTTGTAAACTTTTGTAAGCGCTGTAATTTGCCAAATTGATTTCATTTATTTCACTTAACTAAGAAATTACAATCTCAAAAGCTATTGAGATTTTTTGTCGTTAAGTTCTGAACTTAACTTCACGCAGATAACAAGAACAAGGATGATTTTATAAAAATAAGCGGAGAAGATGAAGAAACCTTAGGATATAAACAAGACTCAAATTAAATCTTTTTCGAATAAAGAACCAACAATTTCTGACCTTTTCTAGTTTCTTGTTATTGCAGTGATGACCAAGAGAGTCTCTTTTGTGCGTCGAGTGCAGCGCGGAGATAGTCCTTTCTTCTGATGCTACTAGTATGGCTGTTATTACTTCGAGTAATTTTACTCGATTTTCGTTCACAATAACCGTTGTTGCTGCAGTGGCTGAACAAAAGCTCGTAATGATAATAAAAATAATAATTTCACGCATATAAATGTCAGTTTAAGTAAAAATAACTTCATTTTATGCACGAGTATGACAAGCAAGTAAACTGATGCCAACCATGGTGTGCGCGATAATTGCTACATTGGCTATAACTTCAACTAAAAGGAGCAGCACTACTCAGTGGTGAAACACCAAGCGGTCGATGTGGTTGGTGTATGCGCCAACCTTATACAGTGCAACATCGTATGACTATATATGTTATAGTGACTGCAGCGATCATCATCCGGCAAACGACAATCGAGTTCTGTAACTGAGACTATAATTGATACTGAAATTGCGACTTCGTCTGCGTTTGCGTCTCCGTCTGGTACTGCTGCGGTTAGTCAAGATGCGTTGGGTAAGTCACACGATTGCAACTTACTGCTTCTTACTTGCTACTTGCTACTTGCTACTTGCTACTTGCTACTACTTGTAATTACAATCAATTCTAATCACCTTTAAATTGGTCATTGGTTGCATGTACATAAGTGCAACACTTCCTTGTTCCTTTAAAGGTGCTTGCTCGCTAACTACGGCTACCGGCTGATGGCTGCGGTGGTTGGTGCTACGCGATGACGTGATGTTGCTCTTATTAGTGCAAGTAGCAAGCACAATTGCTGCAACACTTCAGCTTCCCCGTATTTAACGTAAATTACTGAGATTTTTATGGCGTTTGGCTTTTACTTTTTATGGTCTTCTAGAGAAATTGTGTGGCTAAAATGTTGCCAAGCTAAAAATAGTCGCCGCCGATGAGATGAGGAGTTGCCACCACAAGCGGTCAACGTGCGTTTTTGAAGCTTAAATTAAACGCAAACTAATTTTTATAGTTTTTTCTTTTTAATATGTAGGTATGTTATGTGAGTAAAAAACTTTCTGAATTGAAACTGATTTTTATATATAAAGAAAAAAGCATAAAAACTAAAACGCGGAAATAATTTTGTGAAATTAAAAAACAAAAACCAAATGAATCCCTTTTTGTGCGACCTAATTAAGTTATAAACACATTTTTTTTTTTCATTTTAATTTAAAATACTTTTTTTTTGGGTTTCTGTTTTTATTCTACCTCCACGCAGCTCAAGTGGCAAATTAAAATTAATTAAATTAAATTTAATGAATTGCATACGTAAAACAAGCCGCCGCAACGCTGTAAACCGAACAACACAGCAAACGCAAGTGGAACGCACATTGTCGGTGAAGGAAGGCTGTGCGTGCTCATGAACGCTAACGCATCACTGAGTTTTTGTATCTAAAAGGGCCACACAACAACAACAACAACACTAACAACAGCACTAACAACAACAACAATAAGCTATAGTCCACAGCAACAGATACATTTATTTGCATTATTTTAATACGAACTACTGTCGATTTGATCATTTGTTGCGTCATTGCGTCAATGCGTCGTTGCGTTACTGCGTCATAGCGTCATAGCGTCGTTGCGTTCTTGCGTTTGGTCGGTCATTTTGACCAACTGTTTACATAGCGTTTAATCCGTTGAATGCAGTAATGTATTTTGTTGAGTGCGGTTCTTGGGTTGCATTTGATTGCTGCTGATTACATCTTTCTGAATTGCAATCATAATTCTGTTCGGCTTTGTTGTTATTATTTATTATTGTTCTTTTTTTCTGGAATCCCACTTTTAGTTGGATTTTTTTAATTTTATTTCGAATCATTCTAAAGCTGCCACATAAAAGTGCTGCCGCTTTTGTTAGAACCTAAATAGCACCTAAAGGCCTATGCTCGAAAATTATACAAATAATTCATCCATTGAATAATTTTAATTAATATTGCTGGAACTACTTTCAGCTGTAGATTTTGATTATGAATATTTTGTAGTGTTATAGATACACACAGAATCATTTTTAAGAATTAATGATTTGTGAAATATGTATAAAAATAATTATTTATCTACATTAAATACATTATGGCATAAAAAACATATATAAAGTTTTTAAAGTTGATGTCATTAATTAAATAAATTAATTTTATTTAATTACAAACACTGACGATATTAATATAATAGTCCATAAATTAAGTAAACAATGGCTTTCTCATTTATTGATCTTTTTTTAAATTAATTTGATCTTTTTTTAAATTTTTGTTTCTTCTGTCGACTTGAAGTTTGTGAGTTGCTAAACTAACTTTAAAAAATTAATCCATTTTTAAAAAGGCATCATCATTGGAAACAAGAAGGGTGGTATTAACAACATTGTTAAAAACAAGAGATCGCGAAATAAAAGAAGAGAACCGGCTTAAAGCACTGCAAAAGCAGTTATTCATGCTTTAAGGACTAAACTAAATAATAATAAATGAAGACAGGTATTTGGTTATCTGTTTTGCTTCTACCGGATGATACAACGATCAATTCTGAAGATCAATACTGACATCAACTGAACAAACTGAATAATTCACTTAAAAATAAAAGACAAA
Source organism: Teleopsis dalmanni (assembly GCF_002237135.1). NCBI lineage: Eukaryota > Metazoa > Arthropoda > Insecta > Diptera > Diopsidae > Teleopsis > Teleopsis dalmanni. Next base: position 146,255,746 of record NC_051846.1, on the reverse strand, counting down.
AATTAATCAATAAAAAAGTTCCAGATAATGCGAAACCCTAGTGAAGTTTGGTAATTACCTAAAAGCCTTTGCAATCTTACTGGGGTTTAACGACAATCCCTGCTTATTCTCCAAATCCAGCACCTTCTAATTGCTTTAAATAAAGTAACTTCTCAATTGCTTTAAAAGAGAAGGTCAATAATCAACTAAATATGTTTCTTTGACAGAAAATCACAATATTTTTATATATTTATAAACATAGTATCCTTTGCTCCTATCGTAAAGATGACAAATAGTATTGCATCAAAAATAACAATATATAATTTAATAAAAGTTTGAGCAATTTAAAAAAATTGCCTTTTGTATTTATAATAAAAAGAGAAAATTAATCTTCGAATAATCTCACAAGTAACTTAAAGTGGAGCATACGATGATTTTTAGTAACGTTTCAACCAGAAGTAAAAACCAATTAGTTCTAGGGGCTGAAGTTCTTTACAATACTTGAAATCAATAATTTTTGAAAGCAATGATATATATGAAGAAATCAAAAAGGTAATCATAACTGCTGCTAATCATAACTGCTGCACATAACTTCAAATTTTCAAAAATAAACCGTTTTCTAAAAACTCGAACATCCTATATACATAGGACCCTCAGAAAGCC
>NC_051846.1:146239509-146255004 GCF_002237135.1 Teleopsis dalmanni | reverse complement strand
AAGAGTCTTGCAAGTTATACATTAAAGTTTTTTGAATAGTTTTCCGCATACTTTTTTTCTGATATCCTTTCCATTATTTAGAAAGAAATACCTTTTTGTTAAAATTAAAGTCATTTCCGGTTTTCTTGAATTGAAATTGAATTGGTCTCGTATTCTATCATAATTTTTCAAAAGTATATGGTACAAATAAACAAAGTAAGATTGGTTATATTATTTGAGGAGCCGTTTCTTTTAGAAGTTTTTAATTTTTAAAAATTGAAGTTATTTGCTTGTCATATTTCTAAATACTCTCCAGTATGAAGTGTCAAAAACTGATTTTCCTTACTTTTCTTCAATATGAAAATCTATGCAATCCAAATGAAAAATGGCCTTCTTATGTACACCAGCCACAATCAAAAATGATTTGTAATAATAAAATATTCAGAATTTGGTATTAGATTTTTTTGTGTACGAGGACTTACGTTTTTTCTTGGCATAGCTACACACTTCATCATTTGTTTCCCCAAAGGGTTTACATATCTGACATTGCAGTTGCCACAACTTCAAGAAAGGAAAACACAGACGTGATTTATGACTTTTAAATACTAACGTAAGTACATTAAAATGCGGAATAAATATTAAGGAAAAAATGTAAATTTCACCACATGGGACATTTGCTGGCAGGACGAATATCTCTTCCATTGGTATGGGTGAGTTCGAGTAATGATAAGGCAAGCACCGACACAATCACAATGAATAAATGGAAGTCAATGTAAGCATTTTCATTTAGTTCTTCATTTTCAAACGTGGGTTTTTTTTTCTCAAAAACCACTTAAGAATTAAAAGTATGAAGAGGAAAAGCCTGAGTACACAGCAAATCAAGAAAAAAGGCGTGTCATGTTTGGTGCACAAAAGTCATAAATTCATATTTACTTTCATTACTGAAATAAATATAAAAACACAAGTACGCAGAATATGTTGCTGCCTACACACAATCGCACCCATAAAAGGACGAAAACATCCCAACATCCAAACAGCCCAACAGCCAAACAGTCACATTACGAGAACATAAAAATGCTTAAACTTTCACAGGATCCCACTTGCAAATATAACCACTTAGTACAAGCCAAGTCAGTAGGAGTAGGAGTAGGAGTAGGAGACAAATAATAAATGCGGTAGGAGCAGAAGACGGTAGGGGAATGTGAATGGCTGCTCTTCAATCAAAATTTTGCTTTCCTTTGAAATTAGAATTGACGCCAAAATTTGCTGCCAAGTCTGTAGCGAAGCAAATTTTAAGGAATGAAATTTGTTATCCTTAAGGATCGTACAAATTGCGTACATATGTGCGCTTGTATGTCATGTGTCGGAATATATGCTATATTACAAATGTCATTAGGAAAATTTTGACTAAGTTCTTTGGTTCTTTGCTTCTTCTTTTTATATCTTTGGTAAACACATGCAGATGGTATGTTGTGAGAACAGAAATAAAAATTTTTGCACAGGCAGATAAACGTGAAAGGATGTCAGGATGCGCAAAACCGTTTGTGGGAGTGTAGTTGCTTGTTTATGCGTTGTTTAATGCGTGTAACTGTTGTATGAACAAAGAATCTTCTTCCAGGAATATTAAGAAAAAAGTATCTATGCACGCAACGAACGCAATTCCTTTTTCTTGTTGTTGTTTTTGTACTTTGTTTGGTAAGGAAATATTTGAAATGAACTTGTAAGTATATGAAATATGGAATTATCAGAATTAAGTCTCTTAATAAAACTTAAGCTTGTACTTTACTTCATGCTTAATATTATACTTGGCATTATAAGTAATCATGAAAAATTTTTAAAAGATTAGAAAAGAGAAAATCAAGATTTGCCATTTAAATGTGTAATTTTATCAATTTGAATGTTTAACATAAATGGATTAATATTAAAAAAGTACTTGCGAAAATAAAATCAAAATTACTATTTTGCTATAAATAGATTTATAAGGATCTCACTAGATTTATTTAGTAACTACACTTATTTGAATAATGCAGAATTTATTAATCCTGCAAAAGAAATGTTCCTAACGCAGTGGACCACAACATCAAATTTCAGATAAGACAAAAGTATATATAGTCTTAATCAAATGATAAGATCTGATTAAGTTATTACATTTCATTAACAACCTGCCAGCAATGCATCTCAATTATTTGGAAAGCAATGCATCTCAATTTAAATATATGTTGGAATACAAATTGGGCTGATTGTATTTCATGGTTTGCTATATAATAATTTTTTACAATCGCAATAAAGTATTTAATTGTTATATGTGCATAACAGTATATACGACCAATTTTCTTAAAATCGGTTCAGATTTAGCTATGACAACAGAGCTGATTAAGCATTGTGGCCAAAATCCTCGAATTAGGATACGAAGTGCTAACCCATCCAGCATATAACCATTTTTAGTTATTAGTTATAATTTATCATATATGTTTATATAAATACATTAACTTTTTTGTAGAATAAATTTAATTTTTCACAGTGACTTTATTTCAATTTAACACATTGTTTGATAAGTATGTAGGTGCACCACTAATGCTAAATTAAATACTTATTAAATATAACTAATTTTTATATATATTTTTCGAACAATGAATTAAAAGCAAATTCGTACCTTAATTTATCATTGGTTTTTGATTTGAAAAAATACCATGAGAGCAAAAGCATGCCCTAATGAATATCACTCGGACTCTGTTCTATCGAGACCAGTAGAAGTGGTTTGCAAACAAACACCGATGATGCCGAACACTGTAGTTGCCCAAAAGAGATGGCGACACCGAAAATGATCAAAAACGGCCAAAAAATCGGAAGTGAAGGAGATCATTGTAGACTTTATTTTCCATAAACATTTATCTAAGAGAAATGTATGTCTACATTCGTCTATTAACCCTTAACTAGTTGACTAAAAAGAACAACGTGTCGATGATTCTGAGAGCTGTTAACAAAAATTGAAAAGACTTTTTGTGTTAGTATATGAGCGAGAGAACGAAACTTGAAGCTTCAGCACTTCACCACAGAATACAATTCGCAGCCATAGTTGAGTGCACAGCTCCCGACAAACCTCACCCAAAGTGATCAGAAACACAACAGACAGCTGGTATTTTGGGATTCAGCATATTGTTCATCGATGATCTTGAAAAAGACTAGACAATCAGTAGTGATCGCTTCCATGTAAGGCAGAAAAAATTTATCTTTCACCAAGACATTACGACGTATCACAAGTTGAAGCAAATACTGAGACATATATTACAACCTAAGAATTATTCTACAATAATGGTATTAAGATATTAGAGATTGGAATCGAATATTACCAAAAAAGTTGTTTTTGTATTTACTATTCACAGACTTATCAGTCAATCTTTTACATTACAAAAAAAAAATATATTGATCACATAGATATTCCTTTTGAGAATTTATGGGTTACAGTAGTTATGAGTTATGAGCTCAAAAGTATATTTACACTAATATAGATATATTATTATCAATGCAATTAGTAATTTGGATACATATACATCCTTGCACAGCAACAATCGAGCTGTCAAATTGATCTCTTCATCGCCTGTATGGCGTTAAAGTTCTTAATAGTCATGTAGATATTACTGTAGCACTAGAGAAGTCCATGACATATTTATTAAAAAAACAACCAACTACACACTTTAAAAATTATAAACTTTTTTCTTCCTTATAAGCGAACGCGTAATTCTAAAACCTGAATAGATATTTCGAAGCCTCTAAGTATTCACTCATTCAAAAATTCGACCAACGTCTATAACTGTTCATCATCGTTTTGACTTCTGTAGTTAATGTTACGTACACAAATGTTTTGATTCTCTTAAGCGGGGTGCAGACTATCATACTGGTATGTCATACGAGAGAGAAAAACGTCGTATGACACACAGGTATGATAGTCTGCCACCTTTACCAACGTGTTGGCGTGCTCACCAAAATTTTGGTGAACAGCTCTCGCATACGCGTTGTGTATGATAGTCTGTCACCCCTAACGATTCATACGTCATACAAGAGCATTTTTGCCTTGCAAAATTATTGTAAGCAGGTGGAATATGTAGAATTATAATATAAATTTAATATGTTTTTTATTATTTTATTATTAATGTATTTATTATTAATATTATTATTATTATTAAAATTACACTTATAAATTTGTGTTAAATATTTAATTGTATTTTAATTAAAAAAATATAAATTTTTATATAAAATTCTTATAAAAAACTAAAATACAATTAAATATTTTATTTAATTTTGTTTTAATTTATAAACGATGATTATAAGTAATTTGTTATCTAAATATAAACATCGTTAAATTAACGATCTTAGCTCAATAATTAAAAAACGTATAGAAAATTGGTCGTAATAACTATTAATTAATAACCCAAAATTTAAGACATAATACTTTGTATTCCAAATATGCTTTTCTTTGTTAAAACTTGTTATTAAAATAAAAGAATTTTAAATGTTAATAACCTTTAACTAAAAGAAATATGAAAATGATCAAATTTCTTGAAAAACAAATAAGATATATACATTCTTATGTATATACATGTATATACATATATACATTATTTGTATGATCTATTTATGAAAAATTTCTTAAGAAATTTTACAGGTAGTGAATGAAATTAATTACGGTCCTTTACTGATCTTTTCATTTTAACTACTGTGCTTAATGACCAATAAACCTAAAAAAATATGAATATGGATGCAGATAAAGCATTTTTATATGCTTTCATCGAATGTTAACAAAAGTAATCGCTGTTTGTGGGATGTCCAAAGCTGTGAATATAAAGATCGCAAAAAAAAAACGCGGCATATATAAAATATACAAAATTATAATCAATTATAAGCAAAGCACAACCTATACGTTAACTATCAATTTTTTCAATTTTAAAATTTTATATTAAACATACAAATTTTCCCAGCACTCCCCGCAAAAGCACTCTTTAAAAATTTTGCCTACTCTTGTGTGTCATACGTGTTCAAATTCGGACGCTAGAAGAAATTTGAGCAAGAGAGAGCGCAACTCGTATGACATACCAGTATGATAGTCTGCACCCCGCTTTAGGTTAACTCCCCATCATATACCATATATTATGATTTCGGTTTAAAGAATTTTTGCATAGTTTATTTATCTAATTAGCATTACTACTTTTATTCAAACTATTTAATAATTTGTTCAAAATAATCCCTTAAAGTAAAGTATCAACAAACACCTATAAAATGTTGCCTATAAGCCTCAAAAGACTTTTGACTCGTATACATTTCTAAATTGCCCAAGGCAATTATATTCTTAAATAATTGCATTCCAGGTAAGATCACATTCCATATTTTATGTAGTAAACATAATACCTTATGAATGCACATTAGGCTTTTAGTCTGTCATTAGATTAAATGATATTCTCGAATAATTGAATAAATCCATTCTGACTTCCTGGAGTTTAAGTATAACTTATGCATACTTATGGAGAGCATATATAATAGAAGTTTATTAAAAAAAGTATATTTATAAATTGAAAATATATTTTAAAATGCCTGAACTGTGTTGGAACGCATGTGTGCGTAAGTACGTATTCCTGTACTCCTAGCATGTGTACTCCTAAGTATAATCCATGCGGTTATTATTTTATATTACCTACACCCAAATGGAATGTTATGTTCGCTTAACGACGTGCATTAGCGCGCGAAAGCTGATCACTGTTTTCGCATACAAATGTCATTTATAAGGATAATAAAAACGCAGATACTTTTGCCGTAAAAAACACATAAAACGCAAATATGACAAAAATATTGAAATTATACGATTTTTGCTTTTAGGAAAATTTCAAATGAAAGTTGAGGCGTTTTTGATGATTGACATAATTTTATTTATGCAAAAGGAGGTGAAATTGAAATTCGCAAATTTAATATCTTTTCCCAATTACACTAAATTCAAATCAAGGTTGAAACAATTGTCAAAAGTGCATAAAGATACTTCGATTTACTAAGTGATTTTGTTGGCTTTGTGCCTTCACCAGAGAAATTAAAGTAAAAAAGCTCTTAAGAGTAGTTTGAAGCAGTTAAAGCAAGTTTTTGAAAAAATAGATTGCTGTTAATTAATTAATTTGATTGATACGTAAATGCTTTTAACTTAATTTCTTATAATTAAAATTAATTTTATTATTTAATGGTTAGGAAAAGAAACTTAGCCTATTTAAAAGTCTATTTATTAACATCAAATGAAGTGAATTAATCCTTTAATACAAATAAATATTTACATTTACACAATATTTATATATAGTAATCCTTTAAACGAGAAATTTTAGTCAAAATTAAATTAATTCAAATTAAACCCTTTCAGTCAATCCTAAATGCTTGCGAAGGGTCTTGATTGCTTAAGAGGTTCCATAAGTCTAAATAAAAACATAATATTAAATATTAAATTTCAACCAATAATCTCAGATATATAGAAAAATAAATTTTCAATATAATTATAATTGAAAACGTTAATGAAATGTTGAGATGTTATTGACATTTCTTTTTCTTATAACTTCTTGCTTTTTATTAATATTTTTGAAATCGCATTCAAAACCAATTAACTGAATTGAAAATTAAATAAAATACAGCTCTAATTTCATTACTAATTCATCAATTATAAGTAACTAAATCATAAGTGTAAATTAATAATACTTCGAAAATAATTTTCATATTTTCGTGTATACTTTATATGTAAAGGCTTTATATAGTATTGTGACCACCTTCCGATGTTTTATAGATTGTTTTTCATTACTTAATTAATTTACTTTACTTCAACTTACTTCATGATGCTCTTTCCTCCTTAATGTCTGGCTCTCTATGAGTTCAATGCCAAGATATAACTCTATTTCTTTTCTTCAAAACTTGCCAAGACAATTTGATTAATCAGGAACTAATTAATGTTATCTACAAACATCAATTATATTATTTCTCTACTAACAGTTATTCGGCATTATATGTTTTTATTGCTTTAGCTCAACTATATACTATATGCTTACAAGGTGGACCTAATGTAAAAGTCTTAATCAAGGAAGAAGCAACTGATGCTGTTAGAATTTCATCAATAAAATATTAAAAGTATTTATTTGGTATTCCCGTATGAGTGACAATGTACTATATTATTAGTTTATAACAAATGTAGATCGATTAACCATCATAAACAGAAAATGATTCAATACTGCAATGCAATAATTAGACTAAAAAACTAAAGAGAGAGAAATTAAGCTTAATAGATTCAATAATATTGTAACTCTTATAAAAAACATGATCGGAATACTTTGGAATTGAGTCGTTAATTGGGGCAAGTAACACATTTATGGTTTTATTAACTCTTGATGGATTTTCTACAAATATATTACAATATATTACAATAATTTATATTTAAAATAATTATATCTTATTAAACTTTTCTTTCAATATTTCGGCTAACTTCGATAGTCATCTTCAGGGAACTTTAATAAAATATAATTATATTAAATATAAGTAATAAACTATAGTTAAACTTAAATGACCAATTAAGTTCGTTCAATAAATATTATTTTATAATATTATTTATTCCATTATATTAAAATATAATTTCACGACGTTATAGGAAATAGTTATAGAAGTGACAAGTAGTTTATTTTAGTTTACTCAAAGATGAGATGCATCTTTGAGATCAACCAGTCACTAAAAAGCATGATAAGGCTTTGCAGCTGAAAAAGAAGGACTGACACGAGGGCTGTTAGTAGATAGCGGAAGCAATAAACATCTACCATATAACAGTTTGGAACCATTTAAAACGCAAATCATTACAGACTATAAAAAACTAATTAAGTGTGAAGATGTACAAAGCCAATCACCAACAACTTTAAACACTAGATTGTTGGCAAGTAAGGTTAGATTAAGTATTTGGCAGCATTGAAAGGAAATTATACATATCGAGTTTCTTGAGCCTGGTGCAACGGTCAAGTCTGTACTCTACTGCACTTTGATGCACACTGCGTATAGCGCAGATCTTGCACCATCTGACTACCAATTGTTATTAACATTTAACATTAACAAATATTGAGTTTATTAAAATTAATTTTTAAAAACAAAATGTTTGTTTCAAAAAACGGGGAAAGCTTTTACAAAAAGAGAAAACTTTAAAGCAAATCGAATAAAATTTAGTTTTTTTTAATGTGAAAAAGAATGCATTTTTTATTTTTATTTCTAAGGCTAAGTGATTTAAGAGTACTTTTTTGATCCCTCGGTATTATTTTTTTATACTGGTAAGTTATTAATTTTTGTCTTCATTTGTTCAAACGTGCTGCCATTCAAAGCAAGTTGAGATAACTTTAAACATAGAAGGTAAGTTTAAGTAAGAATATATATAGATACGACATTATAGATCAATAATTGTTATATTCATGTGAAGTGCCAATTTCTTGATTATCATCATACATAAACAGCAATATTTCTATTAATAGCATTAAATATAGCATTTAATTATATTTAACATTTGTCATATTTGAATTGAAATATTCACGTTAGAAAATGAATTTGAAAGAATTCGTTATACTGAGAAAGCCTACAATTTACATTAGATTTCAAAACTCTGAAGTAGAGTAATAAACTCATTCTGATCGACTTTGTAATTAATGTTTCCAATTGCTATAAGTGACATATTTCATTGCCTGTTCATACTATAAATATTTTATAATATAATTATAAATAATTTTATAAATAAATTATTGATATTGAATTATAAATTTAAAATAATATCAAAATTATAATTAAGAAATGAATTTAAAAGAATTTTTGTACTAACCAAATTCTGTCTGATCCAATTTGTAAATAATGTTCTTAATCGGTATAAGTAATATATACCTCGTTGCTTGTTCATACTATAAATATTTTATAATATAATTATAAATAATTTTATAAATAAATTAATAATATTAATTTATAAATTTAAAATTATATATAAAATTTAATTATATTTTAAATTTAAACTCTCTTGAATTTACCTAAATTGAACTGTTAAAGAAAGTAAATATTTAATCTTCCTTCAAGAATTCTAATTCGTAATTAAATTAAAACATTATTTCCATTACAAAATACCACCAAAACTGAGTTATAAAACCCTAAACTCATGTGTGTTATTGGCTTAATTAAAAACCGTTGAAAAGTCTTAAATTCATTTTACTTAAGCATTCGGTAAGCCTTTTTATAGCGCCACAAAATAAACCGCTCGGAAATCCTAGTACAAAATAACAAAATTGCAAAACTATAAACGACTAAATCCCCGCAATTACCGACTAAAAAACTGTAAGAGTGTAAGAGCGCATTCAGGCTTCGGCTTCAGGCTTTATAATCTCACTAAGAACCCAACTCACCTAATGTTATTGCTAACAAAATGCTTATTTCCTGACGTTATCCTTATCATTGTTATACTTAAGTTAACACCACTAACTAAATGGAGATGTAAGCGCACCTTTGTATTTGTGCGCTTGTGTGCTTGTGTGGTTGTGCCCTGGTAAGCGGAAGTAATGCGTGAGTGTATATTAAATTATGTATGTGTGCCGGTATTTACGGCAAATATTTTTACACCACCCACCCCCGAACGCATTATGTGCCTTTCATTTTGTGCACTTATCGTCAACATCACTTAAATGTATTTATACACATACAATTTTCATTGTGTATTAAATACGGCACTGCGTTTGTGGGTGTGTTAGTGTGCGTATGAATGCTTACAAATGGCTCATTGCCGCAATTCCAGCCCAAATTCCACTTTAGAGGCTCACAGTATGTGTAAATCCTGTTAATAGGAATGCTTCCACTCCGCTTGTATTAGTTTCAATTATCTTAACAGCAACACAAAAGAACCAATTACCACTTGATTTACCACGAATATCAAATTATTTAGATTATATTTACTCTATAGTAAATACTACATTTAACAATTTATCTGCATATGTGCAGATAATTTTACGAGCTGAGCTGATAGCAGAAGTAGAATTAAGCAAATGAATGATTATGCTTCTGGAATGTTAGATAAATGGAGTTTTATTGCCAATTAATATTGTTGGGGAATAAATCCCTGGATAAATACCAGTGCTTTCAAAACAGATGAATTTATTTTATAAAGTTTAATGATACTTAAAAGTACTTAGAATATATAGTATTCAAAAATTTAGTAAATACAACAGTATTTAGTCTATTCTTTTTGCATCGAAGGATACGAGAAAACTGACAGTTTAGCTCACACTAGTGCTTCCCTGGATGTATCCCTGGCGATACCAGCTTATATTACCCTAGAGACCATTAAAAGAAGTAGCTCCCTCTCCTTTCTGCAATTTAAAAATAACAGATGGAAAGCACTTAAGTCATGTGCGAGTTCCAAGTTAACATGGCCCACTTATAATAAAATTAGATCTTTGGAACTCATCAAAAGAGACCGCGTAAACAGTGTTAGGCTTACTGCAGTTCTTTTTGGTCGTTGGTGTATAGAAACTCACGCAGAGAAACTACGCATTCCTTATAATCTTCACTGCAGTAGTTGTGGAAACCCGCAGAAAAAACACGCCATAATACATTTTCTCTGTGAATACCCGGCTTTGGCCTAGAAGATAAAGGTTCTTAGAAAGATACTTCTTTTATAGTTTATCAAACTGTTCATCGGTGAAGACAAAAGACTTATTAAATTATCTAAATTCAGCGGGATGGATTAAATCTTTACTCTTTTATACTAGGGTTCTTCTGAAGAGTGTGGTAGCAAAACGGAGAAAAATCGCTAATTGCAGTACATGAAAGTTATCTAATGGTCTGCCACTGTAACCAACTAAGCAATCAACCAAAACAGCATTTTAAACATAATTTTTTAATTGTCTGTGTCGTGTTGTTGATATTATATGTTCATGTTCAATTTATGTAGGTTAAAAATTTTCATCCTTACAACTTTAGATTGTAATAGAAATTTCAATGTTAGGAAATGATAGCACTACCCAAGGAATTAATTAAACATCTTTTATGCGTTAACAATTTTCCCATACAATAAGACCTAATAGACTTGTGGGCTCTACAATTTGTACGATAAAGTTCGGAATAATAAGAAAGTCAGATATAATAAGAAATAAAGTATGTATTTAATGCAACGTCCCTTATACATAATACGACTTGTATTAAAAAAAAACTAGCCACAATACATGTATATCACATACCCGACATTTATAATAAAGACTTTACTTTTGAACTTCATATTTTTCAAATTCTTTGTATTTTTGATATCCAAACATGATCAGTTTTAGATCTCTGTCAATATTTTACTAATATTTCTTCATAAACTCTACTGACACCTTCACAATAGGCTTGGAGCTCACATATTCTTTAACACTTCCTTGATAAGAATAAAAGGTGCATACTAGCTGCAAAAAACGACCGATGTCGCCACTTAATTGCACACAGCAGTGCTGGTGGTTAGTGTGGAGAGCTCAACATGATCTTTAACTTATAATCTCATAAATGGTAAAATCGAGGGACCGAACATTTATTGCCACTGGTTCCAACTGAGTTTTAGCTTTCAGCGATTAATTTTATTAATTGAAATTTAAATGAAACATACTCTATACCAATAACTGACTATGTAACATAGTACCTTTCCAAAACATGACTAATGATTTTACTTTTGAAATTTTGGAAACTATTCAAAGCAAACTCGTACGTTAATCTGTTATTAGTTTTATATTTAAAAAAATGCCGTTAAAGCCAAAACTTGACTTAATAAGTATTATCGAAAATCTATTCTATCAAAAGCAATACTTGAACGTTGGTTTTTAAAATTTAAACATGGTCCTACAGACACTGAAGACCCACCATGCTTTAGTCGCTATCTTGTGGCGCTTGCACCTCTAAACATATTGAAGAAATGTGTGTGGCTTCTTGCACATTATCATTTATTCATTAGGCACCTATTTCGAAATAGGTGCCGGCAGTCATCTGGTGCTGTTCAAGCTAAAAAGAATTGATTTTTTGCATGGATATATAGCACTTAGTATAAAATAGGTCCACCATTTAATTCCGGGGTCAAAGCGGTAGTCAACAAAATAGACAGCAACTAATAAAAGCCAAAGGCTTAGCAGTCGGCTAGTAGGATTATGGAATTCGTATTTTGTGATTGGCAAGACAAAAAACCGTTAATAGCGAATAATAATATATATGAATTATTGGTGCGGTTGGAAAAAAAACGCGAAAAAACGGTTCCAAATGAACAATTAAACAAACATTCCGGTTTTGCTAAGACAATGGTTAGTAAAACTAGCGAAATTATACGAACTACATTTTCGAAACCAACACCTATTTTTAGCTCAATATAAAACATTCTGCAAGAGATAAATGCACAAAGCACTCTGAAATAATTGTATTGACCAGGGCTTCCAACCGGAATTTTTTCGGTTGCGGTTTTTGTTCCAGTTCATATAAAAAAAAATATATCGGTTCGGTACTGGTTTTCGTTCCTACAAATTCCCGTTTTTTCGGTTTTCGAAGTCCTGGTATTGACGTTAAAGGAATTTTATTAATGTCATATTTTCGGAAAAAGTATATTTTTATAATTTAATCTCGAGAGATAACAGTCGATGTATGACGTGCATAATTAGAATATATATAGAAAAAAAATTTTGTCATATATAATATATATATATTGTCATATCATGCCTCTCAACTATCAATTAGCGAAATTTAATACTTTCATATACGATGATATCACTTTTTGGATAAATATCAATAAGAAGTTGTATTAAAGTAAAATACACTAAATTTTTTTCCGGTCCTTATTATATATTGGGTTAAGAAACAATGTTAAAAGCAATTAACTAAAAGGGTTCTAAATTAATGTGCAACTATCTCTTAAGTATTAACAGTTTGAGGAGCTTTTATTCTATTTGAAAGATACACTTTATTACAAATAATTTATAAATAATTTTATCTCTCATGACAACTTATTTTCGAATTCTTAAATGCATTTCTTGTTCTGGGTTTTAAGTAAGTGAACTGCAACCGTAAATAAATATGAATTAATATATTTTATTTGCAACATGAAATTGCTTTTCTAATTAACAACATACCATTCCAAAACGAACAATTGTCCAGCTACAGAAATTATAGTAATTGTCCTTTTGGAGTACTTCTGGCAAATTATTGTCTGTTGACAAAAGCACCTGACAAATATTTTGGAATTGGCCTGTACGAGTGTACGTTTCTACATACATCTATCCGTACATACGAGTATATGTCTATGTACGCATGTACCTGCTAATGAAGATATGAATTCAAGACACAATTCAGTTTATGGAAATAACTGAACTACAAAGCAACAATAAGGCCACACGTAAATGGATATATGTGTTACCTGAGTAAAAAGTCGAACAATAGCTGTGAAATGCTAATAAACTTTACACAGAAAATGGATCTATGAAATGACCATCATAGCACACACTTTAAGTGCAACAACAGTAGCTGGCAGAACCATGAAGAGCGGAGGGAAGAAGAGCCATGCCAAACAGCAAAAGTAATTGTAGTCGTAATAGAAGAATAAGAAGGCAATAATAACAAAAATGATAATAATGAGTGCAATGGCAGTGGTGGTAAAAGGATAATGCTTAACAAGAAGTCTGGAATGTGTGAAAATTAATAAAGTAATTATTTACTTCTGGCAGAATATCAGAATATCAAGCCTTTCCTCCAACAACAAAGAGAAATCTTTAGTTGCTTTTATGGTTTTGTGACTAAAATTATAAATTGTACTTTTATTGCTCTTTGACCATGGCACATGCTGTTGTTCCTAGTCCGTTCCTGCTCGAGCAGAACTCGTACAATGACAGTCGTAAGAGCACATTAAGAGGTTGGTCCAGTCAGTTCGATGGTCACTTGGTCGGTTGGTTAGTTGGGCAGTTAGTTGTGCACGTGTTAGCAGGCTGTTAAATGAGGTAGGCATTTCGCACGTTCGTTACTTTGGATACGCTACATAAAACTAATACACATAAATATTCATACGAAGCTCGCAATATCTTTGCACATCTTCAATTAATTTGGCAACCTATGTTTGGAGTAGCTGTGTGTCCTTTCTTCTACTTGTCGTCCTTATTCTCAGCCAAAACATACCAGCATTATGAGCAGAATTATGAGCATGCAAGGAAAATTTTATGCTCGTGTGTGCTTTGATATTTTGTGATTATTTTACTACATTGGCCTTTTAATGAGTTCATTATTTTATGACAACTTTTTACTATTTTTATTACTTCATTAATTGCATTAAAGCACTTTTATGACGCAATTATTATGCAGATGCGAAAACAGTTTTTTAATGATTATTCCCTTTCTGTGAACGAAATGACTAATTTAAGGATATAACTTTTAACAGGATTCTGACTATTTAGTTAATGTTTAATGTAATATAAATTGGTGTATATGCAAAACTTTAAAATGAATAACATGTCACTCAATAAATCTAACTAAAAAAAAACAAATTTATTCTGCTAAAAATCGATTTTACTCTGCAATATAATCTCCTTCAAGGGCAATACAATCATTCCAACGCCTCTCTAACTTCTCGATTCCGTGGTTGTAGAAGGATTTGTCTTCTACCTCAAAATAGGCTTCATTTTCAGCAGTTACTTCTTCATTTGAGATGAATTTCTTACCGGCGAGCATTTTTTTGAGATCAGCGAATAGTCAGTAGTCGCTGGGGGCTAGATCTAGACTATACGGTGGATGAGGAAGCAATTCGAAGTGTAATTTGTGCTATTTTGCCATCGTTTTTATTGACTTGTGATATGATGCATTGTCTTGGTGTAACTAAATTTTTTTCTTCGCCATATTCGAAGCATATCATCAGGAAGCAATGATTAATTAACACACGAAATTGTTTTGAAACCATTGTTTTGAAAATAACAAAAGTAGGTTCACTTAAGTAACTGTTACTTTTTTCTAACTAATCGAAATGTCATTAAATTTTACACATAGTCTCTTGAAGGTTGGTACTTTATAAACGTTATATGGATTTGACAATGGCAGCGCCATCTGTGTGTCAGTCACACAACTTATTGAGTGATGTGTTAATTTTTAATCAATTGGAACATATATTTTAACAAATTTTTAATAATTCTCATTCAAAAAAAAAACAAATCAAAATAGAATAAAAGCAGTTTTTTAGTTCAATAAACGAAAGAGCATTTCTTTTTCAAATAATATATTTTTAATTTCAATTTAATTATTAAAATCCTAACTAACTAATTAACATAATGTTTTCTAAGGAATTTAAGAAAAAGTCTTTAGAATTTAAATCTTTTACTACCTTTCCTCACACTTTCCTCACGAACTCTTTTGAGAAATCTTTTGAGAAAGAAAACGTATCGCAAATAATTTATTACTGGAGTAGTAAACTTTCAGAAGTTCTTCCTATGAGTACAAGACAAATATATGAGCTCT
>NC_051846.1:146229513-146239409 GCF_002237135.1 Teleopsis dalmanni | reverse complement strand
TTTGTTTTATTAATATTCATTTTATTATCTCTAAAAATAGCCGTAAAGAGGATCGCCCAAAATGTTTGGATTTACAAACCTTAACAATTAATGTGCCATTACCAATAGAAGCGCCGTCTACAACACTTGTCAACCGTCCAATTGCAGATGCAATTACAAATGCAATAGTAAAAGAGTCAATAAAGGAACCACCAACATTATTAAAACCAAGAAATTTTAATAATTTAATGGTTAAAGAAATGTCTTATCCCTTATCATTAGTTCCGGGTCAATTTTGTGAAAAGTATCGGAAATACACATCTACTGAATTACGGTAATTATATTCATATTATGAATATACAAATACATAAAAACTCATATAAATGTATTTTTATAAATTTTACAGTTGCTATCCTATAAATACAGTGCTGGATAATCCACATTCATTACAAAATTATATGAAAGATTTGAATGCTTCGGAAATAGATACGGAAATAGAAAATAAGCACAAATCTACTAAAAGTGAAAACAATAATCAACAATTTGAACAAAATCAAAGAGCAGAAACACATGATAGTTCTTTACGAAGTAGTATTGAAGATAACGTGAAAAAAGATATGCCAATAGAATATGTAAGCACTTCCGAATCCTCTTCAAGTGAGGAGAGCTCCAGCGAATCGGTAAGAATTAGTATAAATATTTCTTGCGTTTATATTAACCTTATTGTTTTATTATCTCTAGGATTCTGATTCCGAGTGTTCGTCGTCATCCTCATCTTCTGAAAGTGAAACAAATCTCTCTTCATGCAATGTTTGTCAACGTACTCAGCATCGAAACCTTAAAGATTTACCAGAACGATTTATAAAGTGTTACACTTGCCGCCGGAAAGGTATGTATATTACACTAACTGTTTAGAATAATTTATAAGCTGTGTACGAATAACAAAAATAATATATTCTAAAATTTAGAAAATCTTTAATTTATGTTTTATATTTCTCATATAATAATTTCTACTGCTTGATTTACCATGATTAGATTTAAATTTTGTCACTGTCATCCCTTTTTCTATTCAAAGATAGATAAATAAATTGATTTCAAAAAAATTTGAATTATTTTATATATAATGCCAACACTTAACAAACTTTACTTGAGTTGTCACTATAGCATAAAGTCGTGTGGATTCATGCTGTAACAAGAGCGTGTGTTGGCATTTTATATTTATATCTACATCTGAACAGATCTATCCAAAATTTAGGTTAATTAAATAAACCGAAACATTCCAAATGTCAAATTTTTGAGGATCATTCCAAATTCCAAATTTGAGAATCATTCCAAATTCCAAATTTGAGAATCATTCTTAAAAGCTAACATAAGGTTTATTTATTCCTCTCATTTTATTAAATATTTTACATAGTTAAAAAGATTATCGCTCTAATATTTATAACGTTGCAATGTTTATAACGTTCTTTACTTTAAATACGGTACTACATTGAGTCCTATTGATCTGTGATGCCGTCCCATGGAATTTGTAGGTTTCTTTACCTCCAGTTAGACTAGTTTCAATTGTTCCCACGCAGACTTTCATATTTGTCCTACCCCTCTTCAATGTCAACCTACACTTAGATCCATCCTAACACATGTATTCGTATTGTAATTCTGTTTGTGTTTCCCTGCTATGTAGATCTTTGCGGATTATAATCCACAACTATTGAGATTGCCATATATATGTCTAATTAAAACTAATCTGTTGGGATTTGGATTTATAAATTATATAAACTATTAGGTCCAAAACAATAAGTTCTAGTATTTGTTAAAGTATGTACTGATGGTTAAACACAATTTGTATAAAAAAACTGATTTATTAATTATTTTAATAAAATGATACAAATAATAGACTATTAGCAACTGAATTAAGATGTGAATTGAACTGATATAAAAATTGTGGTTAATACATTGTTAATAAATTATTTGAGGGATATTAGTTTTTGCATTTCTTTTAAAAACTCAAAATCATTCCATCATTTCTCACTCATGACATGGTTAGATTCATTTATTGTTAATTAATTTCAATTTCTATTAATCATATTTATATTAAAAAAAATGTTAATTGTTAATTTAAGTTCATCCGAGCTGTGTTGAAATGCCCCATCGAATGATGTTAAGAGTGCGTAATTATAACTGGCAATGCAACGAATGCAAGTGTTGTGTTAAATGCAAGCGCAAGCAGGATGAAAATAAAATGCTGTATTGTGAGCAATGCGATAGAGGATATCATATATACTGTATAAATATAAAATCAGTTCCCGATTGTAAGTAAAAAAAATGTGTTAATGATATTTAATTGATAAATGAATGTATTTTAATATATTAAGGTCGTTGGAGCTGTGAACGTTGCAGTATATGTATGCGATGTGGTGCTACTAAACCTGAAGGATTGCCGCAAGTTCAGCAACAAACTTTAACATCTCCAAACGGAGAAAAAGTCAAACAAGTCAAACACAAAAAAGTGAAATGGATTAATGAGTATCGTATAGACCATATAACCAAATTAAGAGAACACTGTTCGATGCTTTGTGTGCCATGTGGACGTGCAAAAACAGTGAAGCGAACAGTACCTGCATTACCGAATATAAATAATAATTTTAATAATAGTAGCAACACTATTAATGCTAGTGGTGTGAATAGTAATATAAATGCAAGTGCTACAAATGCTGTTCAAACATCAACGGTGCAACAAAAACAGCAAATTAAAATTCAACAGTGCAACAACACTCAAATGTCGCCACCTCCTACTCCAGCTCCATCATCTGTTATTAATACAGCAGCAACAACACCGGTTACACCAGTAATAAAAACAAATTCGAATAACAATTCAAGTGGAGGAACGGTAATACCACCGGTAGTTGCCTGAGTGGGGGTAATACGGTATTGTCCAAAACGGAGTATTACAGATTTATAGTAGTAACTGAATACGCAATCTACATATGCAAATGGTTAAAACTTAGTGCTAAATATTAGTCTATATGTGTGTAAAAACTGAAACGTATATTATAATTTATTTTGTTTTATTTTTTTTTTAATCACACCATTGTGTGATTTTATATTTGTACTTTTATTTCTTTTAAAAAATAAATGCGTTATTTAATACTAACTAAATTTGTGATTCAATCAAAAAGTATTCAATTATGAAGCAAAAATTTCGCATTTTTTTAAATATATAATAGGCTACACATATACTTACAAGTTAAGTTTAATAAAATGAAAATCTTTTTGTATTATTTTTTTATAATAATTTAGTTTTTTATTTAAGTTAAATAATTAATTATTTAAGAAATTACTTTTACTATTTTTATGAAGCTAATTAGCTTAATTTAAAACAGCAGATCAAATAAAGCATAAAATTAAATTGAAAGAACAAATTGTACATGTAAAATATTATATTAGTATATAGGAATTCAATATAGTTTAATACTATTCAATATTAATTTATTAACTTAAATGTAAGTATGTAATAAAATATTAGAATTTTATAATAGAGAAAGGTAAATTATCGAACTCGTTAAAACTAAATAAAATTGATAAAAAATTTTATCATGTTAAATGCCTTCTTTGTAATATAATCATAATATTAAATAGTTAATGTACATAACAGTGTTTAATTCAGATTACATAAAATAAATAAAAGTACTAAAAAGATGAAACACCCGAAAGAGACTAAAATTAAAATTTTATATATTAAATATAATAAAATTTAGTTTTATTTTAGCTTTAAGCTATAATTAATTTAACATATTACATATTTTTTTGTATTATTTATATATAACATTTAAATTTAATAAAATTTAGATATAGTAAGTTTCATTTACTTAAATTAGTGATTTAAGAATATTTTATACTTATTGTAATATATAGCAGTATCAAATATATTGCTCAAAACATATGAAATATATATATAGGTAAACATTAAATTAAAAACTGTCTTAAAATTTGAATTTGGTTTATTTTTACTATTACAGTACTTGTATAAAGCGGGCATAAAACGGTTTATTTCTTATTTATATTTAGTTATGAGACTATAAATTTAGGTTTACTTTTAAAATTTACCAAATATTAATAAATCTGTATTTATATTTAAAAGATTTTATGTATAGTAATGTTTCGAATTATATACTCCCGCCACAGCAACTGTGCTGTTACAATATCTTAACAATTAGTTCAAATTAGTTATTAAATGCTTTATAAATGCAATAGTTTTATTATATACATATGTAAGGTATTTTTCAAAAACTGATCTACAAAAATATTGTAGTTTATGTAAAGTTATGAGCATTATGTTAAATTTTTTTTTTTGTATAGTTGTTTATATTGGGTAAAATATCTGAAATTATTAATTATAATATAATGCCTTAAACATGTAAGTAACTAAAAAATATAAACAAAATGATTTGTTTTATAGTTTTAAAAACTAAGTCTTATTAGTATGGCACATGCAATCAAACGGCTTTCCACATAATATTCGTATTTATAATAAATGATGTGAATTTAATACGATAATTTATTCATAGGTTTGCATAACAAAATTTTATAAATTTACATTATATGTTGTAAACAGTTTAAAAAAAAACTAATTTATTTTTTCAATCCATATATTACTAAAGTTTATGTAATATGCATGTTTGATCATAAGCAAAATTATTTTTGTACAATAATTTAATTTAAAATATAAAAATATCGTAAAAAAATGTGAAATTTTATTTAAACATTACAAATTTCTATTAATCTTAAATAAATATTAAAAAGATTAGTTTGAAAGTGTGATATCCAGTCATAATCGCATTTGATAGCAGAAGATTATAAACAGAAACAGAAGATTATAAACCTCACACTTAATTAGTGCATAGAAATTATTATAACAAATGGAAATGATAACTATTATGGTTAAAATAATTCCATTTGAATAATAATAACTTCAGAAATCTAAGATAGTATATTTCTGCCCATTTTACCAGTTTTTTGGCAAATTATTTTGACTGTCAGTAAGCAATAATAACATCTATGTGTTGATATTTACGCTTAATAAAAATACAAGCATCTATTTTATCTTAGTAGTTCTACAATAACATTGAATCTTTTTACAAGTTTCTGAATTTATATTTATCTTCATTTACGCTATAATACATATTACAAAGGTAGAAATAAACATCATTATTAAAACAATAAAATTAAAACAGGCTAGACTTTCACTAAAAGCTTATTAAAATTTAAATCTATTAATAAAAATTAAACATTTTAAAATTTTAAGATTGAAATTCTTCACAGAATATTTGGTTAAATTTAAAGGATAAAAGTTAATATAATAATAGATCTCTACCATTTCTTTAGCATGTTAAACTCATAGTCAAATGCTAAGTTGTTGGATTGTTAAAAAGATATCTCGTGAATGCGTATTTTTTTAATTTGACCGGAGTTTACTAAAACGTTAAAAACCATTTCAAAAAAAATTACATGTAAATAAACTGGCAACAGCTGACTTGGCAATCCAATTTATATATGCTAAATATTGACATATCATGCCAATTAATACAATTTACCATATTAAATAAGATCGTGAACACCCTAGTACTACAATTGTAACAATTTATTACTGATTTGTAGCAGCATCCTATGATCTGCTTTTTGAGTTCCTGCTGGAAGGAACAGCCGGAACTTGGTCGCTTAAATTCAATTTTGATGAAATTCCATGTGTTTCACACGTAATGTATTAGCACGCAAAATATTACTTATTTATCAACAATTTTGTAAAGTCCAGCATTGAAACTAATTTTTCACCAAGTCTAACATAATGTTTTATTTTATTATATATAATTTCATACATATATGTATATATTTTTTACATATACTTATTTTTTTGCATATATATATGTATGTATATCCAGAATGTAAATTAAAACAAAATGAAAATTAGTTAAAATCATACATATAATTTATTTTTTCGAATACATTATAATACTTACATATATATTTTAATAATTACTCAAGATCAAAACATTTAAACATAAATTCTTAATATAATTTTTTTATGTGCATGAAATATATTCTTAAATAAATAGCAGACGCATTCAGTGTTGGGGAATATACTCGTAATTACAGTCTGCCTAATATTTTATATAACCAGAGATTTGTATACATAATACTTATTGCTATAATAATGTTTACTCATCTCATCTTAACATTTGCTCAAGGTAACAATAAAAATCTTCTATATATGTATATATAAAATATATGGTCACAAAATAATCTTATCTACTTCTTATTAAACTGTATAGTTGTTTGCAGTTTTTACTGTGCTTCGTCTTTATGGAACAACATTTTTTCCAATTGTTCAAGTAAGTCAAAACCATTTTCCCAAATAACCAAGAGCGGAGGATGTCTCAGCTGGTCTTTGTGTTTTCGAAATTTCTTTTCCAAAGCAAAGCCCTCTCGAGCGCAAGCGATGTCAGTACTGCCAAGTTTAGTGATTGGACAGAAATCATTACTTCCATCGCCTACGTAAATTAAGTTGTCATAACGTATGTTAGAGTGAAGATCTTGCTTTGTGAGGAAGCGTTCTAGCACTTGCTTTTTACATAAATTTGGTGCACTCACATGACAGGTTGTTTGGTGATGATACGGCTTGATGCCTAGTAAGCCGTGTTCATTAAAAACTGCCGGGTTAGTGAATACTTGTAGAAAGTGCTCCGATAAATTATGTGCCTTGAGCCATTCGTCAATAAAAATACTATTAGAGTCACTTATGATGATTAAATCAAAATTGTTTTGCTGCTTCAAACGTTTTATTAGTCGCACAAATCCTGGCACTTCCGGTATAGCACGCACTGCGTCACAAATTTTATATTTCGTAACTTTTTCCTCGTGCAGCATATGAAATATTTTCTGCATATATTGTGTCCATCCAACTGTTTCTATTAACTTGTTCACATCGGAAGTTAAGAGATTCTGGGGTAGCAGATCTCGAACTACAGTGTCCGTATTCTGTGCAACTATTGTGCAATCGAAATCAAAAGCAATTAAATACTTCTTGGTAGTTAATGGTATCGTTTGTTGTGCCATATTTTCGTTGTGTAAAATTAAATAAAATCTGAATTCGCAGCTTTAATTCCGACGTGTTCAACAAGTTCTCCACTAATGATGCTCGTTCTAAATGCAAATACAAATGCCTGCAGCTATTTTTGTTTGCTCTTTGTTTTCCAATTGGAAGAATTGTTTGTTGTTATTTTATCTTTGTTTTCTTTTGCATTAGAATCAAGGTCATCATATGGAAAATTAAGTTTTTATGGTATATAACTGGAGGAACGTTAATTAGATGGAAACAGGGAGAAAGACATTTTTTATAAAAATGTGTAGTTTGGGCACTATGTAGATTTCCATACCCTACACACTAAACTGTATGATAACATATTATATATAATATAATCGAGTTTTACGAATCGATATAACTATGTCCGACTGTAAAATATTTATTGACAATTTACTCGCTTCGTTAATATAATTTACCCGCTACTGCCCAGAACCATTTTTGCCGTGGTAATTGTGGATTATTTTACGACATAGATTTGAGTTTATGTTTTCATGTATTCAATATTAATGCATGAACACAAATAGGATAAGAGTTTGAAAAGACAAAAGTTTAAACAGTTTTATGTGGTATTTAAATAAAATACTATACAAAATAAACTTATGCTGAAAACACAATTAACGCTATACGATGCGATAGTGGTTGCAGTACTAACAAAGGTACATGCCCAATTGCTTTTATGCAACACACAGTACTGTCAAATTTTTAAGTGTGTCGTAACTGTAAGCAGAAGAAATATTGCGCTAAACAATAGTAGAGTGAATGTTATATGAAGAGCATACGGTTCTTTATTTTGTTGTATGTTGTGGTTGATATATGTTAGAATGAATGTTATATGAAGAGAATACGATGCTTTATTTTGGTAACTCAATTTAAAATAAAAATGAAAATGGATAGTAGACTTAAATGGATAGTATCTTAAAAATGTTCTAAATTTCCAAATTCACAACGTCATATATATGACATGGTTATTTTATTAGAATATTCTATTAATTGCTACTTGTTTTCGGGCTGTAATCCGAGTCTATTAAATTTGTGTTATTAGGAAATTTACAATATAAATTCAAAAACTATACTTAAGCATTGAATAACCAGATTATAATAATATAAATTCTATCGATCGTCTATCCATTGGTGTGATAAATTACGCTGTTGTTTTTGGGAAGCTCACCGAAAGTTAATTATGTTTTAAGTAATTATTTGTTATTAGTGCATACACAAATTGGTAATTATAAGCTAAATTAAGGGTATATATTTAAATAATATATAGATAACATTTAATATTTTATTTTTGTTCATATGAATTGTATTTGAAGGACCAATTGCAGAACACCGTGTGATTGCTATGAATTACTTTTGTAGAATATATGTATAATGTAATAAATAACATAATGTAATAAATATTAATAGATAATCAATTTGTTTTCAAAAAAAAAAAAAAAACCCGATACCAGCAAATATCTCTGTCGAAATTTGAATATGCTACACAGATTATACTTGTACATTTTATTTCAAGTAATATTTGTGTTGATGTATGAATCAGCTGTTTTGGTTTGAATTTAAATTTTTGTATTGGTTTTTTCCGCAGCACTAGTGTTCTCACCAGATTTTACAGAAAGCTGTTCCATGAAAATCTGTGTAAAGAGTGTAATTTGGCACTTTATTTGTGTTACGCTCTCAGTTTGTACTTTACTTGTGATTAACTAGAGTTTTACTACGAGTAGCTAGTGGAACAGACCTATTATATTATAAAACTCTGTGAATAGTTTCTATGTTTAATTATAATATTATTACTAATATCATATGTTTTTGCTCTTCTCTGTGATAATCTAAATATTAACTGTTAAAACGTATTACAAATAAAAAAAAATTATGTGAATACATTTTCAATTTACATTTTTGCATTATAACAGATTAGTAGTATATTATATATGGTCAGAATGAATGTTTAAAATTTTATTAAGAATATTAATTTTTAAATATTCTCAACACACTGTCGTTTGTATATTTCTTTCATATCAGCTGTCACTTCGCAGCTAACTTCAATACAAACAGCAGCGCTCATTCATGTGCGGTTGTTCGAATAGTTTGGGTGTAGGAACGATTTGCGCGTAATTGTTTTTGTTTTTGCTGTTGAGCGTATAACGCGTAAACAAATAGAATTTACAATGGAAACAAATGAAAAACAACAATCTTGTTCTGTAGCAAATTCTACAACAAGAAAATCAAATGCTTCTTTCAATTTAAAAAGTTATAAAGTGCAAGGAACGTTGTTACGTGAGGATTTTGATGGTGGTCCCGTTAGTTTGGATGAAATAACAAACGGTTTATTTTTGGGTAAGTGTTTACGAAGAGACTCATAATCATTTTATATATTATAAGTATTAATATATATTTATGTACATTTAAAAAATAGTTTCAAAATGTATGAAATAATTTATATGAATGTTCAATGTTCTATAACTGTTCATGTTGTAAATTGCTTTTTTTCCACTAACTTTGTATTATATATTTGTATAGGTAACTTATCTGCAGCAACAAATATGGAAACTTTGAAGTCCTTCAAAATAAAACATATTTTAACATTGGACACTGTGCCTCTACCAAAGCATATATTGGAAGCAACGTTCCTTACTACAAAGTTTATACAAAGTAAGTTGTATGTATAAGTAATACCAACATATAATCAATCAATTTATATATGTTGACTTTATATTATTAAACATGATAATACTATTATTTATACAAGTCAATTCAAACGTGTATATAAACCAAACACTAA
>NC_051846.1:146212601-146229413 GCF_002237135.1 Teleopsis dalmanni | reverse complement strand
ATTTTATATTTTTATCACTTTTTATACTGAGTACACTAACAAAAACATATGTACCTTCTGCTGGTCTGGCAAATCGGGGTTTCTCAAAATAGGTATTATGTGCATTTAGGTAGGTATGAAAGTTGAAACAGTTGTCGAACTATATCAACACTACTGGCCATTAAGTCTTTGATAGAAATGTCGATTATATAATGCGATGTCACGTTTTGAAAACTATTAACTGATTAACTCATGGTGTAAGAAGGCATTATATGGTGTATGGATTATATTATAATCTATAACCGATATGACTGGTAGCACAGAAACACAAGTGCAGTGCATTGCAGAAACAGGTATTATGTTAGGTAGGTAGGTTGAAGTAGCGGCCTTGTATCCCAAAAAGCCCACTTGAGCTCAAATGATGGCACATTGTGGTACCACAGGAAAGAGGTATTACACGCAAAAAAAGTGAAGCTACCGCCTTTATAACATGTAAGGCGCCAACGACGACAGATCAAAAATCTGCCGAACACTCGTATTCGCTTAGATAATGCCTGTAAATGTTGGAATAGTATTCCATGAAGGACTGCGCTCAATCCCAACAATAAAAAGTGGGGTCACAAAGCATGTAGTGAATTCGGATTTTATTTGACCCCACGGATGCTTTTCAAAATCCGTTTTCACCATTTTCAGTTGGCAGATAGTCTATTCTGTCCAAACTATTGACCACATGTCCGATATAAAGAAGAGCGCGAACGAAAGGAGAATGAAAATAAGAACAGTTGAAGTAACATAACAGCATGGATGAATAGTGCACCGATCACATTTTCAAACTCTGTTAAGATAGGCAATTATATTAATCACAACCTTCTCGTTATATATGGAATGAACCAAGTACAAAACCATAATTTATATATAAAACTTTCACAGTTTTATCGCGGTCACCTATTGTAAAAAAAATTCATATCGTGAAATAATAAATCATATATGATACAGACTAGAGTTTATAGATAATGGTAGATACCAGTTGTACTCCATCTCGCAAAAGATACTGCTCATTTAGGATCATAGTTGATAGGTGATATTGGGAGATATTTTAATTAGAGCAAACTTAGTATTAGGATCGAAGACTGTGGTTCTACGAATCTTAGACACACGTTATCTAGTGAAATACAGTTAGGTACTGCCATCTCTTATTTAGACTAGGAAACCATATTGTCGTTTTAACAAAAGATGCAGTGTCTTTAGTAATAATTTTATTCCAGCGATGTTTCAAGTATATTGTGAAAGCAGAGGAACCGAAAGTCTATATATGCGTTTTGCATAAAGGTCTTAACTGATATAATTCTTCTTCTTAATAATGTACCATCGGTGCTGCAGTCGGATTAGATGGAGACGAGCGATTGAGTCTAGTAGTTACTGGTGCAATCTACTTTGCAATTCATGAGCAGTAGATCTCTTAGCTGTTGAGCAGTTAGGAGATCTCAGGTCCTTATTGACAATTTTAAACAGCTTTTGAGATTAATATAGAGGAGTATGGAAATTTTAAATTCTCTTTTAAATTTTTTAAATACTTTGTAGCTAAAGTTTAGGTAAAGAAGGAATCGTAAGCTTTTTCTTTTACAAATGCAATCGAATGCATTACTTTACTAAGTAGATATTATTTTTATGTGTTTAAATATTCTATATTTCCTTGTCTATCCACGAAACAATTAAAACTGAATAATTGTAGTTTTAAAAAAATTTAGTTTTATTTAAAATAAGTTTCTTATAATATAAATATTGCCTTGTCAATGTTAACACTTTGTGGCAAGGGCCTGGAGCAGCGCATAACTTTATCGTTAACTTTCATGCCACGACAACTTCCCTTGTCAGCTCGACGCCATACTGAAGTAAAAAAAAACAAATATTCAAGAAATTAAATAAAAAAGAAACTAATTTTTACACTGGATTCTAAAATAAACTTACATCCTCTTGGCCGCGAGCGACAGTTCATGTTTTGGAGTTCGCAAGTGTTAGCAACCAGTCGGCACCATCTGCGGTTTGTGCTTCTGACACACAATGACTGGCCAGCTGGGCGAGGACATTTTCTAATGACACACACTGGTGGAGGCATGCGTCTGCAACGAGCTACGCGACCCACTCGAATATTTCTGCATTGTGCTACGGCCGTTCCCCTCCAACCTTGGGTGCAGTTTGTATGAGAAAATGTTAATTTTTTTTTGCATAATGAAGAGATTTGATTTTGCTTTTACTTACGATTTCTTCGTGCTGGAATTTTGCAGTTGGTCCTATCGTATTCACATACACTTCTGAATCTACGACACATGCCACGACGATTGCGCCCACAAACATTTCGACTGCGTCGTGTACAATTTTTACGTGGCCTACAAATTCTGGTAGTTGTTGATGGAACTGTCACACGTGCTGTAGTTCTTGAACGTGTAGGCTTAGTAACTCTTGTAGGCCTGGTACGTCTCGTTGGCTTGGTAACTCTTGTAGGCCTGGTAGCTCTCGTTGGTTTAGTTGCCCGTGTCGGCCTGGTGACTCGTGTAGGCTTTGTAACTCTTGTAGGCCGGGTACGTCTCGTTGGCTTGGTAACTCTTGTAGGCCTGGTAGCTCTTGTTGGTTTAGTTACTCGTGTCGGCCTGGTCGCCCGTGTAGGCTTAGTAACTCTTGTAGGCCGGGTACGTCTCGTTGGCTTGGTAACTCTTGTAGGCCTAGTAGCTCGCGTTGGTTTAGTGGGCCTTGTACGAGCTGTTGTCGTTCTTCTTCTACGTGTTGTAGTAGTTGTAGCTCTAACTGTTGTAGATTCAGGTGCATCTGTTAACGGTTCTGGTTCCTCTGTTGTTACTGCTGTTGTTGTTGTTGTATTATTTTGTGCTTTGGTTAAACTATTTGCATAAGCAAATATTAATAGAGCAACTGTAATGGAAATCATGCACCATAAGAAAAATGTTTCTTTTAATTACTTTGACTTACCAAATACCAAGTGTATGGTCCTGCACATTTTTTCGGTTTATCTGTTATGCTTGAGTGATATCTTATGCTAATTAACTGACAGTATTTATACTAGCATTCTACCAGCTCTACTCATAACTCACTTTTGTTGAAAACATTCTGCATATTCACTACCAAATCCAACTGTTTCTGGCAACTTCCGCATTTTCAGTAGTAAATGACTTCATTTTTGTCAGTTTCTTGCCACTTGAAGACAGACAAATTAATTGTTGTAATTTTGTTTACTGGAGAAGTTGTTTAATTGCTCACATTTATAAACATTATTGTTATTATTTCTTGTGTGTTCTCTGCTTAATAAAATATTTTTCATGAAAATTTGTTAATGATTTTTTAGTAATTAAAATTGTTTCGTTGGTAACGCTTTGAAAGCAGAAACCCTTTCTGTTCAAAGAGCCAAAAAATTACATGTAATCCGACATGAAATATAAAGCAACAAAAAAACGCTTACAATTTAGTGTCTTTTTATTCGGAATTAATTTTTTGGGACTTTATAATTCTGATATTTCTCATTTTTAACGGTTATTAACTTTGGCAATGAGTTTCTGTCTTGAGCTCTTCGCGTACGCCTCCTTGCGGTTCTCCTAGGTTTTATGAATTATTTGAATTTGTCTTGAGCGGCGGTGCTACGCGGCGTATACGTAACCTCATAACCCAAAACAATTCAGCGAAGGAAATGAACTGGAAATTCGCGTAATTGGACTTGATTTAGTGTTTCTTCACGCGCCATTTTATTGCTTCGTAGACATGTGTTTTCCTTTATTATTATTTTTATTCATTCCTTATATTATTTTATTTTATTTCATTTTATTTTATTTCATTTTGGTTTGGTTTGGTTTGGTTTGATCTGGGAGCACATTTCAAAGCCGCGACGCAGCGAGGAGTTTGGAGAAAATTATTTTATTGAGTGCAATTGTTTTTTTTTTTTCTTGGGTACGAAATTTAGGAATTTTTCTTCCCTTCGGTTCACTTTCTCCTACTCGGAATGTCTTTGTTCTTTGCGCTCGTAAGGGAATCTTTTGATTTTTATTTATGTGTTTTTGTTGTAAAATTGTTGAAAGTTAATGGCTTAGAAAGCAATTTTTAGCTGTTTTCGCTTTTGTTTTATGTACTTGTGGAACTTAATTAGCTTATATTTGGATGCTTTATTGCTGCAAAACAGATTTCTGGAATTTATGCCTTTCACTGAACCCTAACGAGTTTAGCTTTTATTTAAGAGCCAAAAAAATAGAGCTTTTTTTTAATACGTATATCTATTTATCTATTCCTCAAGGTTTGTAGAAAATAAATTTATAAAAATAATGTCATATTTTACAAAATATATGATAAAAATACATGTTTTTAATATACCTTCTGCTCAAAAAGTATTCGGATTTTGTTATTTGTTAACTACTCCTTAAGTAATAGACCTTTTTCAAAAGGTTTTGTTTTTTATTAAGTTGGTAGACTCTTTCTTGACATATGGTACAAATTTGAGCGCCATCTGTCAATTAGTTTGTTTACAGCAGCTGTTAATGTGAGACTACTTCAAGTACATTTAGCGATTTTTACTATGGAAAATACTTGTACGCGATTTTTTGACCAAACACGGCACCACTGTCATCGCTCAGGCACCATATTCGCCAAACCTGGCGCCCTGCGACTTTTTTCTGTTCCCGAAACTCAAATTACCCCTTCGAAGTAAGCGTTTTGAGTCGATTGAATCCGTAAACAGAATTCGCTCAAAGAACTAAAAGCCATACCTTCACGAGCCTACGAAAAGTGTATGGAAGCGTTGGCATATGCTTCAGAAAGAGCAGATTTTGAAGAAGATAACATAAATTAGGTATAAAATTTAAATTTGTGTGTGTTATTTACAAAATCCGAATACTTTTTGTACAGAAGGTATACCTATTAAAATCCAATGCACTATATATTAATTATGCTAAATGGCTTGATCAATTAAAGGCCTGTGGGAACACCAGGTGCTATTAAGATCATTTATTTTATCATTTGCATATATTTTTAATCTTATTAAAACCCATATTTTTAAGTATCTCGGTATATGTTCTTCAGCCACTTTTTAAAATAAATGGCATATACCCATTCTTTTGTAGCTAAAATCAATAGAATTATCCAATTAAACTGACTCTCTTATTAAAACTTAAATTTTGTTTTTTTTTTGTTTTAAATAGAAGTGAACAATGAAATTTATACTTTTTATTAATTGAATTTTTGGTTGCTTCAAATATTGCAAAAAAATTCAATTTGACAGAAACAAATTTTCTGGTGTTCACTACCAATCAAACATAAAAAAAAAACCATTGCTATTGATACTACGACTCGGGAAGTATCGATAATTATGACGTCCTCAAAGTTATCTGGAGGTAACGAGTTTCACTAGTCTTTATTATATTATTATAATTACAATAATATTATTTTAATATTATAAATAATTATTAATGATTTGTATTTATGTTAAGTGTTTATATATATCTTATGTGTATATATATATCTTATATCTTATATATCTTATAGTTAAAAATATTCGACAAATCCATTTTCATTACAGTCACCGAACAAGCAAATAAATGGTCTCCAAGATATTGAAGTTGCTATGCCTGGATAGGGTAATAAAACGTAATTAATGGATCCATTTTTTTGGTAGCAACTTAAGCACAATTCATTTGTCGGAATAGGTGTCCATTAAAATATCAGTGCAATAGCGTTAAAACACCAATAACCACACAAACTGCATATCTGCTGTAGTTCAAAATATTTTTCGTTTAATTTCTGTCTACTCTAAGGCATAAGGTTCTAGCAATGTTTCATTCTTTACTCCACAAATCATTTGGCACTATAATAGTATATACCTATATGCTCGTAAAGTATTTACACATCGAAAATTGTACCATCGTATCGTTTTCGGAAATTTGGAATCAAATTGACTTCCTCAACTAATTGAGAAAGATTTGATCGTCCTTTCACTTTATCTACCTACCTGTGTTTGTAGATTCTAACAAAAGTCAGTATGGTTCTCCGCTTATTTTGACGACCTTTTGGTTAGACTTTCATTTGGTTAGTCTTTAATTTCGTTTGACTTTTAGCTTTTAAAAAACTGAAATGCTAATATATTGATTTTCTATTTCATAAATAAAACAGCTGTCAAAATATGGACAAAGTATAATATTAACTTTGATAAGTATGGATTTTAGATAAATTTTAATGCTAATAGATATATTTGTAGTTTTAGCGTCATTAATGCAATAGCTAATTTTTTGCATAGGTTTAAGTTTTTTTAAAATAAAATGGTTTTTATATACCTAAAGAAATGAATACTTCTAAGAATAACCACCTTAATTAGGTTGAGTATATTCCTAACATATGTTTTGTCTGAATGAATATAGGAATCATTAAACTTCGAATCAGTTTCTATATAAGTCCATTTCTTCATTGTACACCAATATTTAACTTCCTATACAGATTTACTGTAAAATGTATGTATTGTAGTCAATGAATATCTATCTTATTCAAATATTGTTACTTTACCAAAGTGACTGCTTCACTACTTAATTGAAATATATAAGCTGCTTTGCCTTCATTATTCCTCTATCAACATCTGCACTTTTGCATCATTGATTTGTATTTTATTTTAATATAATTAAGCACATTAAATAAATTTAAATTAGCAAATATTTACTTCGTCTGGATAGAAGAAAATCACGAATACACAAACGTTACGTTAATGATAAGCATACGCATCTGTTAAAAGTATTGAGTTGCTGCTAATTGAAGCTCATGTCAGATAGAAACACGCACGGATCCATACCGAGCAGTATCTTCACCATGTCAACAACTGTTTTGTGGAGCAACACAAGCAACACAAACAGCACAAGCAACATATCCAACTGGAGCGATGTACTCCATTCGATAAGTGCACGTTTCACTTACACAACATGGGAACTGCATTCATTTCTTTTCTTGTAAATGAACGAGAACGGGGAAGAACGTAAGCTTAGTATGTGCCAAATTACGTAATCAAGTTACGTTTGTGTTACGTATGTTTACTTATCAATTCGGTTGCGTATATGTACATACCTGTGTTAATTTGCCATTAACAATGCTCAACGACTCCAACGTTGCACGTACGTTTTTCAGGCTGTTATCCTTGAGCGTTTCCAAATGCGAGTGCGAAAATTGCAAATGTTTCACATTGACACCAGGTTGAAAGACATCCTGTGAAAGCGACGTGACCGAACGATCAAAATCATAAATTGATAACGAATGTATTGGCCGTAATATGCGTTCCAATGTGGTACGCAATGACATGGCTGTGGTGCCAGGGCATTCCAAGAAGAGACCTTAAAATGTTTAAGAAAAATATATTCGTTTAATAAGTTCATTGATGTAAGACAGTTTTTAGTAATAAAATGAAGATGTGAAAAATCGGGTATATGAGTATTAGGACATCCATTTTGTGATTCTAAAAGTAGTTCGGAATAAAACACATATACAACTGAAATTTTGATCCTATTTTAATATTGTGCCTTTAATTGGAGAGCCCTTTGAAAAAGTATTGACTCCAAGTCACATCTGCAGACTATATGCTATAGACTATATATTGAACTGTGACTTTTTCTGGATGCAATGATATTTTAACAGTTACTTATGCATTTTCACTAT
Organism: Teleopsis dalmanni; assembly: GCF_002237135.1. Lineage (NCBI taxonomy): Eukaryota > Metazoa > Arthropoda > Insecta > Diptera > Diopsidae > Teleopsis > Teleopsis dalmanni. The sequence continues at coordinate 146,221,754 of NC_051846.1, read as the reverse complement.
CCCTAATAAGCTACAGCTTTGTTCGTTGACAATTCTGTGGATACCATATAGCTTCTATATCCATTAAATTAATTAATGCTAAAAATATAAATAATAACATGGCTATGTGATTGGAATACCTGTTTGTCGACACGTCTTATAATTCCTAAAAGCACAACCGATCGAATTTATAGACCAAATATCTAACAGTGATTTTTTGTGGATACAATGATCTTTCTACAGCTAGATATTTACTGTCCTAGATGCGATAGTTCTGATTGTTAGCAGTCTAATAGAAACCACATATCTTTTACATCAATATCTAAAATTTCATGACAAAAAAAACACAGGGTTTCTCGCAAACCTTCTTTATTCCCAAAAAATCATGACCTTTTTAAATCTAGAGATCAAATATCAAATCTATTGATTGGTCTATCATATCTCCACAGAAACCACATATCTTTTACATCAATATCTAAAATTTCATACTAAAAAAAACACACGGTTTCTAGCAAACCTTCTTTATTCCCAAAAAAGCATAACAATTTTAAATCTAGAGACCAAATATTAAATCTATTGATTGGCCTATCATATCTCTTTAGAAACGCCTTACAATAGGTTGACATTTTGTGAGATCAATTGTCCTTCGATAGTTGTTTTTGGGTTTCTACTGGTATAGATACGACAGTTCCACTTGTTTAAGCGTGATGCAGACTATAATTTTTGAATATCATTCAAGAGAGAAAATGTAAGAATGACACTCAAAAATGATACTCTGCACCATTGAATGACACGCAACCAACATTTTGGTTAGCACATCATTCAGCTTTTCGCTAACATGTTGTAAATGATAATCTGTCACTCAAAAACTTGCATTCGTCATTAAAGAATATATTTTTGCGTAATTGCACTAATACACTTACAACGTGAGAAACACACCTACAGCGTGCGCAAACACCCTTTTCCTTCTTTTTGCTTGTATGACAACTCTTGAATGTGAGCATGTTCAGGTTCGGTCGCTAGAATAAATTTGTGCAAGAAAGAACGTAACTTGAATGACATTCAAAAATCCTAGCGAAAAATCTTCTCATGACTAGGAAAAAATTGATAGGATACCATTTTTATATTCTTAAAAGTTTTTATATGTTATAAATGTTCAGCGGTTGTTAAACGTCTCCTAAAGCAAAATAGAAGGCGTTTAACGAAACACATCATGTCTTAGATAACAAATCTGTTTAGCATATGTTACTAAAATAGTCTTGTCAAATCAAGACCACCAACTGGATAACCACCTCTCATAATTTACATATATTTCTTTTAAGACCTGTAAGGCTTACTGGTATTATTTTTTCTTTAAATTTTTCTTAATTATATTTTGATGTCAATTTTCTAATATTTAGTAAAATTTTATTTTTAAATTGATGATTATGTTTACATGGAATATTTTTTGGTACTGCATTCAATACAATTTCCGGTCAAAAACATATTTTTCCTTAGAAATCACTAATCCAAAGGCACAGTAGTTGCTCATGTACTTGTAAATTTGTTTAAGGATATGACGCAAATTTCCTTGTTTATATGTTGATTGCGTTTAAATGTAAAATACGAGCACTTCGGTATTAATATGGAACCCGGAGACAAAGGCTCTCCATTAACAATGGTGCTTGTCTTTGACAATTTTCTTGAAATGGCCATATTCAGGAAGAGCAATTGTATTAAATTGGTCGTTGGCCAAATATGTCTGAACATAAAATTGTATTGCACAAATTGTTGTGTTTTTGTGTTGTTGTGCAGTTGTATTGTGTAATCTAAGGATTTAACATATTGTTTGCTTAAGCATGTCATTTACATATTTAATAATTGATCTGCTAAATCTTGTTGATTTTGTTGGAACACAAATTGAATGAAATCAAACTTTAATCTGTGCCAAGTGAGCGAAGCTGAGCATCTTCCACATTATGCTAATTTGTTTAAGAGACCTTAAATGTGGGAAAACTAATAAGTTTGAATATATGTTTATAAGAAAAAATTTTAATTAAGAAATACACAAGATTTAATGATAAAATGGGAATATTTAGGTTTTATGATGAAAATATTTTTATAAATTAAAACTTTGAGTTTAGGTCTAATGGTACCTTAAATCTTTTTTTTTTAATCCAAGATATTAAAGTATTTGAAAGAATTTTTTTTACTCATGTCAAATGACATATAAGGAGCGGTTCGTTAAAATTATCTTAACTGCCTTTAGTTTGTAATTCTTTAAACAAATACTTAATCATTTATTACAATTTTATGCTATGTTAGTTTAAATTTCATGGGTTAGCTTATGTTAGGTAATACCGATGGTCATAACGATCTACTCAGGCCCAAAGTGCTACTGCATAATAGTTTCCTGGAACTTAGCAGAACCTCTGCATGGCGATTCAAAGTCACCTTGTATCATTGGCAAAGCCTAAAATAGCCCACTAAAGCAAGTCTATGGGAAGTTCTTGGAACTGGCTGAAGTCCTCTAAAAAGTAAGTTCATAGCATAGTCAATGTAGTTGCTCAATTTTTGATTAGTTTTTCGACTATGTAATTTACCTTAAAATTTATATTGAATTTTGTTCTTACGTTTTTCGTTTATCAATGCTTTATTATCTCAAAATTATTTCACTTTAATAAAGTTTCCTTCTATCATGCACTATTTTCGAGTTATCATTTTTTAAAAGATACTACTGTTGTCTACTGGTTTTTTCAGCATTGCAAATATGTTTGGTTTTTGTTGAAAAATAACATTAGGCAACTAACTTCAAATAATACAATAATTCAAATAATACAATTGCTTGCAGACAAGCCAAAGAATCCATGCCGTTTCGATCAAAAGCCAGAACTAGGTAGCTACTTATGCTGAACAGAAGTGGTATCTGACTTGTCACAGGATTCCTCACTGGGCACTGCGAACTTAAAAAGCATCTATCCAATCTAGGTATTACTAGAGACGATAGCTGCAGACTCAGACTTCGGTACTTATCCACTGCCAATCCGGATATAACGGAATTAGGCAACATCTCTCCAAAGGACATATTGGCATTCTTAACTGTTACTCGTCTATGGAACTGAAGTGGGTATGTCACAATAATCCTCAAAGGATGCAGTGACGCGGTGACAAGTTTCCAACTCTTTTTAAAAATCTAAATCTAACTTCAAATAATGAGTGGAGGAAAACGACACATGATGGAAGAAAAATTTTTGGGAATGATAAACAGAGTAGCAGAATATCGGAATAAATGGATGCAGATCGTGAGGATGGCCATGGTTCACACTGGACTGTAGTGCCAAAAAAGAAGAACATTAACAGTTCAATATAAAACATTCAGCTTATCTATTTTAATTAAAATATTCATTTCTTAAAAATTGAAATGGAAGAGACATTATACACAACGTTTGTAGAGTTTCTCATGAATGGATCTGAGCAAACATTTATCTTAGCTTTTTTACCGGGAACCCTGCTTATAGAGTTCGAATCACCGGCAATCCTATGTTCGAAGGTATATATATATATTCATTAGTACAGTACACCTGTATACACATAAGTTGTTAATAGAATATATAGCTGTCTTTCTATAGCTATGGTGGTCTACTCCGTGAAGGTATTTCGCTTAGTCAAAACTTTGATGGACTGGACGTTCGTTATTTTTATTTATTTTTCATGTGATACACTCTCATATGATCGTTATATATGTAATAGTATTATGATTTTTGAACTCGTCTTTGTTACGTTATATATATCTGTTTGTCATTAATATACTCTTTTTTTGTTTATATATTGTATATAACTTAAAATTAAATTTAAATTGAAATTATAATATAGTTACAATAATGGATTATTATCTTATTATAAGAATTATTTTAATTATTAAATATTAATATTATATTTATAATTTTATAATTTATAATAATAATAGATATCATGAATAAAATATTTATTATTTTTGTAAATTATATATAACTATTAATTAATAATTACCATGATTGAATGTACTACCATTAAAATAATAGATTATTGTTATTTAATGATAACAATATGATAAATAAATAATTAAATTATTAATTATTAAATAAAAAAAATTATAATATTTATTGTCAGTAAATTATAATAAACAAAAATATATTAATATTCATGTTAGTGTTAAGTAATCGGAAGAAACCAATCCCTATGGGGAGAGAATGTCAGTAATATGTAAGTTTTTTCTCTATGGGGAAACTTTTAGAGATGTATATCTTTAGCAAGGAGGTAAAGGTGGAAACTGGGGGTGTTCTTCATACGGTTATATCCTGTACTGTGAAGTGATCTTACTTTCACTTTTAATATGAGAAGTATATATAAAACTAAATAAGAAATCATGATGTAAATGTTATTATTTTTAAACAAGAATTTATTTTACTTCCATTTACTTTCATTAATTTTGTAAACTCATTTTTATTTGTATATCGAATTATGCCCTCTTACTAAGAAATCTTGACAACACCTATTTCCTCGCTTTCATGTTAATCCTTTTATAGACTCATATTTAATAAGTACCGATACTTATAAGCACTAAATCCAATATTTAACTACTGATACTAAAGTGTTTTCGTTTGCGAGATTACAGATAGATATAATGCAACAAAATGCAATAATCAATATTAATGAATGTGTCTTCAATACATAATTTCGCTATAATAGATTCCCAAGGACTTTAACTACTCTAGAATATTTGAAAATTAAAACTGCAATTATTTTAATGGCTCTGTTGTATTGTGCACACCAATCCATCTTACCTAGAACGTCTATATTGATATGGAAAGAATGACTAGTATTCACAACTAGAGCTGTTGAAATTCTATAAAGTCAACATTTTCCTCCGTTTTTATTTAACAGTTTGGAAAATTTAATAAATTTTCTTTGCCAATTTTATTGTTTTTTTTTGCAACAACAAATTTTCAATTTAAAACAAAAACGAATTTATTATAGATACTCACACACACACAAACAAATAAACTAAAAGTGATAGAAGTGAATAAAGAAAATTCTAACAATTCAATATTCGCTGATTCGGCACAAAACCAACTCACCATCTTCAAATTTATAACATGGACACGCTGAATTCTCGTCAAAAGTGGGACACTCGATATTATTATTGCCGTCCGTGTTGGATGAGAAAACGCCTCCAATGCTGCTGCCACTGCCACTGCTGCTGCCACTATTCCCATTGTTATGGCCATTGTCGAGTGAACGTACGATGCGTATACGAGACATGCCACTCCCACTTAACGCAACATCACCGCTGGTATCTACAGGCAACCTAACTGAATATCCTTTTGTCATATGACTTTCAAATGTTGCAGCAACTGCCTCAGTTATTAATGTTGTCGTTGCTGTTGCTGTTGCAGTTGATTTTGCTGTTGACGTTGTCGTTTCTATTGTCGTAGCTGTTGCCGTTGCCGTTGCCGTTGCCATTGCTAACTGTGGAAGGTGTGTGGGTCTTGAAGCGGATATTGTATACGTAGCCAACAGATTTGTTGGCGATGCTGCTGCTGTTGTTGTTGTTGTTGTGAATAATGTTGTTGCTGATGCTGTTTCTCGTATTGCTGGCGTTGCTGTATTATTTGATGTTGTCTGCATAAGGACCTGAGGTTCCGTGTTCGTTGCAGAGGGCAGTGACAGGCAAATGACAAACACAAAGCATGTGCGGATCCATTGTAGTTGCTGATGTCGTTGCTTTTGGTTTTGGCTTTTAAATTGTTGATGTTGTTCGCTTTGTTTTTGTTTCTGTTGTTGTTGTTGGTGGTGTTGTTGTTTTTTATGCTGCAGCTTTTGATGTTGTCGGTTTTGTAAAGCATTTGTGCAATTTTGTTTATGCTTTGATTGCATGTGTTTTGTGAGTTTGATACTATATTCTTGTTGATGCTGCTGCTGTGCTTCTTCTTCTTCTTGTTGTTGTTCTTGTTGTTGTTGTTGTTGTTGGCTACCAATGCAGTTGCTGTTGCTGTTGCTATTGCTATTGTTGTAGCAATTGTTTTTGTTATTGCTATTTGTGTTGTTGCTGGTTGTATTGCCTTTAGTATTTGCATTCGTTAACCCTGCTACCGATTCGAGTAGTGCTATTTCTATTGCTTTTAATAAGGATGTTGGTGATAATAAAGATGATGATGTGGATGATGAAATCGCTGAGGATGCCAAAAAGTCTTTTGTGATTTGTTTTGATGTTTCTATTTTGGTTTTAGTTGCTTTTAGTGCAGTTAGTGGTGCTTTCGTCGATGTTGATGTCGACACTGATGATGATGTCTCCCAGACGTATATCATGTTGTTGTCATTTTCCTTTGTTACTTCACTGTTACCAGGTATTAGGATTGTAGCTTTTGGATCTTTATGCTCCAGCCACAAAATACGTTGAAGTGATTCAATTCGTTATGGTTTCAGTTTATTTTCCTTTATTCGATGTTGATGGCAGCTTGATGGCTTTCAAATCGATTTGCATAATTCATTGCAAGTGCAATGAAATTTTTTCGAAGCAGGAAACATTTTGATTATTTCATGACTGCAAATATGCTTTTAGTAGTGCAAGGATTCAATTATTGACGACCTCAAAGCACGTATACGTTTCTGAAATAGAAAAAAGAAATGAAATTTGTAATAAAAATTTAATGGAGTTCATTTCGTAAAAAGAGGAATTATATATAAAAAAAAATTAATAATACTTTTTTTTTGGTTGAAAAGTGATACAAAGTATAATGGCCAATAAATAGTATCCTTTTTTAGTTGCTTATCGCTTTCCGAAAAAAAAAAATTTTAAATATTTCGTTACCATTTTTTGCTGGGAAATTCTATACGATAACTATGCTATATCCTTCCTATTTGTAGTGACGCTGGCATAGTTTCCAGCCATCACAGTCGCACTAAAAGCAGCCATTATTCTTAGACACTAGTTTGACAATTTTTGGTGAATTTTTTCGATTCTGTTTTCGGTCCTTTGCGTTTTTGCTCATTTTCAGTCACCAAATGACCAAAATAAAAAACGTTCCGCCATCAGATTTGCGCAATTTCCTGCGCGAGTCGTCGTTGTGCCAGCAAGGATATTATTCAGCATAATTTTAGTTTAATTTTTTATATCCTGTTATTCTTGGCGATTGCTTATTGTGTTATGGCATCGCATAGCGCAGCGAGGCATTTCGCAGAAAGGAGTACCAGTGAAGGAAATATGTCAAATGACTGAAATCTTGCTGCAGTTGCCAGAAACACACTTAATCTTGCGGCGTTGTTGAGTTGAGGAGTTGGAAAGATGACGAGTTGCGGGGTGAATTGTGTGAATACGAATTCTTCATACTTTATGTGTATTATTATTTCAAATAATTTTTCATGCAGATTTGTTTAGGAAATGTGTGCTGAAAATTGGCTTAGACATGCCAACGAATGTGATATTCCCCGAAATAAAAACAGATTTACGACTAAATGCTTAATTTTTCATACAGAAAAGAATACGGAAACATAAATTCTAGAAACCAAAAATAAGTTTTCTTCTTAAAAAAGTTTTTGGATTAAATTTTGAACGTTTTAAAGACAAAATTGATTATAAAATTAGTTAAACGGAAAGGATTCTTAATTTCACCTATTAGAGATTTTAAAAAAAAAGGTTTATTATGATACCCAAATCCTTTTTTTTAATTTTGTTTTTTATTACTCTTAGATTAACCTAATTTCACTTGATTGAATTATCATTATCAAGAATTATTATTATTTTGATATTAATTTAAAAAAAAATGATTTTTTTTTGTACTTGGAAGATTACTTAATTTTTATTATTTAATTTAAATATTTTTTTATTTATTTATATTATAATATTGTGTTAATAATAATATATTTATTTTATATTTAATATATTTTGTTTTAATATTTTGACCATCTTTAGAAAATTTTTTAACATTTGTTTTTATTTTGATATTAATTTTGAAAAACAATTATTTTTTTTGTACTTGGAGAACTACTTAATTTATATTTTTTAATTTAAATATTTTTTTATTTATTTATATGTATTAGTATAAATTTATTTATATATTTTCATTTTATATTTAGTACATTTTATTTTATTTATTTAATAAATAACCAATGAAAAAAATTGGTTATATTAATGATCAAAAAATTTTATATAAATATTTGCGGGGCTTAAGGGCAATTTAATTAATATTTTCGATATATATATTTTTTTATATATATTTATATTATAAAACATAAATTAATGTAAATATATTTATATATATTTATTTTATATTTAATACATTTTATATTAGTATTTATACAACTTTTAAAAATTGGTTATTGTGGTGAACAAAAATTGTTATATTAATATTAACTTTTTTATGAGCTTTAAAGTTAACTTGATTTATATTATTTAATTTATATATTTTATTTATATTAGTAACAATAGCAAATATTTCCATCATTTTTAAAAAATTGATTATATTAATGACCAAAAGTTTTTATTTTATTTTATATTATTTATGTATATTTTTGTCAACTTAATTTATATTATTTGTTTTAATTATATTATTTAAATTTATTACAATTCGTCCTGAATATTAAACATTGTAATAGTTTAAAAATTTCCAATTAAAAACCAATTTATTTATTGATATTTTTTTCTATTCAAAAGAAAAATATTTATAATATATGTTTAGCAGAAAATATAAGGTATCTAGTCGAAATTTTTTATGTATATTATATCAATAGACCATGTATGATAATATTAGATAAAATATACAACAAGTATAAATACTGGATATGGCCCATCTTACAGTTAATAACATCAGCTGAAGTCACAGAGAAACTATATAATAGTCATTAGAAATTAAAGTCATTTGAAATTATGTAAGAAAAAAGATAATAATATTAATGCAATAAAAACCACATGGTTTATCCCCAAATATAATCCATTAGAAGAATTTCGAAATAAATATTTCATCGTAAACAAAAGTTGGCAACTTCTAATAACTTTACTATGACAGAATTCAAAGGATTGACATATTATAAGACAACGAACCATATGTGCTCAAATTTTCTTTGGTATATAAGACACTCCAACCTAACCTAATCTAACCCATTGCCAGCTATGTGCCTTCAAATAAATATAAACTCAAAAACTAAGTTTCGAGGATT
>NC_051846.1:146207195-146212501 GCF_002237135.1 Teleopsis dalmanni | reverse complement strand
CTGTGCACTTTATAAATTTGTCAAACATTGACACTTGTCAAAATTAAAGGTTTTGTAAAGGTTTTGGGGTTCTGTGACATAAATAAAAAGCTCATTTCCTTGTTAGTTGTCAATACTACAAATGCTGTTGATAACTATAAAAATATGCTCTTTTTAAGCATTTTTTATTTTTTGCATGCATGACAAATATTCTTAACTAAAATATATGCTCTTTACGAGCATTTTTTACGAACAGCTACGAACAGTTTTCTATACAAAACACTTTACACCATAGTGTGGTGAGAATTACTAGGTACTTGAGCTTTGAAATTTGTCAAGATGTGTCCAGAATACCAAAAAGCTTTCTGCTTTATAAAAATCAAAAATTTTATTAAAGAATTTGACAAATCTGTCAAGTGCACTGAATAGGTCCGATACTATGTATTACTGTTATATTAAAAAATTAAATTTTACAGTGTAACATAGGGTGGCTCACGTTATAAGGGGGAAAATTAAAAATGAAGTTTTGAATGAGCGCACCCCCTAGGAATATGCCATTGACAAAAAAAATGATATTCCCAAAGTTTTGGAGCAATAGGATTGAAAATGACGTTGCGCCACTCGAGCAAAGTTGGGTTTTCAGGACAAAAAACAGTAATTTTTCAATTCGAGGTCATTTTTTATCCTTGTTACTTGTTTCAACACTTATTAATATATACTCATTTGATAGATAATTAAAATATCTTTTTAATAAGATACTGATGAGCAAAATCGGTTAAAAACTATGCGCAAAACACAATAATTAGTTCAGCGACTGTGCTCTGTTTTCTATTTCATACCTTTTAGCTGGCATGCACAATTACGTAATAGGTATATGCTACGATTTAGTTAATTATTTATAAAAAATTATAATTTCAATAAAACTTTTTTTTTCAGTAATTAATACATTGTGTTTATTATGTTTTATGACATAAATCTGACTATGTGAAGGATAATTTTTATGATAATGTTCGACTACTTGCAGAACATATTGTTTTTCCTCTTCATATTTTGTCAAAATCAAATTATAATCCATCATAAGCCTAATTCCTCTTTCAATCATTTATCATATAAAGTCTGGCACAGAATTCAAGTGCATCTCTATAATCTTGCGTCTCCATCCATGGCGATGGATCGAAACTGATAAAACTATTAGATAGGCAAAAACGATCAAAAAAATTTGTTATCTCTTCGGTCACGAAATCAATAAGGTTCTTTGAGGAAAATAACTTCATTAGTGGGTTCCCACTCTTTATCTAACCAGAGATAGATAGCTGGAAGCTTGGATCTGTGACCGGTAACTCTACAGTTACTATCTACGCAGATGGCTCAAAGATGGAAGGCGGTACGGGAGCAGGTATCTTCTCGAAAGATATGCAGATAAGACAGTGCTACCGAATCCCTGCTACTTACAGCGTCTTTCACGGCGAGATATATGCTATCGAAAAAGATGTCAACATTAAACAACAAAATACAATTCGTCCTTCGAATATCACAATTTTTGTAGATAGGCCGCACTGAAAACAATTGAATCTAAATTCCAAGATACTCGCATCACTGATGAGCATCCAACATCATAAGGTCTCTCTTTGTTGGACATAGTACATTTCGAATACTTGGACATAGCAATATTGAAGGGAATGAACTAGCAGATAAGATGGCCTAGCAGATGAGATGACCAGAAGAGGTTCTGAATTGCATACAGGAGAGGCCGACCTCTCAATACATGCACCGATATGTAAACTGTTTGGGATAATAGAGGGAATCAATACGGTGACTAACAATTTATAAACTAACCGCGAAGACTGTAAGGTCGCTAGAATCTTAAGGCCTAAGTTGGACAAAAATAAAACGAAAAGCCTTCAAGGTTTGAGCAAACCTGCAGTTCGTGTGCAGGGGCACTGTGCCATTGCGCCTATGCTCCAACGGTGGCGAGTTCCAACAAGTGGATTATACAGGAGTTGCCAAGATGAAGAGGAGGTAAAATCTATCAACCACTTCCTGTGTCTCTGTCCAGGACTTCAAACAAGCCTACTTTAATGTCTTGGGGATCCTTATTTTACTGGCTTGGAAGAGATAACGAAAGCAAACTTATCGAATCTCCTCAACTTCATCTGGAAAACCAAATGGGTTTGCAAGGATAACAAAGGTTAGCAACTCGCATCTCCTGGTAAAATTTTTTAAGGGCATCCCAATGGGCAATATATGTCTCCGACTAGAAGTGCTGACAACTGTTAGCACGTGCCTTCCGAACATAACCTAACCTAGTGTGGGTTAAAATGTTCACACATATGCTCACTATAAAAATGTATATATCTCATACAAATCATCCGAGTTATATGTAAATTGATCTCTTAAAAGAAATATTTTTAGTAAGTACATGATTTTCGCCATCCATCGAGAATCTTAGATGGCACCTGGGTGCCATACCTACAACTACAAAATATGTATAGCGTAGCGATCCGAAACCTTGCATTTGTCAAGGGCGGAAACTAAACTAGGAGTGATAAATTGAATCGTTCTGTCTGCGTTATCCCAATTTTGTTGAACTGTGTCTAAAGATTCAGCTTCCATTTTGAGACAAATTTCTTCATCGAATTTATTCAAATTAAAATCAATGCAATTTTTAGCCGCTCTTGCTTCGTTTGCTAAAAGGATATTAACTTCAGTCATACTCCCTATACGACCATTTTCTCTTTGCTTACGAAAAAATTCTTGTTTTGACTACTTTTTCAATTCTACTTAAATATCTATATAAATTATTAAGTAGAAATGTATTATTTTTATTTTTTATTTATGTTTCTTCCGTTTCTTGTAAACATTTGCGATAGCATTGTGCATGCCAGCTAAAGGGTATGAAATAGAAAACAGAGCACAGTCGCTGAACTAATTATTGTGTTTTGCGCACAGTTTTTAACCGATTTTGCTCATCAGTATCTTATTAAAAAGATATTTTAATTATCTATCAAATGAGTATATATTAATAAGTTGAAACAAGTAACAAAGATAAAAAATGACCTTGAATTGAAAAATTACTGTTTTTTGTCCTGAAAACCCAACTTTGCTCGAGTGGCGCAACGTCATTTTTAATCCCATTGCTCCAAAACTTTGGGAATATCATTTTTTTGGTCAATGGCATATTCCTAGGGGGTGCGCTCATTAAAAATCGCATTTTAGTTTTTCTGAGCCACCCTAGTAACACACATATATCTTAGAAAAATGCCTTTAAGATTAATATTGTGCTGTATAAAAGTATTTCGAATTAGTTTCGTGTCATTCTTCAGCTATAAAAGGTAATGTTTGCTTAGAGTATGAGGTTGTAGTATATAGCTTATATCATGTTAATATAAAATAAAATGCTTTAAAGCGACTTTCATATTATAGGCCCATCATACCGGACAAAGCATAGTAACATATATAGTATATTATATGTATGTTATAGTATATATGTTATACTATTACAATAAAGATCGAAATCATTAATATGTAAAGAATATCAACTTATTTAATATTGGTTTCCAGTTTAAATTTAGAAACAATCAGATTTCCAAATTTCAGTTACCGAATGCAGTCTCTGACATTAACACTTCAAACCAAAAGGCACGACTTCTTCGCTCTAAAGTATTACTATCAATATTCTTAGACACGAGAGTCTTACGTTCCTAACCACAATTGTGACATTAATAGTATAACAATATATAACAATTTTAGTGTATTTTCTATATTTTTAGGTTGTAATAATAGAACTTAACGAAGAAGTAAGTGAAGATTAGGGACTTGATTATATATACAGGCAGTTGTTTTTCCTGGGCCTCTAAAAGCTAACCGCGTTACGAATATTAATTTATTTATTGTTTAATTTACAATTTAATAATATATGTTATGAAATACTTAAAAATACTTTAAATATGCATCTACCATAAAGCAATTAGACTGAATATTGAAATAAAAGAGCCTGGGAATAAATATAGAAGATATAAAAATATTTATATCCTCGTATTTTTTGCTTTGTAATGCTTTGTAATCGTGTCTATGTCAATAGGTGATATTTGAAGTTCTCCGCATGTATTTTTGTCCCGCATTAGTTCACGGTTTTTGTCCAGCATTAGCAAATCTCGGAAAACACTTCAGCTGACTTGGGTATGATTCGTTATCAAACATTGGATTAAGAATGTTAAAATTTATATCTTAAGATTTGATATCTAATTCATCAAATTCATTGAAATACTTTGGAACTACTACATTTAATTTGAATTTAACCACTATAGGTAAACCTAAACGTGAAAGCAATAGGTTTTGTTTTAGTTCACACTAAATGTAAATTTGACGTTAAAGGCGAAGTTGCATATAATATGTTGTTAATGCTAATGCTTAGCATTTTATTCGATTGAGATAGTAGACCAATCTAACCAACGACAGTATAAAGTATATTTTATCGGTTAATTCAAATTTGTAGTATATCGTCACTATCGGTAATAATACTTTTATTAAAACTTTTGATAATTTGAAAGGATGAATGATATCCATAATAGTGTCAATTTCGTAATCCCTGAAGTACTTTTTCCAATAACCGATGCATTGGATTTATTTCTCTAAATAAATCCAAACAAATATTTATTTATTAAAAAGTAGAGGACAGAAAATGAGAAAAAAAGTAGAGCAGTCATTTAGCCCATCTTATTATGCGAATTTTGAAATTGTCTAAATAAAGCTTCCATGTTTGATCTATGACTTTATTTATAATGATATCATTTCTGATGGTCTTCTGACTCAGACCCGATTAAACCAGAAAAGAAATATAAAGCATTTATTTTTAATACTTTTATTCTTATTAATTCAGAATTGTTTTCTTCGGGATTAACACATCGTTGGAAGGTTTCGAAAAATATTTCGAAAGAATTTTTATACTTATCTGTCCAGATCGTCTTTCTTACGTCGGTTGAAGCTTTTTAGATGACAGGAATGGTGTAAAGAGATGGCAATAGCAAAAGCTGTAAGTACTTTAGATGGCGATAAAAGCAAAGTACATTGGTGTTCACTCTACCAGTGACGCCCATTGTACTTACTGTATTAACCAGGTTAGGACTTTGTATAATGGATTTTCATTTCCGTTCTGAATATTTTGATTTCAGATTCTCCAGTTAAAAAAAGCGATATGTTTTTTTATATTAAATTATTCTAAACAATTTTTTATCTCTACTGGTTATTATTAATATAATATTCTACATGTGATGGAATATTTTTTGTTTTATGTTTTCTTCTTTTCTGAAGAATTTAATATAAATTAC
>NC_051846.1:146202350-146207095 GCF_002237135.1 Teleopsis dalmanni | reverse complement strand
TGATAATCTTTTATATACACAAATGATATTTTTTGTTATATACACAGAGATAATGATGTAGATTAAAATATTTATTATAAAAATGTTTAAATTGAAAAACTTATAAATATTATTCATAAATTAAATTTAAATTGAGAAAGAATAAATAAACTCTGAAGGTGCTCTACGAATTAGATCGAAATATTTGTGAAGAATTTATTTAAATAAAAAAAAATAATAGTTGATTTATTATTTTTAGTTTTAAAGCGGGCTAATTGGTCTAAAGTTCAAATAATACGAAATATTGTATATTATTTTTAAAAATTATATTTTGTTTTTTCGTTTTCCACTAATGTTAAGACTATAGTCTGTAATCATTTATAGAATACAAAATTTATTCAATTAAAAAAAAAAAATAATTATATTTTTTTTTAATATACACACTAAAGATGATGAGATAGATAAATCGAAATATTTGTGAAAAATTTGTTTACATAAAAAGATATTTAACAATATACTTTATTAAATAAATTGATTTATTGTTTTTAATAGTGAAATGGGCTAATTGGACTATTGTTCAAATAATTCATAATATTTTAAATTATTTTAAAAAATTGCATTTTGTTAGTTTTTCCCACCAACATTACGAGTATAATAGTCATCTACAGCGTACATAATTATTTTTATTTTAATAATAAAAAAAAGAATAGCATAATTATATTTTTTTAAATATATAAACACTAAGATGATGAGATATATCGAAATATTTATGAAAAATTTGTTTAAATATAAAGGAATTTAACATAATACTTCGTAATTAATTTAATTAGCATATATACACACTGTAGATGGATTTAAAATTTTTTTCTTAACTAATCTAACCATATATTTAATACGGTATGGGACTATAGGCCTAAGTGGATTCCTTACGATCGCCGGTGTATAACCTAATCTAACTTAACAATATATTTAATATTGTAGCATAATGGGACTATAGGCCTAACTGTATCCTTTGGGTTTGCCGGTATAACCTAACCTAACTCAACAATATATTTAATAGCGTAAAACAATGGAACTATATGCCTAAGTGGATCCCTTGAGATTGCCGGTATAACCTAACCTAATCTAACAATATATTTAGACTATAATATATTAATTCGATTTAATTTTCATAAGTTAAATAAACATACTAAAACTCGGTAAAAGTAAATTATGTATATAGAATAAAATTATTCAAAAATAATTTTTATTTATTAATAATAATATTAAATAAAAAAAACAAACATATATAGTTTCAAAAAATATTTGTTCAAATTTTTTAAAAAATCATTTTAGTTCTTATATTTAAATATAATTTTTATTTTTAGTTTTATCTAATATGATTCGACTCATTCAATATACATACTTAACTCGTTTAATGCATATTTATATCTACATATATTATCACTTATAACTCCAACTTATAGCAAATAACTAATTTAAATATTTAATCATATTTTTATTATAATTGCTTAAAAAGGCAATGGTGAAATTTCGCCATAAATTTGTGAGTCAAGAAATGACAACATCGGTTGTTCGGGTCGTGTTCTCTCCAACTGTAGTGCTTGCATCAGTTCGTTGTTTATATAGTTAAAGTCATAAAGGCTTAATTATTTTTTATATGTACATACAGACATACTTTTATTTTATTTTTTTTATTTTTTTTTTCTAGATATATATACATATATAGTATATATTTTCGTACTTTCTTTGCCGCACATTTGGGCCTGTTGTCTCATGTCGCCTCATGCAATTAGTAGTACGCGTTATAACGTGAAAGAGTTCAGGGCTGTTTCCGTTGATTCCTTAGATTGTTTTTATTGTTTTTATTGTTGTTATTGTTGTTATTGTATTTGTTGTTTTCTTTGGTTGGTTTTGCTTTGTTTTGTTTTGTTTTGTTTTGATTTTTATAAGCATATTTCGTTCTTGTTTTGGCAAAAAATCATCGCCAGTGCCGCTAACTAAAGTTGTGTATTTGTGCATTTACAGTTTGTAGTAATTTTAAAAATATTCTCACTCAGTTCACTTTAACCGCGGCAAGTGTCACGATACACGACGTTTGATGACTTCATTTGCTTAAGTTTTTATCGAGAAAAAAAAAACAAAAAAAAAACGTTAAGAATTTTAGCCAAAAACAAAAAAAAAAAAATTTGTTGAAACATTGTTTTTGTTGTTTTTGTGAAATTGAAAATTGAAAAGTGAAAGTGAAAGTCGCACAGCATAAAAATGAAGGTTTTCCTTGAGGCAATAAAGTGTTTACTGGTCTATGGCTTCGTCTTGTTCTTCACCATATTGACACATATATTCAAGACTATAGTCTATAATGTGCACTCCATCGACGTGTAAAATCCCCAAACAATGCCTCCTTTCATCTATCTAGTATGTAGTTTGTGCGGGCTGAGAGTGAGAGTGGAGATTGTTCGACGACCTGACCTCACCGGTTGATTGCTGTTCGATTAATGCGTTGAAGTCGATGTTGAATGTTGATTTTGGATGGCAATTATTTTGGTAATTACCTGCTTTCATATTGATTTAGTGATTTATTTACACTTATTTATGTTATCCACTAAGCAGCGTTAATGATTTATTACTTTATACTTTATACTAGTTTAGTGCGATTCATTTAATATTCAAAAGCCATAAGTAATTGCCGCGGCTACAGCCAGCCTTCAAGGGGCTCAATGTAAATTTTGGCTTTATGTCAAGGGTGGAACAAATGAAATGAGTGGGGAGTTCAAGAGCCATTTAACGTAAAGGTTATTTTATAAGTTCTGACCATAAATATTGTGTTTATTTATTATAATTATTATTGATTTTTATATGCATAAAAAAATGAATATACATTAATAATTATATTTGACTTACTTTTACAATATATTTTTTATATTTTATATTTCAATACTGCTTGTTGTATAATATTTTGAATATCTTATGCAACTTTTTATCATAGAAATTATACTGGCTGTGTTGTTTTTGTGTTGTTTTTATCTAATCGCTATCGAAATTTTTATTCTTTTATTTTATTTTTTTGAATTGCACTTAAATTATTTGAGCCCAAACGTATGCAAGACATTAAGACGCAATATAATTTTTTTTTTTTGTAAAATATGTCATTCTCTATATATACTTAGATATATAAAATTCATTTAATAAATAATATATACTTAAATATGAATCATCGTACCTCATCAAATGCACTGTATAATTTAGTCAGACAACTAAATATTTTTGCATTTGAAATTTTCTATTTTCTTCAGTTAGGAAATCAAAATGAATTTCAGATACTTTGCATGATTTGTACGCTTTACTTTACAAAAATTAATTTTTATTTAATTAAAATTAATCAAAAATTAATTTTAATAAATTAACCAATTAAAATGAATTGCAATATATAAAAAAAAATTAATTTTAAATTTAAACTTAAAAAATAAATTAAATTAATATAAAAATTAAATTAAAATAATTTAAAATTAAATTAAATTAATTTACAAATTAAATTAAATTAATTTACAAATTAAATTAAATTAATTTAAAAACTAAATTAATTTATAAAGAGGTTTTTCGAACAGTAGTTGAACTATAACAACGAAAACTCATTTTATATTATTTTAATTAATTGAATTTTTGGCTTACTACACAGCTGTTTCGAGTATTGCCACATATCCATCGTCAGTGGTGTTTTGCAAAAATTTCTTGCATTTAATATTTCCTAAATAAGTTTTTGAGACAGCAAGTACCAGGAGTCGAACTCGTGCCCTGCTTGATTTGAAGCTTAGAGTCAGTGTTCATTTGTCAACTGACCCAAAGCCGTACTTGACTTTTATGTTCGCACATTTTTCGGGAGTCTGGTTACTTTACTGTAAAAGTTTTATTAACAAATTTATTTGCTGTGTTTATATTAGAACGAAATCATAAACCAACTGTAGAATAATTAAATTAATTAATTATATTTTTATTATGTTTTAATGGTAAAATTTTAATACTATTCTGTTTTTAAATTAAATAAATTTAAAAATTAAATTGTACAAAATTAATTTAAAAATTAGATTAAATATATACAAAAAACTAATTTTCCTTTTAATTAATTACAAACCTTATTTCAATTAATGAAAAAATTAATTTAATTAAAAAAATTAAATTCAATTAGAATTGAATTTTTATTTATTAAAATATTGATTTTTTTTATTAAAAAAAAAAATTTTAGTAAACAAGAAATGAATTTTAATGATTATTTAATTTTAACTTAAAATAATTCAGCAATTCATTTTAATTAATTCAACAATGATTAAGATATAAAAAAATATCTGTGAGCAGATGGGAAATAATAAGGAAAATCCTCTAAAATATAAAAAATGTATTTAAATTTGAAAAAAAATTATATTTTTAAATTAAATTCATTTGCGGTATATATAATTTCATACACTTATTTATAAGTATATTTATAAGCGGTATTTATATTACACTTATGCTTGTCGAAGTTCTTTAGGTTTATTTCTTGTGATAGGTGGAACACATCGAAGGTCACAGTGTGCGACTTTAACCCACTAAATCCATAAATCCACCTCTAAGGAACGAGTTAAGAAGAACTCAACCATCACACTGTGAAAGACTTCCAACTAATCAGAGGGCTGAAATATATGAAATTAGGAATTTGAATTTCTTCTCTTACATTTTAGCATATTTTTATATAAATTTTGTATTAAAAATAACGCATATTGCTTTAAATT
>NC_051846.1:146160618-146202250 GCF_002237135.1 Teleopsis dalmanni | reverse complement strand
AAAAAAACGAGATGGAAAAAAATATTGATCAAAGAGTTTGCATCAAATTTTGTGTTTCGAACGAATTTTCGTGTGCAGAATCGTTGCGAATGCTACAAAAGGCTTATGGGGAATCAGTTTTATCGAAAACTCAAGTTTATGAGTGGTACAAAGCCTTTCAGGACTGTCGTACGACCGTCGAAGACATGCCGCGTTCTGGACGACCTTCGACCTCTACCACCGACGAAAACATTGAAAAGGCAAAGGAAATCGTGTTCAAAAATCCTCATGTGAGTGTTAGAGAGATAGCACGAGAGCTAGGCATCGGTCGTGAGATGGCTCGTTTGATTTTGGTGGACAATTTGTGTATGCGACGTGTCAACGCTCGGCTTTTTCCGATTCACCTCAATTTGTTCCAAAAACACCATCGTGGACAGGTCTCGTTAGACATGCTTGATCGTGCCAATTCCGATCCAACTTTCATGGAACGCATCATAACGGGTGACGAGACATGGGTCTACGAGTACGACATGCAAACAAGCCAACAATCATCGGAATGGAGAGGAAAAGACGAGCCGAAACCGAAAAAACCACGCCAAAGTCGCTCGAAAATCAAGGCAATGCTGATTGTTTTCTTCGATATTCGTGGTGTGGTGCATCATGAATTCGTCCCTGAAGGACAAACAGTCAATAAAGCCTATTATTTGACTGTTTTAAGACGTTTGCGTGAAAATATCCGCCGTAAACGGCCTCAATTGTGGAAGGATAATTCATGGATTTTTCATGACGATAATGCTCCCTCGCACCGAGCCAACATTATCAACGATTTTAAGGCCAAACATTCAATAAATACCATCGAACAGCCCCCGTATTCACCTGATCTTGCACCGTGTGACTTTTTCCTGTTTCCCAAACTCAAATTACCACTCAGAGGAACGCGTTTTGAATCCATAGAAGACGTAAAACAGAATTCGCAGAGGAAACTCAAAGCCATACCGGAAAGCGCCTATAAAAAATGTTTTGATGATTGGAAGAAACGTTGGCATTTGTGTATCGCTTCTAATGGAGCATATTTTGAAGGAGATAAAATAAATATTGATGAAGATTAAGAATTTTGCGTTTTATTTAAAATTTCCGGAAACTTTTCGGTCACAATGTATATCTAAATTACTCATTTGGGTTGCTTTTAACGAAATCTTTCTATAAAGATTTTAAGAAATCTTATATTGAAATCTGATATCCGCAATTACTATTAAATCTTAACTTTCACTTACGAACGTGACTAATAATTAAAAATAATAAACAAAATTAAAATCAGATTTGCAAGCAAGAAAATAATTAGATTCTTTTTACTTATGAATAGGGTTTAAGAAGTATAGACATCTCACGTTTGCCCTCAATTATTAAAGGGGGCTGCAGTTGCGGACAGTATATGAACGGATAACTTCAGAGTTCATTTGACTTTAGTGAGTTGAGGTCTCATACAGAGTAAGACTTATGACGCTAGGTTATCAAAAACATCAAAAAATAAATATAAAAATTTTCGGAATTGAAAATATTCCAAACTTCAGATCAAGAAATTATAACTAAGAATATTCAAATTTATCACACAATTTGTTAAACGTGTATAACGTGTATAAATTCTTGAACCTTTAAACAATGAGCTTAATATCCATAATCTACATCGGGATCTATGAAAATTAAAACTCGCGTATATAAATCGAAAATAAACTGTCATTGTACGCAACCCACTCAACTCAAAACCGAACTAGACTTATGAAATATAGTGGGTTGTAGGTCTGAAATTCTTCTAAATACATCTAAGTTTCTAAATTTTCTAAATTTGTCGGTGTCTCAAACTTCTTCAAACTTCCCAAAAAAATTTAAAGTACATAGAACCCCAGTATGTAGGGCACTGAAACCAAAAAAAAAAAAAAAAACTATTAATCGACAAAAACTCATTTAAGCACATGTGAATTGCCCTACATATAACGTATGTATTTAATAAATATCGCAATACGTATGTTTGTATATTGTTTCCGATATAATAAAAAATTAAAAAAAAAATTTATGAACGCTTAGAAACTAGTTATGAATATTCACTAAATATACTCATATATACTTCACCGAACAAACAAGAATTAATTTCTTTCAATGAAGAAGAGTATAGCAAAGGAAATCAAACATTAAAACAAAATAATATAATTTATATGTGCAACATAGAGGGGGGATGATTGCAACAAGCTTCAATTTAATAATTGAATTTCAAACAGAAAAAAATGCAAGCTTCACTTTAACAATTAAAGAAAATCACCAACAAAGCGGAATAATGACGTTTCGCTTAACGTAAACAAAAACAAATATTTTACACTAACAAAATAATGTGGAAGACAATTATTTTGTGCACACAGCTTTTGCCAACGAGAAATGCATACGAAAATAGTAAATAAACAAAAAAGCAATAAAACAAATTCGAAATGCTTGACTTCAAGGGGAAATGTCGACTTCATGAAATGAAATTTTATAGGAGAAATTAAGCAGTGGATAAATAAACTAGTAAATTACAAATGTACTGTGTTTTAGTGTCTTCAGAAGATTTGAAGAATTACCCAGGTTTTTATTATTTGAGTTATAAAATAAATAAGACAGAGAATTGTTAAGTAAACAAAATTAATTTTGTCCATAATGAACAAAAGTCAAAAATGATCTAAATCTTTGCCCATTTAATGAGAGGTTTTGTTTAATTTTGTGGATTTGTTTATAGATGGAAGAATAAATTGGAATGTTTGATCCCACAAACTATGAATATATTTTTAACTATAATTAAATAAAAAATAAAAAAGAAAAACAGAATTATTAAATAATTAAACAAAAAAATGAACATACATATATTAAAGCTTACATTAGTCCTAGCTTAACTATGGAAATATATATTTGAGTCCTAGATGTACATACCGTACTAACCGTTGACTATAACACATAAATAAAACAAGTTAAATACAGTCCTTCCCTGGTTAAGAGGTTTAAAATTCTTTCATTTAAGCATTAATATAATATAAATCATTTAATAAAAGATTGGAAGACTCAAAGATATGTAAGCATCTGTCTTACATCTATCAAGTAGGCATAGTTCTTTAAAAAAAATCAAATACTCTCATTGAGATATCCCGTAAAAGTATCCTCAGTTTTGTGGAAAGTTTGTTGACATTTACAACCGATTAGTGCACCATGCTATTAGACTGAAACTCCCTCTTAATCATTCCTATCTCTGTTGTGAAGAGGAAACACAGAAAACAGTTTTTTTATATATCTTTTAATTATACTCGTATATTATTAATTTTGGTCCATTACGTTTTATTATGTTTCTGGAGGTAACATGATTCCGTGCTTATAAAATTTTTTATCTTTGTTAGTTAAAATCTTATCTAAATTATTTCTGATGACCCACTAAGTCGGAACAACTGTCACTCCATATCTGAATAAAATAATTGATGTTGAAATTACTCTGTCGAAGTTGTAAAAACTTTAGAGAAGTTACCGAAACAATATTAGGAGTCGCATTACCTTACCATTATTAAATGTGAGCATTTAATGTACTCTGAGATCATTCATATTTTTTAAGTCAATGAGATCTTGGGCTTAACTTGCTGTAGGCAATTCGTATCTAGCCCATTGTGATAACTATTCTTAATTAATATTGTATGTACCTTTTATAAGGATGGGTTACAAAAGTATTGTTTATGCTGTTGAGGCACTTAAAAAAGTTTTTTTCTTTTATAAATTATTTAAGATTAAAATTGCAGGCATCAATGTTATACAATAAATATTCTTTGATTTGTCTAGAGTTGGCAAGGTATAGTGGACTATCGAAGAAAAATCGAAGAATATTTATTCTATCACATCGATGTCTGCAATTTTGATTTTAAATGCTGTTGAGCTAATAATATAAAACAGAATACAAAATCTTATTTGTTGACAACATTACCCATTAGTTTTAGAAATGACTCTAAAAAATATGCTCTTATCTATAAATAAAGCTGGATTATATTCTACATGTATAAGCAAAATATGTCTAAAACAGGGAGGTAAATTAGTGATAAAAAAATCAAATAGTAGTTTTTGTGTAACTAGATGATGTTGGTACCCACATATCTGGCAACACTTATACTATTATTTTAAACGCTATATTGTTGCAAAGGTAACATCTCAAGCCACTGTTTTTATGAAAGGCAATTTTAAAATTTGTTGATAATGAAAAAGAATATATTGATTTGAAAATGGGTGAAATATCTAAAGTAATATGTTATGACATACCTTATCGCTATAAAAACGTAAAACTGCTGCAAAAACATTGCGAAAGCTTGTGTAGTTTCCATTGATGATTGAGTGAAAGCTGAGTCTAACAAAAGTTGACCCGATACCGTTCCTGAAATATCGATGTCAATGATGCGGGTCGGTCTAACCAGATGGACGTCACTAAAATAGCCGATGGAATTTTGCAACTGTTGGCGCAAAACCGACACATTAGCTGTCAGTAGATAGCAAAAATACTAAAATTCAACCAGATGTCAGTTCAAAGGAGCAGGTTACGCAAAGATAATCATTGTTTGGGTATTACATGAATCAAGTCTAAGAAATTTAATTGACCAAATTACCATCAGTGAATAAAGTGCTACACTAATGCAATTATGAGCTATCTGAAAATTTAAAAGAGGTCATAATAAGATTACGAATATACATAATAAAAATTGATGTCTATTAAAAAAAATTTTTGTTCAAAAATTTATCGAAAACCAAATACATTTTATGTCCTGCAATATTTATCACAATAAGTGTGATATTTATGTTATTTAAACATAAATTTAATCGCCACAAATTCAAAGTCTAATCAAATTTTTATTTGTCTTATTAATGGTTTATAACAGCAAACATAAAAAATTATTTCTCAGAAAAAATAATTTAGTTTTAATGTCCATATCAAAAATTACTGCCTCACGATAACTTCAGGTTTTAGTTTCAAGAAGTCTTAGTTATTTTAGTTCATCAAAACTCATTAAAACAGCACTAAACAATAATTCCTCGTCTACTAATTGGTAGTAGCATTGGTACCGGCATACACAAACATAATAAATGAAATGGGAATCACAGTTCCTCGAAAACGTAAGCAATATCTCAAGCCAGACAGCGCAACCCAACGACTCTGAAGGACGCACTCCGATACATCTGCACATGCAAGGAAAACATACAAATTAATGTTTACCGAGAACAAAAAGAGTAAATATCTTTAGGAGCAAATTTACATTAATGAACACACGTTTAGATACACTAAAATGTAAATAAATTACGGCATAAATTGTCTCATAATAAACACACCAAAAAATAATGAAACGTGTAACCCAATTAACGAGCATCCACCTGCGACAGAAGAAGAGTCCTGGCATGGAGGGGCATGAGATATGCAAGAAATAAACCTTCGGAACTCCGAAAATGTAGCTCCGCTCGGATCCAGTGTGGCTACGTTAGTGTCATAATCTAATTGCAACAACAATTAAGTTTTTACTGGCCCAGCAAATGGAAAATGTACGAGACCAGACCAAAAAAACGCCATTAAAAATGGAAAAGTAAATCAATTTATGAGCAGCGGAAATGCGCCATCATAAACGTTAAAATGTTTGCAAACCATTCTGAAGCCAAATTCTAAACGGAAATTAAAGCAAATAACTTTGCAAATAAAATAAAAACTGAAGCAAAACATTTTAATAAACGAGACAGGGAATAATGCCAAAAAACACAGAATTACTAATGAATGAAAATGTAATTTATATTAAAATCTTCAGAAAAGAAGAAAACATAAAACAAAAAATATTCCATCACATGTAGAAAATTATATTATTAATAGCCAGTAGAGATAAAAAATTGTTTAGAATAATTTAATATAAAAAAACATATCGCTTTTTTTAACTGGAGAATCTCAAATTAAAATATTCAAAACTGAAATGAAAATCCACTACATAAAGTCCTAACCTGGATAATACAGTAAGTACAATGGGCGTCATTGGTAGACTAAACACCAATCTACTTTGCTTTTATCGCCTTCTAAACTACTTACAGCTTTTGCTATTGCCATCTCTTTACACCATTCCGGTCATCTAAAAAGCTTCAACCGACGTAAGAAAGACAATCTGGACGGATAAGTATAAAAATTCTTTCGAAATATTTTTCGAAACCTTCCAATGATGTGTTAATTCCGAATAAAACAATTCTGAATTAATAAGAATAAAAGTATTAAAAATAAATGCTTTATATTTCTTTTCTGGTTTAATCGGGTCTGAGTCAGAAGACCATCAGAAATGATATCATTATAAATAAAGTCATAGATCAAACATGGAAGCTTTATTTAGACAATTTCAAAATTCGCATAATAAGATGGGCTAAATGACTGCTCTACTTTTTTTCTCATTTTCTGTCCTTTACTTTTTAGTAAATAAATATTTGTTTGGATTTATTTAGAGAAATAAATCCAATGCATCGGTTATTGGAAAAAGTACTTCAGGGATTACGAAATTGACATTATTATTGATATCATTCATTCTTTCAAATTATCAAAAGTTTTCATGAAAGTATTATTACCGATAGTGACGAGATACTACAAATTTGAATTAACCGATAAAATATACTTTATACTGTCGTTAGTTAGATTAGTCTACTATCTCAATCGAATAAAATGCTAAGCATTAGCATTAGCAACATATTATATACAACTTCGCCTTCAACGTCAAATTTACATTCAGTGTGAACTAAAACAAAACCTATTGCTTTAACGTTTAGGTTTACCTATAGTGGTTAAATTCAAATTAAATGTAGTAGTTCCAAAGTATTTCAATGAATTTGATGAATTAGATATCAAATCTTAAGATATAAATTTTAACATTCTTAATCCAATGTTTGATAACGAATCATACCCAAGTCAGCTGAAGTGTTTTCCGAGATTTGCTAATGCTGGACAAAAACCGTGAACTAATGCGGGACAAAAATACATGCGGAGAACTTCAAATATCACCTATTGATATCGTCATGATAGCAAAGCATTATAATCTTGGAGAATCACTTAAAAAATACGAGG
This sequence comes from Teleopsis dalmanni, assembly GCF_002237135.1. Classification (NCBI taxonomy): domain Eukaryota; kingdom Metazoa; phylum Arthropoda; class Insecta; order Diptera; family Diopsidae; genus Teleopsis; species Teleopsis dalmanni. Next base: position 146,195,148 of record NC_051846.1, on the reverse strand, counting down.
ATATAAATATTTTTATATCTTCTATATCTATTCCCAGGCTCTTTTATTTCAATATTCAGTCTAATTGCTTTATGGTAGATGCATATTTAAAGTATTTTTAAGTATTTCATAACATATATTATTAAATTGTAAATTAAACAATAAATAAATTAGTTAATTAATATTCGTAACGCGGTTAGCACTTAGAGGCCCAGGAAAAACAACTGCCTGTATTTATAATCAAGTCCTTAAGCTTCACTTACTTCTTCGTTAAGTTCTATTATTACAACCTAAAAATATAGAACATACACTAAAATTGTAATATATTGTTATGTTATACTATTAATGTCATAATTGTGGTTAGAGACGTAACACTCTCGTGTCTGAGAATATTGATAGTAATACTTTATAGCGAAGAAGTCGTGCCTTTTGGTTTGAAGTGTTAATGTCAGAGACTGCATTCGGTAACTGAAATTTGGAAATCTGATTGTTTCTAAATTTAAACTGGAAACCAATATTAAATAAGTTGATATTCTTTACATATTAATGACATTTCGATCTTTATTGTAATAGTATAACATATATACTACAACATACATATAATATACTATATATGTTACTATGCTTTGTCCGGTATGATGGGCCTATAATATGAAAGTCGCTTTAAAGCATTTTATTTTATATTAACATGATATAAGCTATATACTACAACCTCATACTCTAAGCACACATTACCTTTTATAGCTGAAGAATGACACGAAACTAATTCGAAATACTTTTATACAGCACAATATTAATCTTAAAGGCATTTTTCTAAGATATATGTGTGTTACACTGTAAAATTTAATTTTTTAATATAACAGTAATACATAGTATCGGACCTATTCAGTGCACTTGACAGATTTGTCAAATTCTTTAATAAAATTTTTGATTTTTATAAAGCAGAAAGCTTTTTGGTATTCTGGACACATCTTGACAAATTTCAAAGCTCAAGTACCTAGTAATTCTCACCACACTATGGTGTAAAGTGTTTTGTATAGAAAACTGTTCGTAGCTGTTCGTAAAAAATGCTCGTAAAGAGCATATATTTTAGTTAAGAATATTTGTCATGCATGCAAAAAATAAAAAATGCTTAAAAAGAGCATATTTTTATAGTTATCAACAGCATTTGTAGTATTGACAACTAACAAGGAAATGAGCTTTTTATTTATGTCACAGAACCCCAAAACCTTTACAAAACCTTTAATTTTGACAAGTGTCAATGTTTGACAAATTTATAAAGTGCACAGTATAGGTCCGTATATTTGAATACTGTTATTAATCCATTTTTTTTTTATTTTTGCAAAAAAATATATTTATTGTCCAATGAAGTACTAATGTACTTCAGAACGCTTAGCAAAATAGTCTCTGAATTAAATATTAAAGTAAATTAATGGAACGTAATTTGCAATCAAATTAGAAAGATTAATCGTACTTTCTTTTAATTTTTATGAAATTTATTTAAATAATTAAAAAAAAAAAATTTTATTAAATTAAGTACATATGTATGTAAGAGTTTATTAATTTTATTTATTAAGATGATTTATAAAAAGTTAAACACGTATTAAATATTATTAATAATTTTTAGTATTCTGTTAAATAAATATAAACAAATTTTTCTTTTAGATAAAGATTCCCATTCAAATAGAAGATAAATAAATTCGAAATCCTTGTAAAAAATTTCACCAACTAAGTAACTATTATATTTCTTAATATCATTAATTTTTATTTCTGATTTATTTAGTCTGAATTTAATTTTAAAATAAAACATCTGAATTATTCAACTTAAATGAATACAAAGCTTAACTTCGTTCCAACATCAAAAAGTACTACATTTCCTTTGAAGGACAAAAACCATAGCACATTCAATTGTAAAAAGCAAAAATTACAAAATAATTTGTAAACTTTATAAAGTCAACATTTGTGTTGGTACTAAAATCCCAAAATTAAAAAGATGTTCTCATGCAGAAGAACAACGTTTTAATTTAACTTGTACATAAAATCTAATAAAATGTAATTTACGAATACATTTGAGCGTTGCTGACACTCTTCCTGGATGCTCCGTACAATTTGTACCAAGTGAGAATTCGTTTCCTCAGATAGTAGTTAGTTTCCAAAAATACAAACTCACAAATAAACCAAACAAACATACTGATATAATCGTATATATGTATATAAATTTGTGTTCCCCAGTTTGTTGACTGTATCTTTGGTGTTAAACGTTGGCTACACTCCTGCAAATTCAGCACTCGACTTATATGTCTCACAATTTCAATGCAATTTAGATAACATTTACCAACAGGCAACAAAAATATTTTAATATTCATTTTGTCGGGCTAAAATTAAATTTTCTTAGTCATAAGGGTATTCCAACAGGATGTTCCCTTTATTATAAAAAAATATTCTATTAACATGTCATATGGTAGTCAACTTATGCCCGACAACTGCATACAACAGTTCCATGGGAACTGTACTTTCTTCCATTTACGATTGGGAGCTGTAAGTAAATTCAACTAATAAAGAATTTTCTATTTTATTTCTTTAAAAATAGTTCATATTTTAAATTAAATAAAATTAATGATTTGCTTACATTTCGAAAGCTATGGGCAAGTTAAAGTTACCTACACTTCATCTAGCAATGCAATTATCACCGATCTAGATTACTATATATTCATTGCTTGAAAGTTTTAGTAAAGGAAATCCACCTTTGATATAAAAACACAAACCAAGATCGATAGATATTATTTATGTATGCATTTTTTATTTATATTTTCAAATTAATAATATTCCTTAAATATTATTAAACAATTTCTGCGTTTTCATCAAGAAAGATATTCTTTTCAATTTACAGAAAACTGTGATTTTCTCTTCAGTAAATGCAATTTATACCTTCTGCTCAAAAATTTATTCCTTCAAAATATGCTCTTTCTGAAGCGATACACATATGCCAACGCTTAACCCAATCTTCCATACACTTTTCGGTGGCCCGTGCAAGTATAGCTTTGAGTTCCTTCAGCGAATTATCTTTTACCGATTCAATCGACTCAAAACGCTTACCACGAAGGCGCAATTTGAGTTTCGGGAACAGGAAAAAGTCGCACGGATCCAGATCTGGTGAATATGGTGCCTGAGCGATGACAGTGGTGCCGTGTTTGGTCAAAAAATCGCGTACAAGTACCATATATTCCATAGTAAAAATCCATTAACAGCTGCTGTAAACAAACTAATTAATAGATGGCGCTCTAATTTGTACCACATGTCAAGAAAGGGTGTACCAACATAACAAAAGTTTTTGAAAAAGGTCTATTACTTAAGGAGTAGTTAACAAACAACAAAATCATTTTAGAGCAGAAGGTAAGTAAGCATATTGCACAGCTTCAGAGCAAGATGGCACGCAAGAGCCTCAACGCACTCAGTAATACCAATTAAATATATGCATATATAGTTGACACAGTAGTGATTTCCTGTGATATACATATAACCCCGTAACCCTACTTCCACTCTTATAGAACCAGAATTTTTGTCTTCCTTATGAATTTAAATGATGTTTCGAACTTTTAATGCAGTATTCGCAAACATTTTTCCTAGTTATATTGGCCAATAATTATTGCGACTCTGTAGCAAGACAATTCACTTCATCAGAAAAACTTTTAATAATTTCGCTAGTCATCTTATATCGACTGAATGCTTACTGTTTCTTCGTATCGGATGTCTGCATTTCTATTGATCTGCATATGATAGCTATGTTTTCAGCTGCAATATTCTCAGTATTTTCACAGTATTTTCTCTTCATCATTTATCACTGAAACCGTACCATATTCATATCTTGTTTAGGAATTATGTCATCCGTTTCTGATAATTCCCCTTTTTTCATTGCGTTTATATAAAGCCTGCGCTCACCTCTTAAAAGGCTTGATCTTTCACAGAAGAGTCTAAAAACCGTTTATATACAATACCATTTGCAAATATGGCGCTTCCAAATAATCCAAAGCATTTGACTTGTCTTAATGTCCAGATTTTGGTCACTTTTGCGAACAGTTGAAAATATACGTATATATAAACAATAACTCTACGAATATCTGGGTTACCTGTGTAGAACACCAACTCTATATATCCATCAGGCAACCAAAATAATTACATGCCAACAATATTTTATCATATTTGCACACCGGCTGTGTCGAATGAATTGTAGCCAGGAAGATTAATTTGAGCACTTATAAGAGCACCTGAAACCAAGTATACACAATGACTCTGCGAATATTGCGCTTATAATGCATCTAACCTATCAAAGCAGAACAGTAGTAAAAATAGTAGTAGAAGGAGTAGTAGAAGTAGAAATAAAAATCGAAACCGAAATAGAAATAGAAATAGATATAGATATAGGTATAGAAATAGAAATAGAAATGAAAAAAGAAATAAAAATAGAAATAGAAATCGAAATAGAAACAGAAATAGAAATAGAAGTAGAAGAAGAAATAGAAACAGAAATGGAAATATAAATAGAAACAAAAATAGAAATAGACACAGATATAGAAATAGAAAAAGAAATAGGAGTAGAAGTATAAATAGAAATAGTAGTAGAATTAAAAGTAGAAGTAGAAATAGTAGTAGAAGTCCTAATAGTAGTAGAAGTAGTAGAATTAGTAGAAGTAGAAGTAGTAGAAGTAGAAGTAGTAGAAGTAGTAGTAGTAGTAGTAGATGTGGAAGTAGAAGTAGTAAAAAGAATCAGTAAAAAAAGTAGTAGACTTCATACATCCTATGTGTATTGCAATGATTTGATTCTGCTGTACGTACAATGGCATCTTCCACCGCATTGTTGAATATAATTGGGAAACAAAAAATATTTATACGTAACACTTTCAAATAGTCGTCGTCTTCCTAACTACAGCAACTTAAAAATATATGGGCTAATAATAAAGACAGCCCTTTTAGCTCAGCAAAATCTATTTACGTAGTCCCGACAAAAATGTCGGGATATAAATAAACTTCCTATCGTTTGAAATGATTTCCATTGGAAAAGTGTTGCCAACTTACATTTCAAACCTCAGAAGAATATGCAGCTTACATATATATTGTGTATACACCGATATTAAGAGATGTTACAATTACTCATAATGGTTTTATATTTTTACCTTAACATTCTGAATATCCTTGAACCTTGCGTGTGGATAAAACGCTTGGAACCCTTTAGTGATATCCTCGCTACGTATGCCGTAAAGCATTTAAAAACTTTTCTTTACTTTTTATGATATTTCATTTAAATGTTAATATATATGAGATGCCTTATTCTTCCCTGAATAATGCAAACACAAAGTGGTTCAGCATCTCACACAACATTTCCAAAAGGCACACCAAGACTGTGAATATTTAATAGCAATATAATTGCATAACATGGCGTCAATTCTGTATGCACCAACCATGCAGGACATTGTGACCTTCACACTCAAGTGTGCGGAAAGGAAGAAAAGTAATCATAAATCTCATGAAAAGCCCGTATGCAGTGAAAAGATAAAAATAATGTACAAATACTAACAACGAAAGCATCTTTTATTGTTTGCCAAGTTGCCAAGGATAATGAATGCTTCTAGTTTTGTGTGTTATGAGCCTTTTTGTGCTTGAGATCCAAGTTCAAGGATATTGCGGCAATTAAATTTTGGCCAAATAAAGTAACTTTCATTTAGGTTTTTATTAAGGTTTTTATTTATAGAGAAATAGAGACTTGAATAGGAACATAAGAACGAAAAATGCACACACTACTTACTTATGACATCACTTATGTCAATGGGAGATGGAATTTGTTGTATATATATGTATTTATGCCTACCATATATAATTTTATGACTCATAAAAAATTAAAAATGAAGTAAAATTAATAATTTTATTTATTGTGACTGCAAATATCTATACGGAATTTCTCCACGTCTTATGAATATGCTTCAAATTCTCAGTTTAAAACTTAAAAACTCATTAACATTTTCATTAATACACTTTTTACCTTTTCCATTATATGATAAAACCCTTCGTACCTTTTAAAAGTATATATTAGGTTTGTCAAGAGTTTTGTAACACATTGAAGGAAAAGTCATTGATCGCATAAAATATCATCTGTCTGTCTGTCCGTTTCTGTTCAAATTGATCTCTTAGTATTTGAGCTATTCGAATGAATCTTTGCACACATACTTTTCGATAGTGGACCTTGTTCATATGTCAGATTGATTGAAATCGGACTATTATATTCTTTAGCTGCCACATGAACTAAACAATCGGATATAATTGTTCTCAATAAAAATATTCAAACGAAGTTTTATGTAGAATGTACTTATATTCATATAAGGTTAGGTTAGGCTGTAATGATGAACTTGTAAGCAAAGCCCATTTGAACTCAAATAAGATTACATAGAAAATGTTATTAGTATAGGTTCAGATTTAGAAAAAAGCTGACATATAAACTATTAGTTTAAACTATCGGTTTTTTATCAATGATAAATGTAGTTCAAATTTGAAACTAAAGCTATACTTACAGAATTTAAACTGTGTAATAAAATGGAATTGATCAACTTAGATTTAGATGTGTACAAATCTTAAATTTTGATGTATATAAATCTTAGATTTAGTTCGAATATAAATCGATGATTCATTTGTGATTGTTCCAAGAGTTTCCATTTTCTAATGAAGGCAAGTGATATTTCAAATTCATCTTATTCTATTATTAGATAATAGAATATTGAACGATAGTGAAATTGCAGCAGCAAAGTTTAGAGTATTACCAAATACCCATCAACAGTGATCTTGGAATTATTTCTTATATTAAATTATTCGTAAATAATTTTTTGAGGTTGAAGGTACTTAGGCTAGAACTCGTACCCTTCAAATTTGAAGCTCAGAGTCAGTGTTTATTAACCAACTGAACCAAAGCCGTACTTTACTTTTATGTTTGAACTTAGAGTTTTGTTAATTTCAATTTCATTATTAGGTGATGAAATATAATTGTGAATAAAAAAATTTTAACGGCACTTTTGAGTATTATATATTTCATTAGAATATATTATATATCATATATATAATACATTTCAAACATATTATTGTAGTAATAAGACCTCAATGTAGAATCAAAATTCTGTGTAAAGGGTACACAGAATTTCGGCAATGCCAAAGCTAACATCTTTACTTGTTTTATTTTAAATTAACATAAAAAATTTCAAGAATTAATGAAAGACTTTCATCTTAATTTGGTATAAGCGTTTTCACTTCGCACGTATCAATTCGATTTAGTTAAGTGATAATATAAATGAAAAACTTTCTATTCAAGAAAGGAAACTGGCAAGTTTTTCTGCATTTATCGTTGTTTCATTATTAAAATGCAATTATGAATGCTGCTGGAGGAGCAGAGAACAACTGAAAATCCTTTCGAGTATTCAACCCGTTTGCATGGAGTACACATCCATGTACAACTGATAATTTTTCCACTACCAGGAATGTGTTCCTGCAGCAATATTCACTTAGCTGCCTCCGTTTTTTATTATTTTTCCTGTTTTTTCTGATATTTTCCTGGTTGGTTCATATTCGTTTCATTTGCTGACAGCATAGTTTCATCACGTACCATCGATGCTTATACGAGTGACTTAAATGACAGCCATGTGCGATACTTGGTACAACTTACAATGGCGACGAGATACTAAACAATTCCGCAAATGGAAAACATTTCACATGGAATTGCAAAATGTTTGATTACGTTTTGATTTTCTCGACAAATGCACGTACGATTTTACTAGAGACGTCTTTTAATACACATCGAAACAAGTATATGGAAAAAATGTGAAATGTTTGAAATTTCATATCGGTTAAGAACGATCTCATGCAACGGCATGACTTAATCTACACAGAATAACTAAAAAATGTTGATTTAAGGATTATTTATAATTCACACTTTTCCGAAAAATGAATAATTTAAGTTCAATTATATGAATAAATTATATTCAAAAAAATTGTAACTACGGAGAAAGTTCTTAAAAAATCATTAGACATCATTTTCAGTGAAATTAGTACGCCTTTAATAAATGATTCTACTTGGAAGTTCTGTGAAATGGCAAATCTTCATTTACTTACAAGTTACAATATAATATAACGCAGTTAATACTTAATAAGTGTAGACTTGCAATATCGAAATGCATATAGCCTAATAGACCGATATTCATTCCTATCGCAATATAATATAGGCTCGCCTACAAACAACTTTAGGAACCCATATAATGATAAGGTAGTCCACTTTCATTACTCAGATTCGAAAAATATAATATAAAAATTTCGAAACAAACTACTTGAGATGTAAATACCTTACATGGTATATTAAAAGTACTAACATACACAGGGTCCTCAAGATATCATCAGTCAAAGCAGAAATTAATAGAACCTACAAATCACATATATCACTACTTGCAACTAGTACAAATGAAAAAGCTTCAGCATCCAGAAACCAAGAGAATTGCATAAAACATTGAAGAGGACAGTTTTGCCGTTGGTTATATATATAATAATCATATATAAGGTATTGACTTCATATGTAATATAATAGAATTGCTGTAGAGATCTATATTTTTTAGTTCAGATGCTGTTTGTTTATATTTTTATAAAACCTTGATACAATAAAAAAATGAATAAAATCTGCATTCAGTTCAAACGCGCTATTCATGTTCAGAAGTCTGCCAGAGAGGTGTTAATGGAAATTATTTATCGTACCCTGCTATTATACTAAAAAACCTTTTAGTTTTCATTTAACACTATGGATTTGTCTACTGCGAATATCAATGGTGTGGCGAGTCTATTTTGGGTATGTTTCGTGCGTTGCTATTGCCCACTACAGCTACAATTCTTCTGGATGTTGTAGAACGCTGATTTATACATATTTTATTTCCTACAGGAAATTGACAATAGTTTTAATGGGTTGTAGAATTATCAGTTATAAGTTCATACTTAACCAAAAAAAGCTTTAGTTTAAGCAAATGCTGCTAATTGAATTTCATTAACTTGACCCGTTGAAGTCATCTTTTCCGTATTCTTTAGAGGTATCGTACTTTTATTTTGCTTAAGATTAAGTGCGTGTTTCTTGATCTTCGAAAGAATCCGCTAGTTGAGATTTTCAAATGCCAACGCGGATTTATTTTGACCTTAAAATATATGTTATTATTTCTTTTAATTTCATTGTTCGGATAATACTTTCAAAGCTGTTTGATATATTTATTTCACGACGCTTTCTTTCTCTTCCATATCGTCTTAAGGAACTGCAGTAAAGAATTCATCTGCTTCTTTCTAGAAATATTTTTATCGGTCTGCACTTTAATATAATGGAAATAATATCATGTTTTTTAATCTGAAATTTATTGTATAGCTGTAAAATAATTATCATCAGGTGCCAATTCTTCCATTAACGCCTTTCATTTATTATCGTTGACATATTGTATGATTATTACGAAAATTCGTATCCATTTTAACTCATAAATCATTTGTTTGTGGGGATCGTTTAATGATTTTAAAACTGTAAATAAACATTACTCTGACGATTTCTTTTAAAAAGAAAAATACTTCAAAAAGGTTCTTTATGCAATATGGAATCATATCAAAAATCATAGCGTTTCTATCTAGCATTCCATTTTTTCAAAACAGTGCTTCAACTCCATCGAAAACAACAGGTTTGATGCATATGAAAGAATAGTTAATCCCATGTTATCTAATAATCTTTCCATCGCTAACCTGTGGATTATTACTTTCAGAAGGAAATTAAATAATAGATATTAAAACAAAATGCTAATAAATAAATTGATCTCTCTTACGCATAACTTAGATATTATCTTCTCAGGCTTTATCAAATGAGCACATAAGTCCAACAGAAAAAAAAATTAGTATACTTTCCTAGATTATTAATGAATGAGATAAACAGATCAATTAATATTATTTATAAATATGAGAGGTACAAAAAAACTTTATACAATACAAAACTTTCGAAAATTTCATAAAAGTATCGAATAGTACCTTTTAAAGTTAGTTACCGACTATAGCTATCTCATCGTTTCAAAGAGACTGAATTATCCCATCAGTCTCAGTATCATTGAAAGGATGTATTTAAATGACGAAGTAGTCATCATGTAATGTCATGTAAATTTTATTTTAATATAATTTGTTTTAAAAAAATATAATTAAATGTTAATTTTTAATGTTAATTAAATTCATATTTGCCTTAATTAGTATTGTTATAAATTAACTATAAGTCATACTCGTTACTTAATATTATTAAATATTTATTTTACTTAATGCTAGCATTTACAATATATTAACTCTATAATGTTCAACTATTCGTAAAATCTTATTTTAAAAACAATAATAATATATGTGTGTTTAAAAAAATCTCAAGAAATTTTTATTTATTATTTTTATATTATATCTCCTGTAGGTTTAATAGTTAATTCGTAAATTTGTGCATGTTTTGGAGTCGAAAGAATAAACATCACAGCTTTTGCTATATCATCCGGTTGTAGTATGATATCGCCACATATACTCTTTTGTTCCTCTGATATTAGCTCAGTATTGACAATACCTGGACTAAGAGACTAAAATTATACAAAAATTAAATTCATAATTAATTTGTAAATTTAATATATGTAGCAGAAATTTAAATTTTTAGTTGAATTTTCTAAATGGCTTTTTAAACCTATTTTATATAGAGACAATAAATAAATAATAATATTTATATTGTTTTGACCAATTTGCAAATATATAATTGAACATCTTATTATTGGGTACCCATACAATTTATCATATTTACAAACTGTAAAAACATCATTTACTAGATATTATATCAGATCATAAATCATAAAGATATCATTTATAGAATTAACCCCTGAGGAACTGCAGTATAAAAAGTCACCTTCCAGTTAAATATCTAAAGATAAATTTTGCCGTCGACTTAGAAAATAAGATGTTGAAAAGTTTTTTGCAAAGCTAATATTGTCCAACACAACCGAAAGCCCTAGAAAAATCAAAAAGACATAGATATCAAGTTTTGATCACACCTGTGTCGAACACCGTCAACTACATGCAACATATGTTAGTCGTGCAGCTATGAACTTCTGTAAACCCAGATTGCAGAAGGTACAGCTTTTGAGAGTAAAAAAAGAATGCTAAGAATGTTGCTGAAGTTATATCTCCAGTATATGTAATATAAAATATGTAATATGTTTATAATGAAATATACACACTTACAAATTATGGAATATGTAGATATATATAAATATATATTTGTTAATATATATGTATTTTTATATATTATATAAAAATTAATATTTGTATGTATTTGCATATTTATGTTTATAATATATACATGCACGTAATTGTGTGTCATATAAAACTCTAATAATGTATATTAAATAAAAATTAATTCCATCTAATAAAATGTATGTATATTTATATTTATATAATATTTTAAATTCTTAAGTTCATTTGATTAACATAATTTACTTACTGTGACTTTAATTCTGGTACCGAGGGCCGTAAACTCTTGCCGATAAATTTCGTTGATTGCAGTCAACGCATATTTTGTGGCAGGATATACATTCAACTCCGGTAAATGGCCCGGTATGGCTGGTACTTTGTGTCCCAAAATGCTGTTAATTAAAATCACATGACCATCGCCGTTGTCCGATATCATTGCAGCATAAGCATGATGCGTACAATTGATCACGCCCATAACATTTGTCAGCAACACCTCCTGCACTTGCTCGCTGGGCATCGTACACAACTGTCCCGTGCGCAAGCAACCAGCGTTGTTTATGAGTACATGTACTGGACCATAATTCTCAGCAATTACCGCAAATGCTTCAGCCACTTCAATGGCATTGGAAACATCACATTTAATGGCGTGCAGTCGCGCCTGTTGATCCTGCGAAAGGCTTAATTTCAATTCATTGACACGTTCGACACGTCGAGCCAGCCCAACAACAATTAATTCGGCCGACAATAATTCTCTTACAATGGATGCACCGATCCCGGAACTCGCACCAGTTACAACGGCAATTTTAGACTTTAGTTGCTCCATATTTTATTAGAGTGCGCTTTGCCGTTGTTACGTATTAAAGGTTGCTTACTGTTTAATTGCACAGAACTTAATGCAACCGAAGGCCGGATTTGTGAGAATTTAAATAAATCCGCTGGCGTTGAAAAATTACACTTTAAGCTCAAACCGCAATTTTTCACCGCAAAAAGCGCTCATTTTTCAATTAAATGCAAATAAATAGAATACTTTTCCTCGTTTTCGTAAAAAATTTAAAAAAAAAAGTTTTTTGTATTATTTTTTTTAAATAACTTAACATGCATAAAAAAGTGTTTCATTTATAATAGAAAAGTGTTTATAACTTATATTATGGTTAATCAAGGAAATAAGTTGAAATTGCGTGAAGCTCACAAATTTCTGTCAGTTGAAGATTACTTAATAAAATTAAATTTGCTCGTATCATACGAAAGTGCCACATTTGGTTAGAGATGCGAGATACAAACACTACAAGATACAAGAGCCGTAAACCCCAAAATACAAAATACAGTTAAACTTCGTAGATGCCAAAGCAAGCATAGTAGAAAGAGCAATACGCAAATCCTTATGTTAAATCCGGATAAATCCAAAATACGCATGCATTTGTTACTCCTTTGTGTAGAGTAGGGAAAGCAGGGATGTTATAGGAGTGAAGCATGCATTGGTCTAAGGAAGCTGAAGCTAGAAGTGGCAAATGTGTTGTATGTGTGTGTGCGTGCGTGCTCCCCACAAAAGAAACAGAAGTCAGCTGGAGACTGGTACTACCACTGACTGTACTGACGCTGCTCCAAATAGGATCTCAACATATGAAAACATGGCAAAGTAGACGTTTTTTCTAAACGCTACAAAATCTGCACAGATTTATCTTCCGAAAAAGGCAAAAAAAAAAAAAAAAACTAAAATAAAAATGGACAAACGCACAGGAAATCTGCAGTACTAAGCTGAACTGAACTGTATTACTCTGCGCCATATTCAACTCCAAACAATTTATCATTCAAAAGAGTAAAGAAAAAATTTAAAAAAAAATAAAAATTAAAAATAATAAGCAACGAAATGTGAAGGATATTTTTTTTAGATTTTTTTCCTTAAAGCAAAAGGAAATGAAAAACTTTTGAAATAAAAAAATAACAGCTCTTGTAATGGCAACTACAAAGCCATGTTGGTTGCCTTAAGCAGCGCCTTAAGATTTCATACATATCTACATATCTACTGTGTATGCATATGTGTAGCGGCAAGGATATCTCTGTTTGCTTGCATTCTTCACTTCTTAAGTGTTTTCTGTGCTTCAGATACTTTAGAGCACAAATGAAACTGTAGTTTCTACATATGCACATCCATATGCATCCACATATACCTCTGTACCTACGACTGTACGCCGTACAAACCGTACGTATGCTTGTACATATCTTTGTGACATTAGTAACGCCAGGATTTGATGCTCCGAAATCCTTTTGAAATATTGCCCCGTTTTGGGGGTTACTTTTGGTTGTGAGGTTGTGTTTTTGTTTTAAAATGCTTTGCGGTTAGTTTATGCTCGAATAACAACAGGGTCCGAACCGAACTTTACCAACTACATTAGTTGTACTTGTGCAAGGACTTAAGCAATTTTAATGTGAAATATTAAGTTTGCAGGGTATTATACATTTTAAGTGTTGCAATCAATTCTGTAATTGTTTTCATTTTCTTCTCATATAATTTATTCTGCTTCTTATGTTTTTCAGTTTTTTTTTTTATTTTTTTTACTTTTTGCGGTTGAGATACGACTAATTTAATATATTTGCCTTCAGAAGCTTAAATCGTTTTTGTTAAAATATTTGATAACCAGAAATACATTTTTTTTTATAATATTATTTTATTTTTTTATCACTTTCTTTTCAATTTACTATATAGGAATAACTGATGCATTTGTCTGCCGTTTAATTTTAGTATAAACTCTTTTATTAAACAGTTTTAAGTGTCATATAATTTCTAAAGCATACTTACTAAAAATAAAATACTATAAAATACGTATAACCTTTTTTATAGAGTACAACATGATGATTATGCTCATTCATATGAATTCAGTAGATTCAATGGAATGTGATCATTTAATTCTATTGAATTCACAATAGCAAGGGAATGCCTTGGCAGTGGACTTATATGAAGTTCAAAATTGAACAACCGACAGTTACTTAAGTAGCTGTAGACATATATAGTGTTATTGAGGTTTCCTTGTTGACATGTTTTGTTATACAAAGTCTTGTCTCAAGCCAAGTTAAAAAGTAAGCTTTCGACTTAAAGCTTATGGGTTTTAATATAGAAAGCTGTAAAAATTGAACTTTATACATTACAATATATGATAATATACTATACTGACTATTGTACTGTACGTACTATATCAAGCCAGTATGTACAGATACAGATACAGATACACTGTGCTGAAGAACCTGAGTCGTCAGACTACATGTTACGAAAATGCGATGCACTAATGTACACGATGATGGCAATAATTTGTTACATACGCAGTACTTTTTATTAACTCGCCCCTTTAACTTAATCCTAGTTTTTGGTATTGGGTACTATAATACAGATTGAATGATATATAATTTTTCAGATATTTTTTTTGGAAATTGGAAAACACAAATGTAGCCTTTTCTTTCGGTAGATGGAAAGTATCAAAAGCCATTGTAGGGGACTTAAACCCACTAATAGCACTTCTTAGTAATGCAAAATGGCCAAATTCTAACTCATGTTAAGGTCAAATACTGAAACCTGCTACAATTATCAAAAGAAAAGTAGGTATTAGAATTCAAAAGGTTTCGTATTTAGACAACAAATATATATAAACCAAATTTGTAAATAAATGACAGGAGGAAGGCAGGATGTTCTTGTTAGGTGATAATTACTGACTAAGAGTAAACTCTATACAATGGGTTGTTGTGACTACGATTATAGAGTCGGATTTCAGGAAAAAAGCGAACGGTGTTGTCCAAATAAAAAGCCAGGAATGGTGGAAACTTGTACTTCATATTATCAAGTATAACGATGGGATATTGAGCTGGATGAATAATACTAGGGGAGAGATTATAAGGTTTGGTAAAATATATTCGCGTTAAGACTAATGAAAAATCATCAAGACGGTCAATGTGCGAATACTTGTAATACATGAGTTGAAAAAGTATCTGCTATCGGGTTTGCTTGTAATTGATCTAACCTACCAATTATAAATAACTGTTTTACGAATTAGCAGTTTTAACTACAAAACATTCATAATTTTTTTTGCAATAATTTTAAAATAATAAAAATAAATTATATTCATTTGTTATTATATCTGAAATTGTCTTTATTCATTTTTATTTATTTATTTTATTTTTTGTACATTTAATTCTGCTGCATCATTTTCAATACAATCTTTTAATCTTATACGTGGTATTCTTTTGCTGAGATCTAAGTAGCTCCTTGTACTCGTTAAAATATATTTTATATATTTTGTGGTTCAATATATTTTATAGTTGATAGTCATATATACCCAGTAAAACTGGTTACTTACAGTAACAGATCAGCAAATATTTTTTTACTTTTTACCATATTCCACGCAAAAAACCTACAGAGTTAATAACTAGATACACTGTTATAAAATTATGTAAAGATAGGCAAACCCTAATCTTTCGATTTATATTGTAGCTTTACTATCTACTTTTTTACTCAAGCTTTTTATGTCGTCATTGTTATGACATCACACAAATCTGTTGTTCATATACTGAAACATACATTCTTATCTATGATATATTATCAATTTCATACCTGTTGCATTATACTGATGACATTCAACGTCACTATAAGCGTGGGATTATCAGAATCTAATTTATCTGTGATATCTGCTTACATATAATATTAAGAAATATATACTAACTTACTTACTGCTGTTCTTCTCTCCTAATGGAGCTTAGGGCTTCAAGAAATATATACTCCTACAAGAATAATTATCATGGGTGCTCTATACTGTAGGACTTCGAATAATTATTTTGTATTTTGTGAAATTCATAATATGTTATAGGTTTGAAAATAATCACTTTATTACAGAATTTTTGGTGTTTCTAATATATAATCCACTTTGCCAGCCCATGTGTTACAAACGGTGCCATGCCGATTACCTTCATTTCTAGAAAACCAATTGAAGTAATTTTAAATCTTCATTTTGCTAAATGAGAAAAGGACCGAAAAAAATCCTTGCCTCATAACCTCATGGTTTATACTCTTTTAATGAATATATTTAAAATAAATCATATCGTTTGTATAATATATATTACTTATGTGAATTAACTACTCGGACACAAGTCTTTGCATAATGACTTCCATGCATTATTTAATAAATATATAATATTAGCTAGTACATTTTATTTAGAAGCTGGCTGAGCGCCGTATGGAAAGTCAATAGGAAGTTTTTAAAAAAAGGACGAAGTAACATATTTACTCGTGTATCTTTGCTTTTTGAAACAACGATATCTGATTATTTGATCTATTGATACATTGCTAGTCTAGAAGCCGAAAACACAGAAATCAATCGTATCTATAGTGAAGCAAAAGAACGGATCGGATATTCTCCACCCACTGTTTAGCTTTTTGTAAATTCAGGCAACATTATCCAAGAAAACAATGGTTAATCTATGATGCCTACAATGCAAATGGCTTATATTTTTATATGTCTTTCATAATATATATCCATATACACATAGTACAGTGAAGACAAATAAGTGAAGTCAAATAAATTATGAGCTTGCTACAAGCAAAATGATTTTTATACCCCCTTGTTTTAGAAAAGAGAGATAAATATATCATAGTTTTACTTTTTTACAAATTAAAACAATATCAAAACCCTCAAATATTGTCAAAACAGTTCTAATGACGTTAATTGGGGATCAAACGAAATGATTTAATTTTGGCATATATAAAATAACATAAAAATGCTGTAATAAAATAAAAATACTCTATAGAAACAGCGAGAAGGATCTCATTTATTAAAGTGGAATATCACCTAATGTGATATAGGAGTATATATATAAAATGCAACGAAAAAATTCTCTACAAAGGATGGATGGATGTTATAATGGACCTTATAATATATTTTTACGTAAAATAAATTTAACAACTGTGCTATATACGAGCAGATATATAGTGTCTAACCTTATTTACAAACTTGTTATTATTATGTATTTGGGAGTTTTGGGAAATAAACAAGCTAATGAGCTAGCCAGAATTACATCAAAAATTGCTTTTACAGGCCCTCAACCCTTTTGTGAGATAAACTGAGCCAGTACAAAACAACTTATCAAGAAAAGGGAAAATCACATGCGACTGGAGTACTGGGAAAACTTTCCAGGACTCAGATAAAGCAAAGCACTGTTAACACCATACTTCTACAAAGACATCCTTAAATTCTCAAAATGTAATTTAAGGTTGCTAATAGGTTTCTACAACTATCTGCTAATTCGGAATGGAGATTATGTTTTGAAGATGATGAAACTACCATGCATATTCTTTGTGAATGCCCAGCTTTAATAACACTCAGAAGAAACTTATTTCATTTGGAACTTCTGTCATCAGAACAGATTAAGAACCTTTCTCTAGATTTAGTCCTAGACTTTATTCACAAAGCTTTAAAGGGCTTTGTCTAATCAATAGTGAAACTGGTACAATAGGACTCTTCTGGCCGCAGTACCGGCTGTGGGGTGATTTCACGTCTGAACTTTTAATAATAATTATATATTATAATTAATTATGGTTTCAATAAATCAATTATTCAATAAAACACTGAATTGCATTTTCATTAAATATATTTAATTTTATTTCATCAATTAACTATTATTTATTATAATATATATATATATATAATTTGTATCATATTTATAATTATATTGATACTATGTGTAACATATGCACTTCTTTTTTCATTTAATAACTCTTATAAGTTGTATCTCATTGATTTTAATATATTGAAATGTTCATTAAAATTGATTTATTTTGTATTATTATAATTCTTTTATATATTAAATTATGGTAGTTTGACAATATCCATCGAAATACTTATATATTAATACATAATTTTTAAATATGTTTTGTATATATTGCATTTTTCATTGCATGTATTTAGTGTAGTTAAATAGTTTGTTTTAACACAAATTTCCCTTTAATGAGAACTGAAATGATGAGTTTAATATATTCAATATATGTTTAGTAAGTAATTTGAGTTTAGTTAGTAATTAGTTAAAATTTAACTTAACATTTCGTACAACGATTCACTTAAATTCGTTTCACAATAATAACATTCAGATATTTAAACTTTAGTTTCATAAAGAATTTATTTGTTTACTTTTTTAATAAATATTTCTTAAATTTATATTTAAATTAAAATATACAATAAATTTTAAATTTTATTTGCTATATTAATACAATATATGTATAATTTCATAAATAAATTTTTCAATACAAACAAGGCGTTTAATTATTTTTCATATATAACATTTTCTTGAGTTCACTACATTTTCTAGTTTTTGCTGAGCTTTATTGGTTTTTTAATTTATTTGCATTTAATAGCATAAAAACTATGGAAAAGTTTCTCAAATATTTTTGTTTTAAATATATTTTCTTATTCTTAATACTTTTTTATTATTATTTTATGTTTAATGAAATGTTTTATGCTTAATATTACACTGATCAAAATATATATTAGAATTAAGTGCTATTTTGCAGCAGTTTTTTTTTTTTTGAGTAGTATATAAAGAAATTAAATTAATTAATTAACGTAGAAAACTTATGTAATACAAATAAATATATAAATAAAAGTAAATGTGACTTATGTAAACATTTTTGATGTGTATAATTTGTGATTGAAAGTATAACTATATTAAACTTACTAAAATGCTTTTAATATATGTAAGTACCCGTATATACGAAATGAATTTGGTATGAATTCATTAATATAAAGTCAATTTTCTTTTAATTAAAATGATAACATCTTAACTTCTTGTCAGAACTCAAAGACAATATAATCATAAACCCAACATACCCAGCTGTATCCATATAAAAATTCTCAACAACATCAAAATTTTAAAAATGAACATATATTTTTTATCTATATCTTTATAGATGTGTATTTTATCTATAAACATAGATAAGAAACAATATATATTTTATATATCCCTACCCAAATATAATGGGTGTCTTTACATATAACATACTAAAAGTAGTAAGATTCATAAATTATATATGCATAAATACAGACCAAAACAATTAAAGTCAAAAACTGTTTGTAACTTTGGTCCTAAAAAATATTTGTTTATATATGCAATGTATTGGAGAACAATTCCTAATAAGCTACTGAACATTTCTACTCCTATAACGCTAGATGTATCAGTTTAAAAAATTATTCGAATATATAAGAAAATACTTCTTCGAAAAACACAAACTTCTTCGAGTATATTGGTTTTGACATAAAAATCAACATAACACTTATAATATGTAGGTTTTTAGAATGGCTCTGCTTACTAAGTTCTTAAATGTAATGCTGAAACGAGTACTTGTATTTTTATATATTACTTATATATTTTATATATTTTATATATTATTTACAGTACTTATATTTCGAGTGTGTTTTTTAAAAACCATGAAAATATCATTTTAAAATGTAATTATATATTTCTTTACATTTCATTGGACATCCTTCAAAATATCCCATATGCTATTCCATGTTATATTAACATTTTTTGCTTTAAAACCTTGCAAGAGAAGGTTTTAAGTATTACTTTTCTTAAAGAAATTTATCAGTGATGGAACTAAGTCGTCACAAACTTCTATTACAAAAAACAGTGATTTCAAAGGTTCAAGTTCGTTATAAAACTGTTTTTAAATAGCTTATCATATAATATTATATTATTAATAATAATAATTGCTTCACTATTTTTCTTATTTTTTCAGGACTGCCTTTTTTGCTCCCATATACTATTTATCACTCTAGCTTCTTTCATTTCTATATCAACTCTTTCTTATGGTTCAAACTTCTTTATCATTTTATATATATTTGTAGTTCTTTCATCGTCTCGCTTTTTTTCTGTTTATTTTTACGCTCGTCTCAATATTAGACTTCAACAGAGTTCTTATTACAGTAGATCATATTAATGGTCACAGAAGCTAATGAGTAAAAATGCTTTAGACACTTATGTTTGATCAAGCAAAGAAGAAAGAGACTCGTCTTTTAATTTATCATTACACCCTGATTTTATGTTTTCAAATTTTTCATTTCCTGTTACCTCCTTTGCGGTTTCAAAGTTTTTTCCATATTACATTTTAATCTATTATTTCTTTTTTTGAAAAACGTTTTGTGCTTACTTCTTCTTTTATTTACTCATTCTTATTCTTATCTTCTTCATCATATCTGTCATCCTTCTTTTATTCTATGACAGTTTTATCTTAACATTTTATCTTATTATGACTTTTTCTCGAAATCGTTTTGTTCCTACTTCTTCTTTTATTCATTCATTCTTATTCTTATTCTTATCTTCTTCGTCATATCTGTCATCCTTCTTTCATTTTATAACAGTTTTGTCTTAACATTTTATCTTGTCATGACGTTTTCTTGATTTCGTTTTGCTCCTACTTTTTCTCTTATTAACTCATTCTTATTCTTATCTTCTTCATCATATCTTGCACCCTTCTCTTATTTTATGTCTCTCTTTCATCTTTATACTGTATCTGTTACTGCAGTTAAAAGTTTCCCTCCTGCCTTAAATCTTTGCTGTGGACCATACAATATTTTGGTCTTTATTACTCTGATATTATATCATCTCTTTTTTTTTGACTTTTCAATTCTAAAATATTTTTGTTTCTTTCATCTATACTTATTTTAGTATAACGAGTTATTCTGTTATTATTTTCCATCATATATATTTTCGTACCCTCACTTTCTGTCCCGTCTTCCGACTTTTGTTTTCTATTACTTTTTAATTTTTTGAGTTCTTGTCTGAATTGCTTGATTACTTCAAATACAAATATTTATTCATTAATATATATAGTAATTATTATTATATAATCTATATAATAATAGAAATTCTTCTTTTTTTTTGGATACAAAAGTCTTCAATGTTACATATATAAGTACTTACATATATAGGTATATGTGTATGGGCACTAATAAACACATCATACTTCTAATCAGCAAATTATAAAATATATAACAAGGATAAATTATATGTTAAATAAATAAATAATAAAGAAATAGTAAATAATATATTAAATAAATATATTATAAATAATATATTAAAAAATAAGAGAATTGCCAAATTAAAGCACTTCATATGTATTTTTTATATATTATGAATTACATTCTCTCTTAGTTTTTTTATATATTGTGTATTAATTTCTGTATATTTCATTTAGATTTCAAATAACTTAATAAGGTCTTATATATAAAGTCTATCTTTAGTACTGATGAACGACATGCACTTCTGATTAACTGATAACATGCAATATAAATCAGATAACATGCAATAATATGCAAGTAACTATGTAAGTTAATAAAGATAAGCTTGATTAATATACGAATATGTATATATGGAACGAAAACAACTTAGTTTATGAATATGCAACTTTCAATTTATACTAAAATTATTTATTCACAAAATTTTGCTAATATGTAAAGTACCGACATTCCTTGCTTACAAATCATACGTACACACCCATAAATTTACAGGCAACTGAAATATTAAAAAAAAATTTCTTTTAAGAACCCAAACACTCCCTGGGTTCTTGACTAGAACTACATAAATGTACTTATAGATTGCTTCGTAGAAGTGATCATTTTAGCGTAAAGTATACTAAAGTTATGTTTAATAATTTTTTTATTTACCATATGATCTATATTTGCTGCTTGATATTTTTAATTTTGAACAATTAATTTTATTGTCAACTAATTATTTAAGTACTAGCGAAATTTAATTAAATAATTATAGATCAAACAACTACTTATATTCATCATTTCGCTTTGATTTCTTACTTATACCAAAGTTAAATATGTACTTCATTCTTAACATATGAGTATACCATAGTTATGCTAATAACATGGATTATTGCTTCGATGTTAATAACATAGAACTTAAGCACAAAAAATGTCGGTGAATTTAACATCTGATCGCTAATATGTATGATTTTGTTACTAAATATTAATTTTATATGCTTAAATATCATTGAGTAATCTATGTAAATTTCTGGAACTTAATTATGTTTTTTGTTCTCTTGTATAATACGTATAGCCCTCATTTATAATCAACAAAATACTTTGAATATATATCATTCTTAATAGTTATTGCCTATAAATAATTTTCTTACTCACTTTAAACTATAAAAATTTGCTGAAATAAAATATCTCCAACTTTTTTAATGCATATAAATTCAGCAAATTTAATTTGAGTCCGAATCAGAATCACTGGGTGGTAATGGTGAAGGTGCTGCCTTAGCAGGCGCTTCCTCACGTATTGACTTGGCTGTAGCTGCCAAATAAGCATTCACGCTCTCTCCATGTGTCGTTTCAATTCCAACTCTTTAAAAATTTATATGTAATGTTTAAAAAAATATCAATCTGTGTTTTAATGAGAACTATAACTTACTTGTATTCGTGTCTTGCCAAATAGCGCACATATTTTTCAGGAGGCTCATCAGCATCCGAGTCCTGAACACTCACTGAACGTACAGTTGTGTGTGAGACTTGAGTTGCTGGCATTGTGAACTCTACAAATGCATACGGGGCCAATTCACTCGGTATTTGATCATAAGAAGTCAGAGCCATACGACAGACCAGTTGATGTGTAGTATAAGCACCTAAGAAAAAATATGTACTTTGAAGAAATAGTAAAAATATAACTATTCTATAAGATTAAATAACCTTGTCCTTCCTTTGGTAAACGTGAGCAGCGCCAAACAATTGCTCTATGATGATGTTCATATTTAGCCTGACCAGATGTGACCTCAATCAATGATTCTTGCAATGTGTCTACTGCACCCAAAATTCGCTCGATACCCTTAATCTTGCCAGTACGTCTATGCGCTGATTTTACAGAACCGTACCTGTTATTAAGGAAATTAATTAATGCATACTTCGTTGAAAAGTTATTAACTTCATAAATTGATTAAATAATAATCAATATTTAAATATCAAATGATTATATTATATCTATATATATGCTTAAATGTAAAAGGTAAAAAATTTGAACATATAGAAAAATATAACTCTTATACTTTGTAGAGACCAGAAACTGATTTCTTCTTACTTTGATTTTGAAGTCTGTCAAAAATTTTCATTAATTTAATATAATTTTAATTAATTAATTATTTAATATAAACATTTTTTAATTATATATGTATTATATTTTTGTTAATATTAATTAATTAATAATATATTTTCATTTTCCTCGAGTTCACTAATTAAGATATAATGTGTTTACCTAAAATGCTTTTCCACGCGAAACAAGTATATCCAACATTCGGGTATAGGAAAACGAACGGAGACATCTTCACAAGGGATTTGCCCCAATTTACGCGAAGTAAATCCTGGCACTAATATATCTGCACGCAGTTCAACCTTATTACCGGTAACACACCAAGTTGCCTTGAGCTGTAATGGAAGTTCACGATTTTTAGGCGGACGAACGCGGAAACGCAGCAGTTCTATATAATTGGCATCTGGTGGCTGGAATCTATTAAAAATATTTACAGGTAAGTTATTTAAAAGAAGCAACGATAGGTGCAACATACTTAATGGTTCGTGTTCTTTCATATTCTTCCTGATTAACAACACTATGGAATTCCACAGCCTCCAGACGTATCCATTCTTCAGTTGCCACGGGAATAATATCGTGGCGCCCAACTACCTCCTTACCCTGACGCCACATATCATTTACACCCAGTTCGATTGTTGGCATACCTATGAGAGATATAAAATATATTTTAATAATAAAACTATTTTAATTTGCATCATAAATCTAGTCACACCTGTTAAAAATGCTAAAAAGAATAAACGCACTCGAGCAATTTGTTTTAGAATTTTTCCTTCATGGTCCTGATCAACAACGATTTCGTCTACAGCAGTTACTTGCACTTCTTCCATTTTGTAGGTCAAAGCTCGTTCCCTTAAAGCTGTTAATTTAAAAAGTGCCTCCTCTATACACACAGAGAACTGTTTCATATCTTCGTAAGTCATCGATCCAATTTTAAACAACTGAGACGATTGTGGTGCGTGTTCTACAGGTAAGCCGAGTTTCTTTAAATCGCTGCCAAACTCTTTAACACCTTCGTAATCTCCAGCTATCGCATATTGTGCAAATTTAGTCAACTTATTTGTAATACGTTCTGCTTTAGTCACTTGACCAGGCCGCACTCCCGGGCGTTCCTTATAAAATATATATTGCAATTTCATTGTAAAAATTTTGCCAAACTGATCATATTGCTGTGCACCAATTTCAGACACTGAGTACGATGGCTGTAAAGGTAACTCTTGGAAAGCCTGTTTATCGGAAGCTTGGTTAAGTAGTTGCACCACAGGCACATCATTTTGTATCACCAGTCGAACAAAAATCTTTTTCCAAAATCGTTGTCCTGTGATTTTCTTTTTGTTTGGTTGACGTAGTTGCATTTCCCAACCAGGGCCAATGTAATGCAAACGTGGAAATTCTTCTAGTGGTTGAGATACATCCTCATCGAATAATGGAGTTTGTGGTGTATCTTGAGAGTCTGTGCGCTTTATAGTAGTATCAGTAGTTTGAGGAGGAGCTGGGAAACCAGTATCTTCAAATGGATTTGCAGCAGGCGATGTATCACTGGAATACTGACCAGTGACTGTTCGGGCTGGCGGTGGTGGCGGTACCAAGTGTGGTGCAACAACTTGTGCGCCATCTGCTTTAGGTCTTATGACAACATTAAATTCTTTATCTACTGATTCAACGGAATCTTGTCGAACAGGTGCTTGCATAGTATAGAATTCATCATCCTCATTTCCAAAACCATCAACTGCACCATCTCCAAAAGCATTAACACCTGAATTGGGTGTACCGAAGGCACTATCGCCCCAAGCTGAAAGAAAATATAATTTTGTTAATAATTCATAATTTTAATTTAAGCGACTTACCATCAGCTGTGGTAGGTGTAACTGCACCCGAACCACCAAAGCCATCTAATATGCTGATATTATCCTTTTTAACAGAATCAAACTTCGCCGAAAAAGCATCGAATTCATCTGGTTCCGCTGCAAATATATTAGTCGCATGTACTTGTGTGGTAACTATAGGTTCTGCGTCTGTTGCAAAAATATTTATTGTTGCCGATGCTATAGAAGAGTCGACCACTGTTCCCTTGTCTTCACTGTCGAAAATATTTGTAACTGCTGTAGCAGGTGGATACGTTTCTTCCTCATCATCAGGACTTGCAAATGGGTTTGCTGAACCAGTACCACTTGCAATCACAGTTGTTGGTGCAAAATCAAAGCCAGTATCCATTTGTTCTACTTCATACGCTTGATCTGTAGTTGCCTTAACAGGAAACTCTGCTGTTGCTTGTGTTGTAACATTAGATTCAGTTGGTGGACTTTGATCTGACTCCACCGCTGAACCAACAATGGGTTCCATTGATGCATCATCATCATCTTCTGGTGGTGGACTTGGTTCCGTGTCAATTACAACATCTGGTACAGGTTGAACTGTAACCTCGGGTTCATCCTCATCATCTGATCTCGGTAAATCTTCTACTGTTGTTATCTCAATATCTGGTGTGGGAGCGCGTTGCCTATTCGTAGTTTCTTGAGGTGCGATAGTATTTCTAGAGTTTTGATAAGATTGTGCTGCTTGTGGTTGAGATGAAATATCATGTGTACTTTCATCAGGTCTTGTAAGAGTTGAACTAAAAACAGGATCTACTTTTTTGTCGACATCTGCTTCTGGCTGGACTGCTTCAGGCTCAAGTACAATATCATCACTAAGTAAATCCGGTTTCGCAACTGGTTCTGTTGGCTTTTCAAATAAACTTAAAATATCTTCCTTACTCTTAGGTGGTGGAGGTTTTGGCGGCTTAGATGTGCCAAACATATCAAATAAGTCTTCGGAATCAGCTGGTTCGTTTGTAATTTGGCTTGGTGGTGGTGGCCGTTGAGGTGGATTATTCATAACACCTGGTGGCGCCGGTCGTGGAGGTGCAGGTCTTGGTGGAGGAGGTCTTGGTGGTTGCTGCTTAGCTGGTGAAGGCATTGGAGTTGCGCCTTGTATAGTTGGTATGCCTGTAGGAATTCCGAATGGGTTATCGTTGCTGTTCATACTGCCGATTAGGTCTACATCAAATCCTTGTGTATTTGCTGAGGATCCGCTATCCGATACGTCAAGTAAGTCAGCCAATCCCGAATCTGGTGTTGGACTTGGAGAATGTAAGTCTCTCATTGATACAGGACTTGGAGATCTCGTAGCTGGTATGCGTCCAAGTAATTCTGAACTTGCTTCTTCCATTTGATTTGAAACCGTATTTATGAGCTCCTGTGTTTGTGGTGGAACTGGTCTTGGTGGCGGCCCTTTCTTCACATGTTCATCGTCTTCTTCAACTGTAGATTTAATACTAAGTGTGTCATCTTCTGCTTCTATAGTTGTACCAAAGAAACTCATAGCTGGGTCAATATCTGTAGGAGGAGCTGTTTCCGTTTCATCACCGAATGCAAATGGATTGGATATCTGCCCTGCAAAAGGATTGTCAAATGCTTCTTCTTCATTGCCATCACCTTGTAATAAAAATGGATTTACAGCAGCATCACCACCATCGGAACCACCTAAATCATCATCCATTAAAAATGGGTTTGCCATTTTGAAATATTATTTGAAAACTGTTGGTTTTTTTTAAACTCGTTTATTTCTAACGTTCAATAAGTTCACTTTCTAACAATTTTATTTCTGTTTCTCCTGGTGCAAGATTTTCAGCAATTGAAGTATCAAAAGGATCAATATCTTCTGGTAATGTTAATTGCTTTACTGGTACAGATGGTGTTAATACTTTATCACCCAAGCCTAGTTCCTGAGCGTCTGTTTGCAAATCGAGTACTCCAGTAGTCACTTCTAATTCAGAACTTGGCAGAAGTTCACTTTCTAATAGTTTCAGCTCAGCTTTTCCTGGTTGAAGATTTGAGGCAATTGATGTATCAAATGGATCAATAACAAGTTCCTCGTCAGCTAAGTCTTTACTTTCTTGAGCCGGTGTTAATACTTTAATATTTATGTTTTCTTTAACTGCCAGTAACTCCTCTGCTGAAACAGGTGTTGGTGGTGCTCTTGGATCAAAATCTGGATCTGAAATACTATGTTTTAGTGTCGACTTTGTTAATAAATCTTTTTCTAGGTGCTTGAGTTCAATCTCTGTTGGCTTTGTTTCTGGTACGTAAGATGTATCAAAAGGATCTTCTGATTCTTTTTCGGGAATCGTAGTAGCAGTTGGTGCGTAGTACGGTGTTAATGGTTTTTTGTTTCCTGAGCCGTCATTAGCTATGGAAAGCAAATCTTGATCAGGAACTAAAAATGCAACACTTTTAGATTGTATATTTAAACTCAAGGAAGACTTACGACGTGCAGTATCGAAATCAGCCTGCGGTGGTTGTATCTGTATTACTGATGCAGTTGCTTGTGTGGATTCTTCTGCACGCGGATCAAAATCAGGATCACTAAGGGAATGTTTAAGGTTATTTTCTGTTAAGAGTTCCTTTTCAATAAATTTTAGTTCTGTTGCTTTTGGCTGTACTAGAGCAGAAATTGCAGAAGTATCAAAGGGATCGAAGTTTTCAATGTCGTTCTCAACTACTTCTTGAGTTGGTGCAATGGGCCTTGGACCTACTTTCGATAAGTCAGTAGCGCTGCCCCCTAACAAATCACGTGTAGGTTGTGAGAGTAAACTTGCAGATGGTGGAGGCGGTTTTGCAGGTGGACCGGTCTTTTCTTCAGCACGAGGGTCGAAGTCGTCGTCTTCTTCTAAAAGGGTAGTCTTTTTAATAACTTGTTCTGCGTACGCAGTGTTAAATGGATCGTCGTCTAAATTGTCGTCTTCGTTATCGCTAACGTATATAGCACCTGGTACAATATGTGGACCGCTTGCTGGCCGTACTGGTGGTGGTGGTCGACTTGGTTTATCTGTAGAGTATAAAAATTATAAATAAAAAATAATTTCTTTTGACTTAATTGTTTACCTTTTCCTACTTCTGTTGTGTTTTCTTCGGGTGTCTTTTCAAACTCTGCCCAATCAGATTCAAAAGTTTCACTTAAAACTTCTGCCTGTGGAAGTGGGATTTCTGTTATAACTTTGACTTCTTCTTTTTTTATCAATGACTCTGCTGCTAATTCAGCAAACTCGTCATCTTCATCATCTTTTAAAGTATCAAACTCTGATAAATCAAAATTAGTATTTACTTCTTCGTCGTTTTCTTCGTTCTCTACCTTTTTTGGTGGAGCAAAATTTAAATGTAAAGAAACACTTAAGTCGATTGGGGCATCAGTTTCAGGCACATCATCAACAAGCTCATCAAGTAAGTTCTTTTGTGGTTCAACCGCTACAATATCAGCTTCAGTGTCGCCAAAATCAACACTTTCACTTAACAAAAGATTCTGTATGCCTTTACGTTGTTTGCGTTTAGGTTTGGATAAAGCTAACGCGTGCTCACGATCAACACGGCCAGAGAGTACCTCAACAGCCGCACCTAAGCTGACAAGCTTTTTATTACCCTTAGTTTTATCTGCGCCAACAATTACTTTCTCAGCGTAAGCAGTATCGAACGGATCAGGACCCTCGTCGATTTCAAGTACTGGTGATTCAGGAACAACGGCTAGTTGAACTTCACCACTTGTTATAGCTTCAATATAATCTGTTGCAAAGATATCATCAAGTACTTCCTCGTCTTCAGGTTCTGATTCTGATAATTCAACTACAGCCTCTGCAAGCTTATCACGCTGAGCCTCAAGCTCTGCCGCCTTACGACGTTCTTCTTCTAAGCGCTCTGCTTCCCGCTTAGCGGCTTCCTCTTCTTCAAGTCGTTTCTTTTCAGCTGCAGAAGGTAAACGCTGGTAGAAGGATTCTTTTTTTATGCGATCAAGCTCGTCTTGTGTTTTATGAAGTATAGTATCAACACCAGAAGTTAGTGCCTTAAATTTTGCCCACTCTTCGTCTTCTTCCGATTTTTTGACAGTTGTAGCGGTATCAGCACCGTCAGCGGTGCTTTCAGCTGCTTGAGTAGTAGCAACACTAAAACTGCTACCACCAGCGACTGAAACAGATGCTGTTGACGCTAAACCTTCAACGTCTGATGCTGCGTCTGATTCACCAGCGTCTGATTTAGCAGCAGCAGCTTCTTGCTTTGCTTTAAGGTCACGTTTATATTGTTCGAGTTCCTCTTCAGTGAAGAGTTCTTTATCTTTTTTTGACTTCTTCTTTTTCTTCTTTAAACCTTTTGGTAACTTAAGCATTCTCTAATTGCGGAGACATCGAAATCGGTCTAACAAATATGTAAAAATATTATATTTTAAACTTTTAGTAGAAAGGAATAAAATGCATGCAAACAGGGCAATGTAACGAAATAAATTAGTAGATAAGAAAATAATTTAAAAATATAGTATATATATTGGAAGTAATAGATTTCTTAAAATAGAAATCCTTGAACTCACACTAACCTTAAACTTCGATTATTTTCACCATACATGCGTGATAAGAGTTCGATACGGAAATAATCTCAAAAAAGGAAGCTTACAAGTAATATTACATAATCTAATATATATGTACATTCTAATAACGATTTTGTAAACATATTTACAATCAATTTTAAATGATGATTAGTTGGAATTTTTTGAAATCATTGAAACCAATTGTAGGAAGTTCGGGGTATAAATTTTTATGACTCACCACAAAGTCGACCTTTTTGTTTGTCCTTTAAAAATATATAGCTTTTCAATATTTGTAAATTAATTTTATGCCTTCTTCCTTTTGCATATTAGTATAAATATGTTACATGTATACAATTTATAAATAAAAATTAAATTCTCTTAATAATTCACCACACACAATGAAAATCACTTTTATTTTAATTGCTTTTGCCATAAATTTCATAAAAACCACACGTTGCAATGGTGGGTTTCAATTGCCACCACCACCACAAAGTTGCGCTGACAATTACTGCTGCTAAAGCACCGCAATGAATAGAGAAAAAAATGTAGGCAAAAGTTGTCGAAAATACACACAATAGAGCACATACACGGGAAATATGCTTTTTCTTACTTTTGAAAAATCGATTTTTACACCACTCACCATTGCAAAATTAACAGTAAGGAAAATTTAAACTAAATGCATTCAATAAAAATTCAAATAACGAAAAATTACTTTAAAATTTTAAAGGTGAAAAATAAGAACTCTTTTAGGAGAACAAAATAAAATGCTTAGAAAAGGAAATGCAGAAAATTGGTAAAAATCGAAATTTTCTTCTTGCATTTTTTTTTTTTTTGTTCTTAATTTCAACACCAAAATTACAAACGATGCAAAATTCTTTTTATAAAAAACTTACGTCTCTCTTTTGTAACAACTAAAAAGCGTTTATTTCATTATTTGTTCATAAATAAATTAATTAAATTTTTTCTCTAACTGTAATTGTCTTTTTTTGAATTTTCACTTCTACTACGACATGAATTATCGGAAAAACTCGTACTGAATGATGAAAATTGCGAAATTTTCAAATGACAGTTTCTTGCTATAATTTTCTAAAAGCTTATTAAGCTTAACCCAAAAGCTTTTATCACTAACACTTATGCAATTTAAAAATTATAGGAAACTGACATCTGTCAAAACGTGTGTCAATGTATTGGTATTAAGCCGGTGCTAGTTTAAATCGTAAACAATTGTTGTTTTAAGTATTTTTTATGTATTAAAAAATTATTTTTACATTATAAATACATAACGAAAACGTTAAATGTGTTTCGATAATCTATTTACTCAACATTTTTTAACATGACAATTCACCTCAGAAAAGTAATTAAGGTTTAAACATTTGTAAACAATCCCTTTAGGAAAGGCGACAGTAACGGTCCGACGAGTAATAACATTTGACATTTGGAGTAAACAAAGCCATTGCGCAGTCGTCAGAAAATTGGTGGAAATTAGAAAGAAGTAATCTGAGAGAAAGAGACACAATTAAATTAACATATGTTAATCAGTTTTATAGCATCTAAAATAAATGACCAAATGCTAATTAAATGTGGACAGTGGGGTCTGAGTCTCAAATTCAGTATGTCAATTTTAACATCGAAAAAATTTGTAGAGACAAAGTTTAAAATCATTTTCTTACTTCGCCTTTTCTTGGTACTGTTAACTGGCACTTTAACTACCCTTCTATGAGAAACCAATCCTACATATTTTTTGAAGCTATAGCTAGTACTTTACATTTTTTTAATTATTTTAATGCATATATTAGAGACAAGTATGACACTAATCGTTGACGTGAGTTGAGTAAATAGGTTTACTTTATAATAGATATAAATACAATTTAGAATGGCACTACATATGCTGGGTAATATTTAAAAATGTGTGACTTTATGGTACTATCGATGCTATAATAATTTATTTTCCTACTTTACAAATAAATTAGTTTTATTTACTTTTTAAAGATACCTTATTTTTATTCATGTTTTTATATATTTTTTTATCTGACCCTTTTCGTTAAACAATTCAACGTTTAATATTTTTTATTATACTCTATATTATACTCCATATAAAAATATTATTTATATTTAAGTAATACGCTATTAAAGCACCCCGACCTAAAAGATCTATTGTGCGCCTAAAGGCCCAACTAGGACAATTTTAGACTATTTATAAATCTTGTAATTGCTGTGGGCTTAATTTTACCTATTTGACTTGAGACCAATATTCCGCTTCCAAGGTAATCGAGTCTACGTCTTGCCACCGCTGGGCAGTTGCATAGAACATGTCCTGATGTTTCCTTCTCTTCATGATAGAGTCGACAGGAGTCACTATCTACCACACCTATAATTTTCATGTGGTAATTAAGTCTACTAATATTAATATTAAATGTTAAATATATATTATTGTCATTCATACCGGACAGATTGTAATAAAATAAATGGATTATAAAAAAAAAAATTTTTGAATTAACAAAAAGGGACCTATAACCAGATTAAAATATATATAAAAACCATTAATTTTTATTTTATTTTTTAATTATTTTTAAAAATAAATTTCATTTTCAGCTATATCAAATTTTTGTAATTTTAAAGTTGAAACAAACTCTTTTTAATTGATTAATATTGCAAGAGCAGAAATTCAAATAAAATCTGCCCGTTTAATCCCCACAACCATTTTCTTTAATAAATTAAATAAAGCATCACTTAAGAAGTCCTTAATTTTAGTATATCCATGAGATATATGCAATAAGAGTATTTGTATTTTTTTGTGTAGTATATTATGCATCCATCAATGCTGCAAGATATTAAACCTTTAAGCCCAGCATTCTTTAAACTGATCATAACCTATTCCTATTAAAATATTTCTAAGAATCTTTCTTTGAATATTTCTTTGAATATTAATAAATTTTTATAGTATAAGAGATATTATAAGGTATAGTATAAGAGCACAAAGAACACATAATAGAATATAACACAACAATAACACTAAGAAATAAGACCAATCGATCTACTAAACACAATAGCTATGGGCTATTATGTTTATTCTAACTCGAATTGCTATCGCTAAGGACCCATGGGCCAATGCATAGCCTGGTAGCCTAATTCATATATTATTACAAACAATTATTACAAACAATTATTATTATATATATATTACAAACAAATATCAGACAATACACTCTTCATAGAAATTAAAAAATATTTAAGTGCTCTGGCAGTGGCTAATAAAAAGTACTTTTTTATAGACAATTTTGACAATTTAATATATTCTTATAACGTAATCCCATATGATATGTAATAGTTTTAAATGTACTATACTTGACTTTACCAATTGTTAATAGTTCTACCTAATTAAACAAATAGAAATTAAATGCTGAGAAAATAATATTTAATGATTAGAAGTTCTATAAACTGGAGTTTCTATAAAGGGAGTTTGCTTACACGGTCAGAAAAACTATAATTTGTAATACCACATTACATTAATTGCGATCTTAGCAAAGACTATACCTAAAAAGCTCTGTTACGTTGCATTTATTGATTCATATAAGCTTCTGGTGACATTAGGCTCTCTAGTATATTCTATGAATTAAAACACTACATTGTGCTCTCTTGTATATTCTATGAATTAAAACATTACATCGCTTGCAATTTTGCAAATTTCTTACTCAGAAAGAGAGACACAAGTACTCATATCAACCAATAAAATAAAAGCCATTAAAACTATATATAATTTTATTTAGTTTACAATTGTAAGAAACACTTTATTATACAATATATATAATAAGACTTAGGTATATATAATAAAACTTTTTTATACAGTTTGTAAAAAAAATATGAAACGTACAGAAATCGCAACTGGACCATCATATAAAATGCCCCTGCAGAAAAAAAAGCACATGCTTATAAGACATAAATATGGTATACCATATATACTAAATTTTTCGTGTATTTCTAAACATATGAAAAATCTCTTTTCATTTATACTGAAATGTTAATATTAATTTCTATATTTTAGTGGTTCTTTTAACAAAAGATTAAAATGTAAAATCATAGCTAAATATCATAATTACATTTAAATCAAAAAGTTTCAGTAACGGGTACTTAGTAATTTTAAACTTTATTTCGTATTATTTTATTATTAAATATTTTCGACTACTCAAATATTCCTTAGTTTAATTTAATATTAATTTTGAATAATTTACCATTTTAACCATGTACCTATTAAATACTAATTTTTTAAATAAAAATCTTGTATATATAACATATATATAACATATATATATAACATATAACATATATATATTATTCAAGTCTCATAACAGAGCACCTCTATAAATTTCTGGCATAGTTGGAAGTATAGTAGTGTAAAAACAACTTCTTTTAAACGTAGGTCCGCAAAACTGACAATTCCATATATATTTAACACGCACTACTTTCAATACACTACTTAATAAGACCTAAAGCTTGACACATCATAAAATAGTTTTGTATATATGTTTATTTTCCCTACATATATCTAGTTTCTTTCACAAAAACTATAATATATATTGTTTTTACTATTTTATTAAGTTTTCTATATATACAGCAACAACATTAAACCAATATATATATGTATTAAGTAATTAAACACAAAAGCACTTTTTTCTGCTGGGCTATTTAAGGAAAATTTATGCACATAAAAATTTATAATTCTCAATCAGTTAAGAAATATTTATA
>NC_051846.1:146015542-146159495 GCF_002237135.1 Teleopsis dalmanni | reverse complement strand
ATTGACACTACGAACTGTGAACTGTAAAAATTTTTTAGCAATTGAAGGCACTTATAAGTAAGTAAAAAAAATTAATGATTTATTTTTTAAAAATTTATTGAATTATTCAACAATAAATAAAGTTTTATTTGCTTAAAAAAGTTATAAATTGATTGCTTAGCGGCATTAATAAAATAATTATTAATAAATACATTTATAAAATTTACATGTAATATACACGCACAAATACATTTAAGTTTTTATACTGCACAACTATAAAAAATTTGTTTATAAAGTACACAGTTTATAAAGATCATTAAGCAACTAATAGTGTGTGTTGTTTCAGTAATTATGATCACAGTGAACTTAAGTATTTAAAGTCTCTAAGATTAAATGTATTTAATGATTGTATAAAAATTACATATCGTGGTTTTTAGGCAATGAGAAGTGAACATATTGTTTAGTAGGTAAAAATTCTAAAGGTGAACTAATAAAGTTATTAAAAGTGCGATAAGATGCATTTCATAAGTACTTATTTTTACAAGTGAGTGAAGTTCAGTCTTATTTTTATACTATTTAATTTTGCTACATACTCCTTACTCTTTTCGCTTGCTCGGTGTGGTTAATGTATGCTATGTACTTGTCGACTAGACCAACGACTATCTCTTCTACACGGATTAGTTCGTGGTTGTGTTTTGCGTTTCTTGTCTAGTTTTGTAACGCTGTGCGTAATCATGACGTCGATCATTAAGTTCGCAGGAAAGCGTGGAAAAAAATGTAGAACTCACGTTTATCAGTGCTCTGCCACCAGAAATAACGCAAGTACACTCTATCTCGGTTGGACGTGCGATATATAGTTTCTTATCCGATTACTATATTTTAGTTAGTTCTCGACACTTTTCCGAATTCTTCTGCAGTTTATCGTAGTGGCGCGAAGGACGCCGGTAGGTTAACAATAGATTTTCAGTAAGTATTGCACTCTCATAGTCAATTTCGGATTAATAATACCTGTTCGTCGTCAGATGCTGCGATGATGTTTTAGTTTTTTCTCCGTCTCATCACATAATCCCGGCATAATGAATTCTCAAATGATAAATAAAATTTATATTCCTTGTCAAGCATCTCATCGCATTCACTTTCCTTATATGGGCAACTGCAAATTAAATTAAAGAGAGATTAATAATTTTTTAATGTTTATATTATAATATTTTTACTAACAAATGTTTAATTTATAAATGTTAATGTTGCATATATGTATAAATATTTAATAATTTTAATTAACTTAATTATAATAATCATTCTTATACTATGTTTCTACTGCTCACTTAGTAAATTACTTGAGTAACTAAGATTTTATCGTTTCCATTGATAAAAGTTACTTATTGAATTTTTTTTTTATTTATTAACAAACTGTCTTTATAGAATCACTTTAAATTAAAGCCTAACAATAAGTTTTAGAATTTTAAGGACTAATAACATTACATTACAAATTATTTTAAAAAACATACTATAATGATTTATATAATGATTTGTAAATTATTTAACGAGGCTTTCGAATAAGTAGCCAGGTCTTAAACAGGATAATCCTTAGGAAAGCAAAATGGCAGTCTATCATTCCGTTTCAGCATAGAGGAATTTATCATATTAGTAAGAGGTCTAGCCAGCGAATTCACATGGTTTTCAAGATTTGAAATATGTTTCTGCCTTATTTTCTTGATTTTAACCATCGGAACTTCCAAATCGAAATGTATGCTCTCATTTCTGATAAACTAGGGTGCACCAACCATCTGTCTTAGAATCATTGCTTGAGCTCTTTCCAAGATTTCTACGTTTGCCGAACAGGCATTGCTATATAACTTATTGCATGTGAAAGGAATTTTATGTGTGAGAAAGTTCTTTAAAAATACTAAGAGAGCTTATGTTTGTTTAAAAAAATTTCACTCAATGTAATATCACACAAAAAATTGAATACACAATTGACATATTACATATTCAATTTATAAAAGCTGTTGTTTGTTTACAATTTACATAAAAATCATTTAACGATTATTTAAACTTTTGATAATTTCCCCTGTGGGAAGTTTATTTTTAAGGGTTGCATTCAAAATTTTTTGCCTTAAATGAGTTGATTTATTGCTAATGAGCTGCTTTATATGAAAGCTTCTTGTATGGATTTACCATACATCCTCATTAGTGGCTATAATGAATAAAATCGTATAAATGAGACAGTGTGAATGTGCTATTAACTTAGCTAAAAAGGATGAATGCTCTTTGTATGGCTAATTAAACTTAATTAGCGAGCTTAAGTAGATAAACTGGTCTAATGAAGGCAGTGGAAACATATAATATCATAGACCAGAATGCATATGGAAGTTATTTTCCCTCACTACCTATTTGTTAATATTAATATTATTAATGTTTATCTATACGTTATTACAATAATTGTTCTCAATTACATTATGAGACCATACTATATATTTCTCTGCAAAATATATTTAAAAACTGCTTATTACGTTGTAACTAATTAGTGATAATGCAAATTTCCTAGTACATTAAAACAGGAAATAAAATAAAATATGATAGCTTTAAAGCTTGATAAATTATTGTTACTGAAAGCTTTAATAAATTAATGTAATAAATGAACAAGTAAATGCATAATATATTTATATACATATGCGAAAAATAAACGAGTTTCATATTAAGTACATTAATATACACAATTTGATATTAATTCTTATTATTGTCGCCTATATATGTTGTATTCCTTATATGAAATAATTCATCACAGAATTTTGACGTGCGCTAGGTATTAGGTATTCGTTATATTTGACATCAATGTTAATAAATTTAAAATAATTAATAATTTTAATTAGAGCACAATATATTCCTGTTGAGTCTTTTTCAAGTTAGTACATCTGGGCACTTTTACTCTTTGCTATCTGGGGGATTTCTGCAGAGTTCCACCCTTCTCATTGACTTATTTATGTATTCCTCAAAAACTTTGTGTTTATTCGATGACCGATCTGCGCACCGCCCCGTGCGGTTAGATATTATTCTGAGATTAGATAGTGCTAACTAGAGCAGCCTGTCGGTTTTTGCGAATAGCTTCCGAGCTCTGTCCCTTATGTATTTTCTGACCCGCTCTATTCTAAGGTCTACAGTTGTAATATAGTAGATCACTCGTCATATTGGATAGTATAAAAATTTTTAAACCATTCACAATGATAATTACAAATCACGATATATTATTTATAGTAAATAGTCGGCTTTTCGCAGACTCTTACGAAATTCAATTTTACCGCATTAAGATTACTAAAAAGTGTTGAATAAATGGTAAATGCAAAATTAAAGTTTAGACTGTCTTGTGGGTACGTCAAAAATACAGCCTCAAAACTTCCTCAAGTTTTAATGGGCAACTAAAGAAATATACGCGTTGGTACCGTTGTTATGACCGTTAGTTTAGTGTGGTCCAACTTTTATTTGATGCAGTTACCTGTCAATTGTTCAACTTAAAATGATTTGGTTTAGCTTATAACAAGAACAGCAGGAACTTATAATGTACATGATTCTTTTAGTTCAAATAAATTAGCAATATTTTCTTCCGTATCATCAACGCCGGCTTTGCAACAGTGTGGATACCCTTAACGTGCTTCAACCATGTTTTTCCATACCACATAATCGTACAAATTACATTTTATAAAATATAAATAAATAATAAATAATATGGTTTTGTTTCAACAACAAGTCCCATAAATAAATACCATTCAGTCAATTTTTTTTGACTACTGTTTATAGAAGAATGCAATAAAAGATATATAAGATGTTGCCATTTAAGTGGAACAGAGTTTTTCTAAACGCATGTAACTACAAAGAAAACTTACTGTCCTTCGAATAAATACCAGAGTGTCAACTTTTAAGGATTTCTTAACATCATAGGATGTTTTATAGGTATAGATACAGATATGGGTATAGGATTTTCCGATCTAAGAGCTGATATTTTTTCGGAGACAGTTTGTTTGTTGAGCTGATAACACAGACCATGATAACCCGTTAAATAACCCAGTAACAACCTGACCTAGTATTGAGGAAGGACGCACACTATCGTACCTATACGAACAACTCAGCTAACATAGTGGATACCTGAAATATTGCCTCCAGATATATTGTGTGTAGTAAACACATATTGATGTTCTCTTTATAACTAGATTTAAACAGTTGTTAACTGTTGTATTGGTCTTTCTTTACTTTTTCAGAACTCCATTGAGTTTTTATTTTTTCTAATCAGAATCAATCGATATAAGTCAAACAAAAAATTTTGTTTAATTTCAGAACAAACAACCAATATGTTTTTAACTGTAGACTAACCGATTTAAAACTCCAGAATTTAATGTATCAAGCCATTTTATAAAATTACACGCAATCTTTTTTCTAGGTAACAAATCCAGGTCATTTTATTTTGGATCTGTAAGCATAATAAGAATTTTTTGCAGATGAATATGTAATTGACATTACTAAACCACTATACCATTACTCTATTACTGTAATACTGTTTACTCTTGGACTTACAGAACCTGTTTACTGAATTATTGTATGGATTTTGTATGGGATTTTGAAAAATAGCACATATTGCTGTAAACTTGTTGAATTAAATACAATAGTGTAAACAGAACACCAGCTGTTATTAAAACATATAGAAAGGTTTAAAATCTTCAACATTATTATTACAAATCTGCAGAGCTACACAACATTTACTGACTCATCAGCACTCTGAATACCGGACCTCGAAGCTATTTTTTACTTTAAATT
This sequence comes from Teleopsis dalmanni, assembly GCF_002237135.1. Taxonomy (NCBI): domain Eukaryota; kingdom Metazoa; phylum Arthropoda; class Insecta; order Diptera; family Diopsidae; genus Teleopsis; species Teleopsis dalmanni. The sequence goes on along the minus strand of NC_051846.1, from coordinate 146,154,710 downwards.
TATTAAAAATTAGTTAAAATTAGAACAAATTAAGTATTCGACTTTAAACTTAGTTAAAAAATTTATGTACTCAAGTAATGGTAACAATTAATCTAAATTTGAAATTAATTATTATTCTTGATAAGGTTCTGATTATTTTTCCGTTAAAATATGTATATCCCAATATAAATGGAAACCAAATATGACAGATTCTTAAAATGATAAACATGCTAAATTTGATATATCAAAAATATTTAATTAATCGATGTTTTATGATTAATATCAATTAAATAACTATAAGTAGCCCATAACTTATTTTTATGGTTTCAATAAAAAAAGGAACTGAGTATATTTTAGCTTTCACAGCTGAGCACAAGAGGGCGTGGCGCAGTCTTGAAAAACGTTTTGATAAAATCTAAATAGTCGGTTTATCAAATACGTGCTTTAATGATTCAAATACTTTTATTTGTTTTTTATGTCTAATTATGAATGTTGACGAATGTTGAATAATAACAATAATAAGTAACTTAAAATATAAAATGGAATGAAATAAAGTTATAAGCTCCATAAAAATATAAATTCAAAATAAAAAAATTTGTAAAAAATATCAAAAGTCATACTTGTACATTCATTTAGCATTTCATTTCAAGCGTTAAAGTTAATTAACTATTTCCATTAATCATGAAGGGTCAAAGTTTGTTTTTTTAATTTATTTTGAGCAGCAGAAACGTTTATACAGATGTTTTCTAGAGAAGTTTTTTTTCATATTATTTGATATTAATTTTTCTGGAGAAACAATAATTTTGCTTATATTCTATATTCTTCTAAATGTCATTTCAAATATAAATAAAGAATGTATTTTACCGGGGTCATATACCCCGTCATTCACAACATATGAGTTCACTACAAATACCTTTTTACCTTGAAATGTATCTAGTATATTATAAACACAAGTATCTTAAAATATATCTAATAAAGATTTTATAGATTTATACTTTAATGTTAAAATTAAATGCATAATTGATTTAATATAATTAACTAAGTAATTTAGTCACACGTTAAAAATGTGTATAAAAATAAAATGAATTTATTACAAGTATGGAAGAGTATGGAAGAACTTTTGGCCAGATTTAAGTAAGAGCGAAGACATTGGACGATCTATCAATATGGTGAATTAGTGGAAGAAATAATAGAATTAGCGAAACAAACAGGTTTACATGAGGTAAATGTGAAAGACATCGAAGTAATAGTTCAACAGCTAATCTTTCTAATGAACTCAAGGAATCTACTGAGCAAGAAGAAAACAAAAATATTGATAGCAGTGATTTCGAAGAAAAGCAAAAAGTAATTCTCATGGGAAAGTTTGACCACTACAACTGAAATTATGGACCCATTTGTTGAAAATGAGAAGTTCAAAATCAAGACGGGATGTTATAGATAACGCAAAAGAAAAACGCAAACTACATTAGATGCCTTTTTGACAAAAAGGCAGAAAATTGGAAACACAGAATAGACAAAATGGTCTGACTGACTTAGAATTTTATTTGTTTTTATATATATTCGTTTACATTGCTTTTGTTTTTGTAAGAAATAAACATTTAGTTTTATTATTATTAAAAAAAAAATAATTATTAAATTTATAACCTAAGCAATTTTCTATCAATTTTCCCCTAACCCCATTTATATGTTAAGATAGCATCGTTTAGCGCTGTACACTCTATTTTGATGGAACGTATCTTACGCGCTAAGCAAGATCTTACTGTACTTTGTGGACGACAGTAATGAAGAATATGTTAATTAATAATCCTTGGCAATGGAATAAAAAAAGAAGAAAAAGAAAATAATAGTGCCGTGGAAATTATGGAAATTATCTAAAAGAACGAACATAAAAAGTATGCATCGTAAATTTTTCGTTAGGAAAGCGTTTCATATAAAAAAAATATTCAATGTTTTTTTTTAATTATTTTTGATATAAATTAAATGATAATACCAAAAACATGAAAAAGTTTTAAGCATTAAAATATTTTAATTATCATAAAATCTATAAAATTAAGCCAAAATAAACTTCATATTATTTTAATTTTTTTGACTTTATTATTTATTTATTATTTTATTTTATTAATATTTTTATTCAGAAGTAGGATATAATGCTAATTTAAACACATTAAATAATCAGCAGGCCCCTAAAAGTTGTAGTAAAAAATCATTTAACTTTCTTAACATATCTAGAATAATTTTATTTATATAATACAGTTAAGGTTTAAAATATCACAAATACTTTTATTGATTTAAAATAACGCAATAAATAAAATAAATTTTATAACCTAAATATATATAAAAGTCAATGAATATGTAACTGAGTTATACACAACAAACAAATTAAAAACTCTTAATTAATTAATAAAGAATGCAAAAAACAAAAAAATAAATTAATTAAATAAAGATTGTAAATGGTGTTGTAGTCATACTTGATGTCAATTAAGTATTTATTATACTTGAACTTTGTAAATTGTTATAGACACTATACGTGTACTCGTATGTTTTCCGAAATATTATACTAATTTCCTAAAATTATATCTAACTATTTTCCTTTTTTAAATTTAATAAGAGAATCTGTGTTCAAATCAACAATAAATAAAGTTTTGATACCTAGATGAATATATATACTACTATATATACTTTTCCAGTACTTTGATCTACTAACGTCAATGATTAGTAGAGCAATATTTGCTATAATAGACACTTTATAGAAAAACGCAATAGAAAAACAATCGTTATATATTTAGTTGGCGTATATAATTTACTCTGAACCATAATTATGTTATATATGTTGCGATAATTCCAGTACAGTCGTTAATACTTGAGGGGTACACAAAGTAATATTTGAACATATTAGACATCAGATATATTAAAATAGAGCGTTTGAAGAAAAAATATCTGGAACTAGCAGAAAATATCGCGAACTTGAACGTTCATAAGTACGTATTATTTATAATATTTATTGATAAAATTAACATATCGCAACTGCTTTAATTTGATAAAGCTTATTCATTTCACATATTTTACTGCAAGCACACAGATATATTAGTCATAAAGTCAAATTAGTCATTAAAATAATAGTAAAATTATTTATGGCCTTCCCTAATGCTAGATTTTTTTATAATGAATAAATAACATAACTTAAATAAAAATTATTACTTTTGAAAAAAATTTAACTGGTTTTAAAGTTTTAAATGAACATACCTCAAATCACCACATTCTCCATATATATCCACATCAACAAAGTTCTTTAATGCTTCTGCTAACTGTTCTCGCTGCGATAATGTATTACAATGCGAAACAAACCAAGCAGCAGTTTTGTTCTTTCCGGACCATAAATTCCATATGGCTGTATTATTATATTCATCCGGTGGTTCACGCCAAATCGGTGCCGACTTTGCTGTCGGTGCGACAATAGCACTGTTTGTTTTATCGAAAAAATACATATACGGCCACAATATATCTGAATCTAATCTATATGTCATTGTTAGATTGTAAAAGTAGTTTTCATCATTCAGTACATGCTTGGTTTCACCGGGTGGTTCCATTAGAGCGAAAACATAAAATTGATTGTCGGCACGCTTGGCAGGCACTGATTCAATCCAGTAAAAAGGCTCTGCAGTATGAAAGACTATCGCATCATACATATCCACAGATGGAAGAAAATCCTTTACATTCGTTATTTCACATTTGTAAACAGGACATAATAGTTCATCACGAAAATACGCTGGACCAAGTGTATCTTCGGGTAAGCTCCACCGTTTATTCCCAAAGAAACTATTCCAAAACAGAATAGTTCGTGTTGAGCCCCGGTTTGTGGTTGGATATTGGGCATACTTTTTAACTAACCGGTATTGGTTGAATTCCGGCATAATTTCCAATACCGTACCCATCACAAATAGAAACACAAGTACAGAGCACAATATACAACAAATTAAAATAGTTCGCCGTCGGTGATAAAACATTTTTGTCACGTATTTTTTCGAAAGCGGGTTTGTAGCGCGCTCGATTAAAGGTACTGTCGTCGGATCCAATGCCTTCTGCATGGTAGCGAGACGTATTTATCACAGCAAAGAACTTTCCGTACTAAATGCAAAACAAACTAAACATTCACTCGCAGGCGTAAGTATGCAATGAAATAGATTAGGAAACATGCGCGGTCAGTAAACGCCATAGATAACATTTTAGACTCTTAATAATTAATAGTTTGTGTGTTGGCTTCACACACATTTCTTGGTGCTCGACGAGCTTTTTTCTTCAATTTAGTGTTTAAAATAATTCCAAAATTTTATCGATAGTTGTGCGTGTTAATATTGAATATTTGCACATTCATGATTTAATTCTAATGACGGGCCTCGATAAGATACCACTCCTGTGACTCTCACACACTCAGTTACTTAACTCTGCAATAAAAACACAATATATAAGAGTATATTTAAGTAAAAATACAATCTGTATATATATATAATTTAAGTAAAGTTCATTCATAATAACAAACTATTTTTTATTCATAGTAAAATTATAAGATTATAAAGTAAAATTAACTCAGAACTCCACTACGTGAGCGTAAAGAAACACATAATTAGAAAAACTGTCAATGCACCCAATGCACCCCTCTGTGTTTATAGTATATTTTACTGAATAAATTAAAAAAGAACCAAATGTTTTTAATTTAAAAGCTAAAATGATTAATTACGGTAGTTTTGGATGAGAAACGTAGTTCATAGCACTCACGGCATTATATGGGGTAATGCACACTTCTAGGCTTATCAGGCCGCTTGAATAAAATCAAAACTTATACTTATACTTAAGGTTCTTATACTAAAATTTATATGGGTCAAATAATCCATTTAGAAAATTTAATTTTCCATAGCTTATGTCCTACACATAAATGTGGTGAAGAATATACAACAATATTGAGGCAGACACAAAAGTTGCACTGATTGAGATTTGATCAACTATCGATATAGATTTGTGGTTGTGGTTGGTCTTTGTGGTTATCAGCTGTGCTTGACATAAGGTTTGTGGAACTGTAGATTTTAATGCGGCTGAACTTTGTGGTTATCATCTGCAGTTATCATCTGTGCTTGGCATGAAGTTTGTGGAACTATAGATTACAGTAAGGATGAACCTTATGGTTGTTATCGGCGGCTAACGTCTGTGCTTGACATAAACTAACTTTGTGGAACTGAATATTCCAGTGTGGATGAACTTTTTGGTAGATATTAAAGTTATTTATTCTGTATGAATTATTTATAACTCATTATGTGGTACTACAAATAATGTAGGCTCTCGATGTAATGAAACATATATCAACTTTCAGACATTTTAAGACTTAAGAATAAAAAACTAATCCTAAAGTAATAATTTATATATCTTTTTATTATTTAAAAAAAAAAAACTTTTTGTTACTTTCGTTTGTCTATTTAGTAATAAAAATAATAAATACCTCAACCTGTATTACCTTTAATAGAATGAATATACGTTCTACGAAAATCCTTGAGTGCATACCTTAAAATCACAATATGAAGAATCGATATGGAGATATCCGTCTATATGTCAATCTTTGTTTAGGCATTGTTTATGTTAATATTTTTAATTGGTGTAGAACTTAAATTGAAAGAAAAAGAAACCCAAATAAGACAAAAAACTTTTCCGAACTTGGAATTTGGGACTGAAATTTTTCATAAATTTTTTAAATATTTAAGACCTTATCGCTTGCATGGTGCATGTACTTTGAATATTTTCACAAAAAACACTATCAGCGATAAATTATGATCAATGGACTTCACGACAGCTTTCACAGTTTCATTCCTGGAGACAATATATTAACAATATACATATATATATGTTCTTTTAATAATTACAATATAGTTAATTCTCCAACAATATTATATATATAGTATAGTATCGTTATAACAAATAGCTTAACAGACTCTATTCACCAAGATATAGAAAATTAAATCAATATATATATAGTAAATAAATATATAGTATAGTATCGTTATAACAAATAGCTTAACAGACTCTATTCACCAAGATATAGAAAATTAAATCATTTATTTGTGGTTCTGTGTCGAGCGCGATTGATAATAGACATTTCAATTTTCTTTATTATTGAAGATATATAGTCCACTCACACAACCAGTCCAATAAAAACCAGCCTTCACCGTTTTTATTCCATATATACCGTTATAGGGTTACAATGTGGAATATTTCAGTAATATTTTTTATTGAAATTTATTTCAAATACGTACATATAAACGATGGTTGGATGTGAGTCTTTCGATCATGGTTTGGCAACTATTACTTAATAAAGATATGATGATTTGTAAGATTGATTATATGTTTTGGATGCCGTTTAAACATCAACTTGGCCTCCACATTCTTAAATAGTCTTTGCGTAAAATTTAGTGTATATACTTTTTAAAAACTGACTCTATTCATTTGACGGAATGTAGAAAATTGAACGTCTATAATATATTCCATAGGTGGCTTATAAGGTCAGCTTACACTATTAAGTTGTTATTGATAAATTTAAATTTGTTTTTTAATTTAATTTTTAATTAAAACAAAATATTGAATTATATAAATAATAAAATTATAAATTGTTTTTCACCAGATGTGTGCAGATTACAATATAGCTGCTATATATAGCAATACGAAATAATCCAAAATCTATTAAAATAGTTTAAATTTTATTACCATTTTCGCTTTTTTTCCAATACTGATAACAATGCGTATTAGTAAATATTTTACCATATGATTTTGAACTGATAAAACCACAATAAAGTATGTAAAAATAATATATGGGACACCAACTGAATAAATAAAAAACGTTGAAAAAGTGAAAATGTACAATTTAGCTTGATTGTAAAAAGATAAAATTTTATTTTAAATATTTAAAAAATATATATTGAGTTATATTGCATCAAATATGATGTCATGAAATTTTCATCATTTAAGGGTTTCTAAAGTCGTCAGTTTTGATAGGTTATAAAAACAATATTTAATTAATTTTTGTAAATATAGAAAACGGTTTAATTTTTTATTTTACAATGGTTCTATCCGACATGACATAGGCTTTTAGATTTCACTTCATTCTATTTTGATGCATCATAAATTTGTCAAAATTTTGGGCCTTCAATAGAATATTTTACTCACACGTTTCGGAGTATAGTATGCTGCTCTTTTTTCAACACCTAATAGAAATAGTTCACACCTGAAACTCCTAACATACTTGAGAGAGATGCTGTGCATTGAAATGCAAATAGTTCGATCATTTTAAAGAAAGTCAGATCTGTCAAACATTTCTGGAATTTGAATTTGTATTCAAAATTCACTCAATATTACAAGAAATTAAATTATGTCTTCCCCTATCCTTAATCAATCATCACCCATCTACATCTAAACCCATGTATGCGTCTTCTAAATCATTTCGTGATATTTGCTTTTAGATCCCAGCGAGTTACAAGAAGAACATCAATATGTTTTCATAATCGCTTTAATAATAAAGTACTTAACTCAGGGATTTACTATATAGTTACTTTATTGCTCAGAACAATGCGTAACTGTCAATATCTATTAGTAATTGCTCTTCTTTTTTGGTATGTTTTTTTTCATATTCGTATTATTTCGTATTATTTCGTATTATTGAAATCATCTTAGTCCCACATTCAATCACCATGCCCTCTATCTAAACACTTGACAGAAGTTATTTAACAATGAGATGACAAGAAACAACGGAATTTGGCGTTTTCTAAATATTTAGGTTAAATTCATTACTCTTATTCTCTTAAACTCTAATATACTTTTATTATATACTCTTATGCGTTGCTCTTATTACAGTTCACTATATGTCATGTTAGTTCGGTGGTCCAGCAAGCAGAAAATACATTCAACTAGCGAGCAGTAATGAGATGAAGTTGAGTTGAGCAGACAGATTTATGATCAACGCATAAATCAACGGCAGGCTCTAGCTACATTAGACAACTACTCTCACTCTCGCCCAATGGATAAAATACATACCCAGCGACTCTAGCTTTACCGTGTGCAGCACTCAAGTAATGCATTTGCTCGACTTCATTCCAGCAAATTTCTAGAATGAGCTGCGATATATTTCTAACTACTGTATTTAGCTACTATTTAGAAAATAGTAGTGAGAAAAATTTTTAATTTAAAAAATTTTTTATTTTTAATTTAGTGTGTTCGTAGGATTTCCATACTGCTGTTTCGTATACCTCTTAATATCAATAAACCAATAGATGTTTATAAATACCACTGATGATAGATATTTGGTATCCGAAACAGCACTACTGTCAACTCAAGAATTCACTTGATTGAAAATTTAAAAAAAAAATTGGGTTGAAAATTTCCTTGTTACTAATCTTGTCTTCTCTTCGATATAGATTTCTTGTCACAGTACAAGAACAGTTTTTAACTACAATTTAATGAAAATGGAATGGACTGAGGAACAGTTTCTATCTATAAATTAATAAAGATGGAACACATTAAGAATATTAGAAGATAGAAAATAAAATCGAGAAGTCAGGAAATTGTGTTACCGTGCTAAAGTCACGAAACCACTCCACAAGTTCGGCGACTAAGTTCCACTTACTATTTCCACAAGTTTTCGCCCTTCATGTGATAGCGGGATAGGAATATAAGAAGAATAAAAAAACAATCTAACATTTTGAATCAAATCAAATTATCCATAAAGTGTTTGAAAATGTTTGACAAAAAAAAGTTTTTACCCAGAATAACTTCTTAGGATATTACAACCATATGGAAGGATATTGAAGGATATTTAAAGATGTACAACAAAAATATCGTTTTTGAGTATTTGTGTGTTTTATATTTTTAATTTTGTTAAATCTTGACTCAACTCACTCACTCAACGATTTCTTTTAGATTCTCGGACCAAGGAATCATCTCCCAAGGTTAAAGTATATTAAAATGTAGCACTATATAATATTTCCTTTAATTTCCTTCAAGACATTAATTTCTGCTTCTAAAAAAAAAAAAACTCTAAAAAAGAACATAATAATGAATCTCAAAATATTGTGAATTACTAATCTACCCATAATAAATATTATGTTTAAAAGAAATTTAAAAAAAAGGATAGAGATATAGGTAGTTTATTATGTCATTAGATTTATTCACAAGATCGGGAACTTAAATCATATGTAATATGATAACATGACTGACATATTTTGAAAATAGTGATTTTTTCCTGAACATATAAAGAGAGGTTAAGCTGTATATTATAGTTATGTATTCATAATTTGTAAATCAAGGGAACTAAAAAGGTTTAGACCAAACATCATTGACCAGACAACGCGTACATCAATTAATTAGGTAATATTAAATATTAAAATAACATGATCGATAAATATTGCATCGATCGAATGAGCACATTCGAATGTGTCGAATATGCTCAATGCAAATAAGAAATCTATTGATACATGGAGTGTTGTGGATTACAGTTATTGATACGATAACCACAGAAAATGTGGGTTTTAAAGCCAAAAGAAGTCTTAGCGACAATAAAACCACTAAGCCCATATAAACGTCTTTGATTGTAATAGTTATGATAGACTGTCGTATTTTGGCGTTCTCTCTTTTTTCTAAAAGAATAAGAAGAAAGGTCTTTCTACACTATAGAACGGTTGCGATTCTTCAAAGTGGCGAGGGTGTTCTTCAATTTGAATGATCATTTCAAAAACCTATTTCAAGATAGGTTTCCTAAATATTAATGTCACTAACGAAAAATTATTGATCACATACCATAGGTTACCTATTTTATGACTGAATAGCACAATTATAAAGTTTCTATTACGTGTCAAGTAAAGATGTAGAGAACAGCATTGAACACAGGGTCAATAATCCAATACTATGTGCAGATTATCGTAACTCCACAAATTTAAAGCAATATGCGTTATTTTTAATACAAAATTTATATAAAAATATGCTAAAATGTAAGAGAAGAGAAATTCAAATTCCTAATTTCATATATTTCAGCCCCCTGATTAGTTGGAAGTCTTTCACAGTGTGATGTTTGAGTTCTTCTTAACTCGTTCCTTAAAGGTGGATTTAGTGGGTTAAAGTCGCACACTGTGACATTCGATGTGTTCCACCTATCGCAAGAAATAAACCTGAAGAACTTCGACAAGCATAAATGTAATATAAATATTTTTAATATTTAATAAATATTTGTATGAAATTATGTATATCGCAAATGAATTTAATTTAAAAATATAATTTTTTTCAAATTTAAATACATATTTTATATTTTAGAGGATTTTCCTTATTACTTCCCATCTGCTCACAGGTATTTTTTTATATCTTAATCATTTAAGATATAAGTTAAGATTTAAGAAAATTTTTGCATAAATTTTTAAATTAATTAAAATTAATTGTTGAATTAATTAAAATTGAATTAATTTTAAGTTAAAATTAAATAATCATTAAATTTCTTGTTTACTAAAATTTTTTTTTAATAAATAAAATCAATATTTTAATAAATAAAAATTCAATTATAATTGAATTTAATTTTTTTAATTAAATTAATTTTTTCATTAATTGAAGTAAGGTTTGTAATTAATTAAAATGAAAATTAGTTTTTGTATTCATTTAATCTAATTTTTAAATTAATTTAATTCAATTTAATTTTTAAATTAATTTAATTTACAAACAGAATAGTATTAAAATTTTACCATTAAAACATAATAAAAATATAATTAATTAATTCAATTATTCTACAGCTGGTTTATGATTTCGTTCTTATATAAACACAGTAAGTGAATTTGTTAATAAAATTCTTACAGTAAAGTAACCAGACTCCCGAAAAATGTGCGAACATAAAAGTCAAGTACGGCTTTGGGTCAGTTAGCAAGTGAACACTGACTCTGAGCTTCAAATTGGACAGGGCACAAGTTCGATTCCTGGTATTTGCAGTCCCAAAAACTTCACAGCAAGTAAATTTGTTAATAAAACTTTTACAGTAAAGTAACAAAGCTCCCGTAAAGTGTGCGAACATAAAAGTCAAATACGTCTTTGGGTCAGTTAGCAAGTGAACACTGACTCTGAGCTTCAAATTGGACAGGGCACAAGTTCGATTCCTGGTATTTGCAGTCCCAAAAACTTATGTAGGAAATATTAAATGAAAGAAATTATTTCAAAAGACCACTGATGATGGGTGGTCGGCAATACTCGAAACAGCTGTATGGTAAGCCAAAAATTCAATTAATTAAAATAATATAAAATGAGTTTTCGTTGTTATAGTTCAACTATTGTTCGAAAAACCTCTTTATAAATTAATTTAGTTTTTAAATTAATTTAATTTAATTTTAAATTATTTTAATTTAATTTTTAAATGATTTTATTTTAATTTTTAAATTATTTTAATTTAATTTTTAAATTATTTTAATTTAATTTTAAAATTCATTTAACTTAATTTTTAAATTGTTTTAATTTAATTTTTTTTAATTTTAATAAATTTTTATATTAATTTAATTTAATTTTTGATTAATTTTAATTAAATTAAAATTAATTATTGTAAAGTAAAGCGTACAAATCATGCAAAGTATCTGAAATTCATTTTGATTTCCTAACTAAAGAAAATAGAAAATTTCAAATGCAAAAATATTTAGTTGTCTGACTAAATTATACAGTGCATTTGATGAGGTACGATGATTCATATTTAAGTATATATTATTTATTAAATGAATTTTATATATCTAAGTATATATAGAGAATGACATATTTTCCGAAAAAAAAAATTATATTGCGTCTTAATGTCTTGCATACGTTTGGGCTCAAATAATTTAAGTGCAATTCAAAAAAATAAAATAAAAGAATAAAAATTTCGATAGCGATTAGATAAAAACAACACAAAAACAACACAGCCAGTATAATTTCTATGATAAAAAGTTGCATAAGATATTCAAAATATTATACAACAAGCAGTATTGAAATATAAAATATAAAAAATATATTGTAAAAGTAAGTCAAATATAATTATTAATGTATATACATTTTTTTATGCATATAAAAATCAATAATAATTATAATAAATAAACACAATATTTATGGTCAGAACTTATAAAATAACCTTTACGTTAAATGGCCCTTGAACTCCCCACTCATTTCATTTGTTCCACCCTTGACATAAAGCCAAAATTTACATTGAGCCCCTTGAAGGCTGGCTGTAGCCGCGGCAATTACTTATGGCTTTTGAATATTAAATGAATCGCACTAAACTAGTATAAAGTATAAAGTAATAAATCATTAACGCTGCTTAGTGGATAACATAAATAAGTGTAAATAAATCACTAAATCAATATGAAAGCAGGTAATTACCAAAATAATTGCCATCCAAAATCAACATTCAACATTCAACATCAACGTCAACGCATTAATCGAACAGCAATCAACCGGTGAGGTCAGGTCGTCGAACAATCTCCACTCTCACTCTCAGCCCGCACAAACTACATACTAGATAGATGATAGGAGGCATTGTTTGGGGATTTTACACGTCGATGGAGTGTACATTATAGACTATAGTCTTGAATATATGTGTCAATATGGTGAAGAACAAGACGAAGCCATAGACCAGTAAACACTTTATTGCCTCAAGGAAAACCTTCATTTTTATGCTGTGCGACTTTCGCTTTCACTTTTCAATTTTCAATTTCACAAAAACAACAAAAACAATGTTTCAACAAATTTTTTTTTTTTGTTTTTGGCTAAAATTCTTAACGTTTTTTTTTTTGTTTTTTTTTTTCTCGATAAAAACTTAAGCAAATGAAGTCATCAAACGTCGTGTATCGTGACACTTGCCGCGGTTAAAGTGAACTGAGTGAGAATATTTTTAAAATTACTACAAACTGTAAATGCACAAATACACAACTTTAGTTAGCGGCACTGGCGATGATTTTTTGCCAAAACAAGAACGAAATATGCTTATAAAAATCAAAACAAAACAAAACAAAACAAAGCAAAACCAACCAAAGAAAACAACAAATACAATAACAACAATAAAAACAATAAAAACAATCTAAGGAATCAACGGAAACAGCCCTGAACTCTTTCACGTTATAACGAGTACTACTAATTGCATGAGGCGACATGAGACAACAGGCCCAAATGTGCGGCAAAGAAAGTACGAAAATATATACTATATATGTATATATATCTAGAAAATAAAAATAAAAATAAAAAAAATAAAATAAAAGTATGTCTGTATGTACATATAAAAAATAATTAAGCCTTTATGACTTTAACTAGATAAACAACGAACTGATGCAAGCACTACAGTTGGAGAGAACACGACCCGAACAACCGATGTTGTCATTTCTTGACTCACAAATTTATGGCGAAATTTCATCATTGCCTTTTTAAGCAATTATAATAAAAATATGATTAAATATTTAAATTAGTTATTTGCTATAAGTTGGAGTTATAAGTGATAATATATGTAGATATAAATATGCATTAAACGAGTTAAGTATGTATATTGAATGAGTCGAGTCATATTAGATAAAACTAAAAATAAAAATTATATTTAAATATAAGAACTAAAATGATTTTTTAAAAAATTTGAACAAATATTTTTTGAAACTATATATGTTTGTTTTTTTTATTTAATATTATTATTAATAAATAAAAATTATTTTTGAATAATTTTATTCTATATACATAATTTACTTTTATCGAGTTTTAGTACGTTTATATAACTTATGAAAATTAAATCGAATTAATATATTATAGTCTAAATATATTGTTATGTTAGGTTAAGTTATACCTGCAATATCAACGGATCCACTTAGGCATATAGTTCCCTTGTTTTACGCTATTAAATATATTGTTGAGTTAGGTTAGGTTCTACCGGCAAACCCAAAGGATAAGATTAGGCCTATAGTCTCATTATGCTACCATATTAAATATATTGTTAAGTTAGATTAGGTTACACCGGCGATCGTAAGGAATCCACTTAGGCCTATAGTCCCATACCGTATTAAATATATGGTTAGATTAGTTAAGAAAAAAATTTTCAATCCATCTACAGTGTGTATATATGCTAATTAAATTAATTACGAAGTATTATGTTAAATTCCTTTATATTTAAACAAATTTTTCATAAATATTTCGATATATCTCATCATCTAAGTGCGTGTATTTAAAAAAAATATAATTATGCTATTCTTTTTTTTTTATTAAAATAAAACTAATAATATACGCTGTAGATGACTAGATGACTATTATACTCGCAATTTTTAAAAATAATTTAAAAAATTATGAATTATTTGAACAATAGTCCAATTAGCCCATTTCAATATTAAAAACAATAAATCAATTTATTTAATAAAATATATTGTTAAACATCTTTTTATGTAAACAAATTTTTCACAAATATTTCGTTTTATCTATCTCATCATCTTTAGTGTGTATATTAAAACAGAATATAATTATTTTTTTTTTTAATTGCATAAATTTTGTATTCTATAGATGATTATAGACTATAGTCTTACATTAGTGGAAAACAAAAAAAATTTATAATTTTTAAAAATAATATACAAGATTTGGTATTATTTGAACTTTAGACTAATTAGCCCGCTTTAAAACTAAAAATAATAAATCAGCTATTCTTTTTTTTATTTAAATAAATTCTTCAAAATATTTCGATCTAATTCGTAGATCATTTTCAGAATATATTTTTTTTTCTTAAGTTAAATTTAATTTATGAAACATATTTTCAAGTTTGTTTTAATTTAAACAGATTTATAATAAAAATTTTAATCTACATCATTATCTGTGTGTATATAACAAAAAATATCATTTATGTATATAAAAGATTATCACACTAAAGATGATCTACAAACTAGATCCGAAATATTTGTAAAAAATTTATTAAAATAAAACTTTAACAATATATTTTATAAAATTAATTTAATTGAGTATTCAGCTAATTAAATAAATGACCTAAGTCCGGTAAATGTTCATTATATTAATATTGTTATTTTTTTTATATTAATATTGATATTAGTTTTTATATTTATAATGATAGTAATTTTTATATTTATATTGATATTAATTTTTATATTTATATTGATATTAATTGTTATAATTTAATAACATCTATAAATAATTTATTCATCTATTCATTCTATACATCTATAAATATAATATTAATTGTGATTAATTTATAAATATTCTATTCATCTGTTCATTCTATACATCTATAAATATAATATTAATTGTGATTAATTTATTTTTTATATTGATATTAATAAATACGAAACATCTTAAATTAATTTTAACTAATATTTTAATTATGTTTTAAGATATTTATATAAAAATAATTAATAATAAATAAAAACCACGATTCAAATTTCCCAGACGATAGATTCGATAACGAATTTTGATTAATTTCAGTAGTTATCAAATTGTTGTGGTCCCAAGAACGATCGGGTCTACGTGCGGAAGCCACTCGGTCAATTTTGACGACCAAATGCCATTCATTACCCCCCAAAGAGACTACAATCCTTTCAGGCTACAACAACGATAATAGTCATATCGTTATACTTAACAAATTACAATTGTGCCAAATATTTATATTAAAATACAAATAAATAAAATTAAATAGAAACAGTAATAAAATTAGTATAATTACATTTTATATACATTATAAATTTATTATTCAAATGTTTGTTTTATATTAAAACATTAAATAAAACAATGTAAAAGTTTTAAATAATTGTTATGAATATTAAATAAAACTATTTATTTATATAAAAGAAAATTAATTAAATTTAATAGGAACAGTAATTAAAATGAATCTATTTATTTATACTAATATTAAAACAAATTAAAATTAATTATAATTTCTATAAATAATAAAGTTAAATGAAATATTATTCTATATTAATTTTAATGCAATGAAAATGTCTATAAATCTCAATAAGTACTCACTATAACTTTATTTAATATCTATATTAATCTTAATTAAAATGATCCTCCAAATTACTTATAAATGCATATTTTTAATAATTATTATTATTACAATTATTTAAAATATATACATAATTGTCATCTAAATTGTTATATCCAAACATATAATATTTTAATTGTAGTAACTATTAAATAAAATTATTCTCACAAAAAATTTTTTAATTATCTTAGATAATCTAGATAAAATAGATAAAAAATTATTTTAGAAATAATTTATGTCAAATATATATTTTTTTTCATAAATATTTAAGTATTATATTCAATCACTATGACCAAAGTATTAATTACCAAGATGGTTATAATTAAGCTAGAATGGGCTAATTGGTATTTTTTTTCACTAATTATTTCTCACTAATTTTTATTTAATTCAATATTTCCACATTATGATATCATCAGCCAACTAATTAACAGTTAGACCTTTATAAGTTAATTGTCAACAAAATCTAAACTAAAATATTCAAAATATTTAAATTTTATTAAATAGTATATTTATTAATTTTATTTCATATTTAAATACTTTAAATAATTATGACCAATATTATGATACAATTATCACCTAGTTGTCTGGTGATATCATCGTCAGAATAATTGAATTTTATTTATTATTTAAATTTTATTTACTCTTTTCTTATTCTAAAATAACAATATTAATTTAATATATAAATTATTTTATTTAAATAATTAATCACAATCTCTTTTCGATTTATAAATTTTGAAATTTTATTCATTATGAAGCATTAAAAAATATTTTAATAAAAATAAACAAAATAAATGATACATAAAATAATAGATGATAAATCCCAGATAAAAAGTTTGATATATTATATATAATAATTATGAAATAAAAGTTATATTAAAATACTACTATTTTTCATTTTACTTGACAATTTTTATACTCTTAGACTCACAATAACGTTGAACTTCCAGTATAGGTACAAATAGAAAAGTTCTAGGCACTAAAAATTTTCTATTTATATATCTTTCTATATAATTTTCTATTGCATATATAGTAAAATATTTTTAAAAATTTGCTATAAAAGATAAAATTTATCTTAAAAGTATAATTTATACGATATTTATGTATATACATATATTAAAAATGAAGACAGACAAATCAAATTGAAAGTACCTTATCTAAATTTCCATAGAATTCTAACTCTCTAACTTCATCCGCTTATCATTTCTATCTGATATGCAAATATGCGAGTAACGCCGTAAGTTATGGTAAGACCAACTGTAGGGCACTTAGTAAATACAAATGGCATTTATGAAAGCAACAATTGAAATATTTCGTATTTTAATAAAAACACTTGCCGTAGTGCACACGAAATAATTGGTTGATGATGGGGTTGGAGGCACTAAAATATATGATATGGATGGATGGAGTGTTTTTACAAGAGCAGGGCATGATGGGAACTTAACTTCACATAAAATCAGAACAAAAGTTAAAATGTATTTGCTTAGTGCCATATATATTATATATTAACACAGTTTGAGGTATTGAAAATTCATTAATTAAAGTTTTATACAACTAGTATTGCTGAGCATATTATAGGTATAGATACGAGGGATATACTTTAAATTTTCTATAAAATACTTTGTAGAAAATTCTAATTGTCTGATATATGTAATGTATCAGAATACATTAATATTATAAGATATATAGTATAAGAAACCATTATTATTGACTAATTATATCGTAATTAAATAAACAAATGAATTTTATATAAATTGAGTTTAACAAATTGCCTTTATATTTGCACGAAGTATTGATAAAAAAAAATGCCAAAATAATACTATAAAAACCACTGCATGTCCATATTCAAACATTATTGTTGATATTTTTAAAAGCACTATTCTAATAATAATAATAATAAAGATAATAATAATCACTAATAAGTTTTCCAAACTAGTAACCCATTAAATGTGTATTCAAAATATGTAAGCTGCAACCAATGTATATTAAGACTAACTGTCTCTAACCAACTCCTAGGGACTTAATATCTAGATTTGCTAAATGCTCATCAACACCTATACGTAGCTTCCCAAGCTTTTCTATTCTTCCAGAAAACCACATAACTTGTCGGATTAGTGATCGCAAATGATATATGTGAGTGAAGACTAAACATAGCTCACAGCCTAAAATAATTTTTATTTTTCTTTCAATTCTTAAACGTAAAGTCCAAATAAATACTATTGTTTATATAACAACTGCTTCTACTATTATTGTCAAAAGTTTTAACCGACAGTGTACCTAAATGGGGATTTCTTTACTTCATATATCTCTGCGTATATTCATAGTATAAAACACTAATCACGTCGATTTAATAAAAGTGCTGGAAAGAAAATGCTATCAACGGAAGCTATTAAGTACTATTAAGCTGTAGAACAATAGTTGGTTCCCTCGTACTTGTTGATTGTGTTAAATTTATATGGACCCACAAATTTAAGCAATTTACTTTAATTACTTTATATTTGTTTTATTTTGTGTGCTTTAGAGAAATATTTGAAGTTGACTGCACGTACACAAGTTTATTTGACGTTATTTGCTTTGAAGGGGTGTGAAATATTTACGATTTTCTCTATCGACGTTCAGTTCATGACGAATAAAAAGGCAAATGTAAATTAACACTAAAAACACCTACACATTTAATGAACTCTAACGACAAAAAAATACCTAAATTTTCCAACGATATTTTAGTTACTACGTAAAATGATTTTCCTACTAACATTTATATATATAATATAGAGTAAAGATTACAAATTACTGGGATTGATTACAGTTGAATAAATAAATATTAAGAACAGATTGAATATATCTTTTTAAACGCTTCACATATTTATTTCAGAATCAGAATTTTCATAACACTTTTCAGAAGATTTTAAAAACCCTATAAAGTATATGTTCTTTTCATCGTCAATTTCAATGAAAGAGCTATCTTTTATATCTATCATCACAGATTTTGTATTGACCTATATAAAGACCTATATATTCGATTACTGTACCTGAAATGTATATTCGAATGCCATCAAAATAATCAATTTTAGAAAACATTTGCTCAACGCAATTGATCTACAATTTCAAATAAGGAATAATAACAGAAGTTGATTCTATCATGTTGAAGATATAAATCTTTTATATAAAGATATAATATTAATATTATTAAATGTTATTTGTTAATCGGTACAAGTATATATAAAGTACATATAATTCTTCATCACATCAGCTTTTGTTTCATAAAGCCAATTGGATGATACTAAACCGTATCACAAATGGGGTTAGAAAAATTTTTGTGCTACGAAAATATTGTTCAGGTGTAGTTCTGAATATTACTTAGACTTTCGACAAAACTTGTCAATGGGCACGTTGGTCTTAACCATTAAATTTTGGTAAATGGGGCCGTTTTCAACTTCATAGGCACGTCAATTTGACAACTAAATAGCTATTTTAAGCAATTATCTCAACTACACTATATATCAATCTAGCTTAGTTTGGAATATATTAAGCTTTAAAGATTTAAATTTTTACATGAAAAACTGTTACAATAAGTTATAAGTCAATTAACACTGCATCTACTAGATGGCGTGCGTAATATTTTATTAATTATATCTCGATATCTTTTATTATCTTGAGAAATGAATCTTAATTTTAAAATTGATGTGTTTAAGAAACCATAACCGTATCAAAATAACCTACTGCAGTGCGACTTTTTCAATTTACAAAATTTTAGACATTCAAGCCTTGAAATCTAAAGAAGTGATATCTTGATTTTAAAATCGACTTACTCAGGAAATGAAAACCGTACCGAAATAACCTACTGCAATGTGACTTTTTCAATTTACGAAATTTCAGAACTTCATTACTCAATATCTCGAGAAGTGATATCACAATTTTAAAATCGATGTACTCAGGTAATCATAACCGTACCGAAATACCCTACTGCAATGTGACGTTTTCACCTGTACACAACGAATAACCCTTCAATTGTCACTGAAAACCGATACTCAATGCAAGCATCCGCAGATTTTAGAGAATAACTACTGCTACTTACAAATGGGGTTTTGAAGTGACAAATTAAAATCCGTGAACAAAAAGTTAATATACAATTGACAGTGAAAACTGATGCCTCTTTCAGGTATCCACACATTTTAAATAGTATGTACTGTTAATTAAAAATTTATGAGCTTATGAACTGACGAACTAAGGCCAGTAAAGAACAAAGTTAGCACATAACGTGTGAATATTAATGATTAGAACACTTGTTGAACAAAATTATAAAATCCAGTGATTTATGGTAGCGCTACTATATGTACACTGAAGACGTCTAGTTTTGTTTGTCAAAAATGTGGAAGATAAAATCTGTTTATAAATTAAGGCATTCATTTAACACTGACTCACTCTATCGAGATTTCTAATTAATCTAGAATACAAAATTCTTCTTTACAGCTCAATAAATAAACAGATCCACTTTTATAGAATTCAGTTATGGTAGCACACCAGTCTCAACTTAATAACAATTATACAAAAGGATAACTAGTTAGTTAGTTAGTTGAAGTCGAGGGAGAAACGAATCATCCAATTAGCTGATAAAGCCGTTTGGGATTCATAACTCCTCGTAATAATGGATAGAAATACGTCAGAAGAACCAGTCGGAAGCATTTATAAAGATGAGAGTCTGACCAGTGCTAATACTAGAGATATCGCTGATTGTGTTAAAGAATGGGGTCCCCAAAAACCAAAACCTAGCTCTGGCCAAGCCTGGATATAGACACAACACGTGTTCCGTCCTTTTTTTGAGAGTTGGTAGATATGCTTTGCAAGAGATACCATAGGGTAGACCAAGTATAGCTCCATGCCATCCTATGGTCGAGTGTCCTATAAACACAGATATTAACCTAGATAACTCTGATTTGCTTCTGTGTAGCAAGTCAGAGGTTTTGCATTTCGAATATATTGGCTATATATCCCTTGTCCTTATGAGTTTCTAAAATTATGGATCAAACAGTATTTGGCCCATAAGGTATAAACATACAAAATATACTTAAATATTCAATGACTACTATCGTAATTATTTATATAAAACATAACTTCCTTATAACGTTTAAAAATTAACTAAGCTCGCAAGATCTTTACTCAATATAGCTTACCATATACTTCACAACTGCCTTTCAATAAAAAACGAGCGTAGTATCACAATATCGTTTCATAAATATAACAACCTAATGTTATATATATGGTAAGATAATAATATATAAGGCTCTCTCTTGTAAAAGAGAGCTTAGGTTTAACCTTAGATTTAATTAGCTTTAAGAATACATTATTATGTAAAAAAATGTAAAACCAGAAATAAAAACGTAATTATATTAAAGTAAGGTTTTACTACCACTTATTGTTTAATTCTTACGAATGCATTCAATGGAAAAATCTATATGGGAATAAAAATAAATATATTAATATAAATGTATGTATGTGATCGAGATGTTTTCTACAACTATCTATACTGACTTTAATTGAATATAAGTAAGACCCTTGGTATGTAAAATAGGTACTTAATCACTTTTTTAAAAATGTTATTTAAATAGCAACTTATTTTTAAATAGTTTTTATATTTATTTTTCATTATAATGTATACTTTCGTAGAAGGAAGAACATATTTCAACAAAAATTTTAAAAACAATTTACACAAAAACTATAAAAATGAATTTAATTACATGCTAATTAGTATAAAGTAATTAATTATTTTTTTTTTTACAATTTCAGTGCTCAAAGCTATTAAAGCTTTATGCTGTTATATACTAAAAATGATACTAACTAGTCGGAATAAAGCACTTCAACACTCTTAACACACTTACCGCCTCACTTACTAGCCTCGAGTGAGTATCTGAATTACTTACAGTGCCAACAGCGAAGTACTTAACAAATTATTTCAGTAGCAGTTCAAGTAGTTTATATCCGCGGGTATACACCAGGGGGAAGACTTTGGTTTCGTTTATATACGAGGTAGTTGGGCCATTGTGGTGGTACGTGCTTGTTTAGGCATTGTTATATTGTTAGCGGATATAAATTTGTATACTTAAATGATTCAGCCATGTCCTTTATAAACAAACACAGTCAAGCAGTTATTACTGAATTTATCTTTGATAAAATAAAATTGATATGTTGCGTTTAACTTAATTGTTTAATCGCAGAGTGGTTGCCCAAATGGGTAAACTTTGGGGAAACGAATACGAAAATAGTTTGGAAATGAGTTGAAACTTTGTAACTCGTAAATATTTTAGTGAGATGGATAATTATACATTTCTACAAATAAAAATATAACACCCAAAAATAATTATAAGTTATTCTTTTCTTTAATAATAGGAAACACATAAACCTTAATATATAAGTTTATTGAATTTATTATTTGCTCACAAATACTACGTCTGTTACTTTAAGATACAGTATGTTAATCATAAGAAACAATCGACACAGACACCCAATCGAACCTTAATTTTCTAGATTCAATAATTAAATACAATTTTATGTCGAAACAAAAACGTTGTACTACGTTCAAACCCACTTTAATCTCACTTATTTCGGGTGGAGAATTGGTTGTCAAAAAGGTGAATTAAAATTAATGAACTAAAATGTAGACACGTCATTTTTACCTTAAATCGGATTACATCTCCAACAATTTTACTAAATAACATTCCCATACCACAACCAGATAATATAACGTACTTAGGTATTCACCTAAACAGACAACTAACTTGGCGCAAACATATTGAAGCCAAAAAAAATTCAGATGAAGCTCCAAGCCTCTAAGTTGCATTGGCTCATTAATAGCAGATCTTTCCTGTGCCTCGAGTATAAAGTATTCTTATATAAAATCATTATAAAACCAATATGGACTTATGGTATCCAGCTATTTGGCAATGCTAGTGCTTCAAATATTGAAATAATCCAACGAGCTCAGTCAAAAATATTGAGAACAATCACTGGTGCCTCATGGTATATAAAGAATGAAAGTATCCACCGAGATCTACAAATTCCCCTAGTTAAAAATGAATTTGAGAATAAAAGCTGACAGAACATGTTAACCCATTAGCAAGAAATATAGCACATCTATCCACTACTCAGAGAAGAAGAACAAATATCTCCTAAATGTGAACAGATCAGATTTTAAAACAGATGATGACTTAAATGATCAGCTGATAACTGAACAGAGTAATAACTGAGCACTGCTCTTACACAATGTAAGAGATGAATTATCCATAAAGAATTTATCCACGAATCAGAGTTGTCAGACATCAATCTGAAAAACTATAACTTTTCTGGATACAGATAAAATGAAAGAAATTCTTCGACAATTATGGACAGTAGTTCAGGATACAAGAAATCATCAATAAATGCAAAGTCACGAACATCAAATATTCGAGTTCAACAATATACAATTACAAAATAGTTTAATGAAACTTATTAGAGAAAGGAATGACAGTGTATGTTATGAACTTAGGTCGACTATAAAGATTTGAATTTATACTTTACTTTATTAAAAAGTGACTTAAACCCGAAAAAAAACCATAAACCAAAAACCGTAAAAATTAACTAACCATAGTTTAATTTAACTAATTAAAAAAATAAAAGATACCGCATGTCGAATATAAAGCAAATATTTAACTTAATACTTTAAACTAAAATCCGGAACTTTACAACAGAACGGAACCGTAAACCGTACACCGAACACCGTAAAAACCAATATTCTTGCCAGAATGAAAATTAGAACTGAATCGTGGAAACATCGATCAGTTCACTTTGGTTCTGCACTATTGTTGACGTTATATTTTAATTAAAACAATGTTGACGGAATTCGCTTATAGAGCGTTTTCATCATTTTTTATAAATTTTTTTATAAAGATAAGACCGACCACAATGAACAATAGTCATTTAATATACACTGTAAGCGCAGGCGTACGTGACACTTTATATACTCTCAGCACTTTTGCATAGTCGCCGCCTTTACGCTTCTAAATAGATATTAAATATCTACTTAATGTAAATAACAGAAAAATGCTGAACATTAGAATTAAGAATATTATTTCCAATAAAGATTTCATGTTATTCACATAAATAATTCTTGTGTTTTAAATAAATTATTGACACGTATATATCGACATCTGTTCATTCTTCAACTAAAAAATTAAAACTGGTTTGCATTTATAAACGCAGAAATTTAATTAACTAATATAGTTCAGTTCCGATTAAAAAATATTTAATAATAATTCGATTGTAACTGAACCGATAAATAATCCGATACATACATTGAAATTGAAACGACATATTTTTCATTAAGTTCTATTTTGAAGCACTGCTAAAATAGAATAAATCAGAACTACCATCAAAATATGAAAAATAGAGCAAGAAAAATACAATCAAGTGTAAGTAAAAAATATACTGATCCTAGGCAACAAGATCCAGATGTAAATCTCATAATCTTTTCAGACAGCCAAGCTGCTATCAAATCTCTTAACAGTCGGACTGTTAACCGGAATGCCGGTTTTCTCTTAACGAGTTAGCCGTGCCAGTCTCCAACTCATTTCAGTTTCTTGAAACAGGAACTGTTTTAAGATATCTGCAACTGCACGACAGACAAGCTTGCCAAGACAGGCATTTTGCTCCTTGACATTCACTTCTCTGATATTGGAATCCCACTTGCAACGGCCACTTTGACAATCTAACAGAAATATCTGAGCATCGCTTAACAAACTTGACCAGATGAACCCTCCTATCAGATCTAAGACTGACCTATCTAAACTGGAAAACAAACGAATCAGACCGCTGTTTCAACCAAAACATAACCTATTTAGCGCTACAGTATAAGGTGCTTACTATGTACTAGAAAATCATTCTATGATACTAAGTCTACCCTATAATGACTGTTGTTGGGATTGTGGCGCTGCGTTCGAGAAGCAAACTGTGCTCCAACTTATGTGTCAGTAGTCATCCTTGACTGTGACAAGATATAAAATCTTTGAAGCTCAATGTCTTACCAACCTAACAGATGTAAGACTTATGAAGTTGGTTCACTTACACATAAATGGGTGAACCGTGCCTTTTCAGCATTGTTCTTACGCTGATCACTACGGTCGTTTCCTGAATCCTTTTGGTCTGTGTATGAACATTGCTAATCCGTGGTATAACAATAGATCATTATTTGAGCTAAATCAGGCTTTGGGCACAAAGCCGTCACTCCAACCTAACCTAAGTAATAACAGTTAATCATCTATATAATTGCAAAACCACATCATTCTATATTCCAAATATAGAATTTCACAATTAGTATATTAAAAATAGATATACGATTGAGTCAAATGCTAACTTTGTGTTATAGTACTGGAGGGGGCGTACTTTAAAGATGATATATAATTTTCTGTGGTTTATAATAATTCTGGATTCACCTATTATTCATAATTAATTACCATGATATGAGATTTTGTGAGATCTTTGTAATAATAATTATTGTTTAATATATTGTTCAAGCGTTTAATTTTAAATCGTATGGGTTAGTTAGTTAGATTTTCTATTAAAAGTAATTAAACAAAAATTATATAAAATTCGTAAGTTCCTTATTCAGTTATCTTTTAGACACTACTAACATAAATGTTTTAATAGTGAATTAAACTTTATGTCATATTAGATATATCACACAATATTTATTTCATTTCATTTTACAAATTCAATTCTCCACAGGATTTTTATTTTTCACAAAAATAATAGTCTCAATGTGTACTATCATTCAATACTTACTAATGATACTATAATCTGGTATCTAGCTCTGGGCAATAGCAATAGCTATCAACATATATGAAGGACAGAGCCCTAAAATTATTCACAAAAGTTGATACGTTGCCCAACGCTGTCCTAACAAATCTTAAATCCACCTCAGGACACACAGGAAGATATGCTGATCCACAGTGCCTTATCAGTTAGAAGATAAATAAATGATAATGATTCTAGTATAGTTAAAGTTTAGTGTGGGGCAGAAATAAGCCCCCCAGCCACAAAACAGTAATAGTACGCAATAGCACTAACTCATATCACAACAACAACAAGAATAGCTATAGTTTGACATAATCAAACTCCAGACAACATTCCAAACTGTCTATATAGCAGACATCAGATAATGTAACTATATAGTTAAACTTTAGAAACTGTTTTTACATAAAATTTACGAAACGAGCCACTCGTCGCCACCGACGACCAAGTGCCGTTCAAAACCTCCTAAAAGGACTTCACAAGCAGGTACCAGCGGGTCATAACAAACGAGTGAAAAAGAAAAAACTTTTATGTAAATTACGATGTCTCACGGATGAACCTCGGTAATAAATTCGAAACGAGTGAACATGAACCAACTTTTAAGGAAATTATGATATATATACATTTTTACAAAATAATATATAAGACATAAATCATTACTCCTTTACGCTACTCAATTAAGGCAAGATTTTTCAGACTAAAGTTTTAGCAATTAGGGAGACATATCAGTAAATTACTCCATCATGAACAAAGGCACTTTTAACGTTTTTTATCGGCAATTAGCAGTAATTGAAATCATTTAATCCTTCAATTCATAACATAAAACTAGAGTAGTTGGAGAGAGTAGTGCAGAAATCAGCTGACTTAATTGTCTAGGTATTGATCTATATATAGTTATTATTTCTTTAGGTTTTTTTGCGAACAGTGGTAATAGCGAATAACCACTAATTATAGTGTGTAATGTATTATATATTATAGTGTATTATGGAATAACTTTAATACATTTAACGAAGTAATAGACAGTACGAAAAAAAATTATTGTTAAGATTAATTAATCCATTTTATAAATACCATAGATATAATGTAATTTGTTCCACAATTTACTAATTATATTGAGAAAAGTTAAACGTTAACTTAAACTACTTCAACTTACCATGCACTAATTAATTCGTTATTATTTTTAATACCATTTAAGAAATAAAAACATTTTAAAAATTAAAAATTGTTATACAGAACATGCACAGGTTATATAGTCTATATAATGATATCATCATAACAAACAGCTGAACAAAATTTTATTATAATTAAACAATTGTTATAGAGGTTTAATTATTTGTTTTAATTTTTCCTTTTCTTTAATGTTAAATAAACTGACATCAGTAGCGCAATATAAGTTCTCAATACACTGTCATCTATCAACAGATTCGTGAACAAATATAACTTTTATATTAATTTAATTATACTATAATTAATTAATGAAACTATTTTATATTTTATTGTATTAAATATAATATGTAATTATATATTAATATATAATATTATATTTATTACTACGATATACTAATATTTAAAGTTATGATATATAAATGTTAGCAAATTTTTAAATACACACAAAAAATGATTTCTTATGATATAAAGAGTTTTTAATATTATATAAAATAATCATTATATTAGAAATAATTAATTCATAAGTTATTTTTTTATAAGATTATCCGCTTTATATTTTATTGATCACTTATCTGTATGAACAACTTTTAAATACTGATGTCAGAATAAAACTAGTCCCAGTTTTTCGAACATCATAACAATATTTGCTGCTTACTCACTCCTCATCTACGCTTTTTCAATTCAAATTATAAATAAATTAAAAACCTTATAAGTTCTCAACTAAGCAAACTAAAATATATACACACTTCAATATATACTTTAATACATTCAATATAAGCAAAACAACGTTTTGATTTGCATAATTATATCATATTCATTGCATTCAAATAGAAATCTGTGAGAACAACTCGTATGATTTTTGATTAAAATACAATTTCTAGTTGAGATTCTAGAGCTTACTCATCTAGCACTACTGACTGAAATATAAGCGTGAGAACTGTATCTGCCAGTTCTCAATATATGGGTAATATCAATATTAATGGAGAAAAATACAAATAAAAATTTTAAAGAAATTAATTTTAGTATTTAAAAATCTTTATTATGGAACATAAAATATTTTATTATCTTAAGTTAAAATGTGAAAAATATAATACTCAAAAGAATAAAAAATGTGTATATATTATTTAAATAGTAGATCCTGTCACATGCTTTATTGTAGATTTGGTGACACAAATGGAAGGCTTTACAACACCTCATGTTAATCCAAGTCTCAAATAGTAGTCTATGACTCATGTATTGGTTGCAGGCCATAATTTAGTAAAGAATTTAGACATGCTACATTTAAAAATTTTAACAAGTTTTTAATTTAGACGCGAAATTTCTTCTTTTTAGCTTTTAGACGATCCAACATTCCATGCTGGAGTAATGCTCTGCATGGCCCATTTTTTCCTAAGTTTTAAAATACATTTTTTTTTAATAAATCAAAATAATGTTTAACAATTGACATAAATTCTAATAAATACTATACTTTATATTTATAATTTAGTACGTTTAGACGTTTCAGAATTGTGCGCTATACATTTAATTTAACAACAATTTTTTCATATATATGATTTCATATTAATATCACCTCGCTTATTGAAGTTGTTTTTTGCCTGGATCTGCTTTTTTATTTATTTATTAATTTTGTATCATTATTAAAATAAAGAAAGCAATTATTGAAATGATCTAAAAAACCAAAAAAAAAATTTTAATTTTTGATCATTTGAATTCTTTTGATTTTTGATCATTTGAATTCTTTTGATTTTTGATCATTTGAATATCACCTCGCTCATTGAAGTTGTTTTTTGCCTGGATCTGGTTTTTTATTTATTAATTTTGTATCAATATTAAAATAAAGAAAGCATTTATTGAAATGGTCTAAAAATCCAAAAAAAATTTTAGCTTTTGATCATTTGTATTCTTTTAATTTTTGATAATTTAAATTCTTTTAATTTTTGATCATTTGGTTTAACATACAGTTGTTTCAAATGTGACCAAATATCCATCATCGGTGGTCTCTAGATCTATTGGCTTAATTGTCTAAATAGTATACAAATAGTATATACTATATAAATAGTATACATATTTTAAGACTACAAATGTCAGAAGTTGAAACGTGACACATTTGAATTGGTCTAACGCCTCAAAATATAAAACTAAAGTACGCTTAATGTGTGTTATTCAAATTTAGAATTTCGACTATATCTGTTATTCGTTCATTAATAAACATTAGACTTACATTGCTTTTATTTAATTAACCATTAATTAAATAATAACTATATAAATAACTATATAAATTCACGTAATTACTGTAAACCATTGTTTTTAAATTTCAGCAGTATTGTGTGAGGAAAGCATTTCTGCATAATTATTCTAGAACGTTAGCATTTTGCAAACATGTTTAAAGATTTCTAGAGTCAGTTATGGTGAGACGAGACGAAAAGAACATTTGTTTAATCTCTTAATTTAATTTTAAATTAAAAATTATTTTTTCCCACACGTCACACCAAGTAATCTGTTTCAAATAGAACCGTGGGAATGAAGTAAAATGAAGAAATTTTCATATCCAAAAATTTTCTAATTTTTATAAAATTAATTTTTGAACTAAATACTATTAAATGAGTTTCACTTGCCAAACCTGAACGGAGGTGTAAGTTTGGTATTACAGAGATTAGGACCCACATATTCGGGTATCATGACAAACAGAGGTTGGAGTATTGTGGTGACGATACTCCCATTCTAACTATAAGTTTAACTTTGGACTACACGAGTAAAATAACTTTATTTTTTACTTTCATTTGATGTGGAATTACGTTTTCCAATGAGGGTCTATACCTCAAAGAACAGGAGAGTTGTAAGGTCAATCTCCCAGGAAGGAAACTCATATAAATGTATTCAATTGGTACCGGCAGAATTCCTTACAATTTAATGCGGGGCTTTTAATGAAGGCGTTGATACTGTTACGTGTCTTAAGAGCACCGAAGTATTGAGCCTTACCGACAGGTAATCACGTTAGAAAACTATGTGAACTTTGTAAGTATCAGAAACTGAACTATACTAAACTATATTTTGGTTCATCTTTATTGTTATAAGTAATTCTATAGGAACAAAATATTTGTTGAAATAAACGATTTTAATTTTATTTACAATTGAAAACTTAAATATTTGCTTTATTTATTTTGATATTTTTAAATAAGAAAAAAGTAATCTAAAGCCCAGAAAAAAATCCAATGCTTATAAACAACTGAAGTCGATATCAATATTTATTTTATATTAATATAATATACTCTTATTATCCAATTAAAATTATTGAAATAACTATTAATTATTTGTAATCTCTCGATATAATAAAAACGTTATATTATCAGTAAAAAACTTAAACAATGACTTGCAAAAACAACTACTAATAAAAGCAACAAAATACAACATTATAACAAACACGCTATAAATGCATGCATTTATACTAACACTTAGTATCTGAAGAAATTGTTACCTTTTGGTTGGTGTGGTTTGTGAATAGGGATTTTGGAGTATTTTGGGATGTGTTTCCATTACACGTAACAACAAATTATCTAAGTAATCTTCAAGTTCCTTCACTCGTTGACGTTGTGTTAAAGCTTCATTTTCCATGCCATTTGCAATAAGCATTAGTTCCTACAATAATTTAATTAAAAAATAATTATTTCACTTAATTAAACAATAAAATATATTCAAACCTCTCTGGATTTGCCTTCATATTTTTTGGACAAGGCAGCTGTCATTTCTGAACGTCGCTCAGCATGTGTTGCCGATTTCTCATGTCCAATAATAATGCGTTCATTAGAGGGTTTGACAGATATATTATTATCATCAGATTTATCTATATACAAGTATTAAATATACATTAAATTCAATTAATTAAAAAATATTGTACAACACCTAAAATTAAAGCAATAAAAAGAAATATTTATGTATGTGCTGAAAGTACATATATATCTATGTTTACATGAAAAAGTGTGTGTGATTTTGATGAAAGTTAGTGCAAAAACGCTACATTCCACTGGCGTTTTTTTTTATAATTCAATAATGGTGTACATATACAATGATTGCATGCAATTAATTCAATATTATTTAATATTTTTTCTCATATAATTTGCTAAATTTCTTTTCAAATAATATTAAATAATATTATTAATGGATTTTAATTTGTGTTATTTCTTTTGCATTCGCCAGTGGTACGTCTTCGCCTTAACTACATCAACTGCACACGCTCCCTCAAGTCACACATGCTCACCTCGCTTATTGTAGTATTTAAATTTACTGATACGTTTTTCTTTTGCTTTATCTGTGTCGATTTGCTCCTTCGGAGACTTTTCAAACATGCCAGAATCTTCCGCTTCAACAGATGTGGAACGTTTAACGAAATTAAGTATCCTCTGGTCTTCTTCACGGCGCTTAGCTTCACGACGTGTAATCTCCTGCTGTTGCACATCACGTTGTTGTGGTAGATTTTCCTCTTCTTTTTTGCCATTTAAATGAATGTTTTGATCATTGTTAGTCTCCTTTTCCTTTTCTTTTTCCACAGCCTGCTTTACTATCTCCGCTGATTTTATTGTGTTAATATTATTTTGAATATCCACATTTTTATTATTTAAGTTCTCTTCAGGTTGAGACAATTCTGTAGTTATTTTCACAGAGTTTCTAGGCAAAGCCTGTGGTACGAGTTTAGAATTAAGCGATTCTGAGTTGATAAGATCTTGTGATGTCAATTTATTATCAGAAATAGTATCGAACACTTTACGACTATTTTGATGTTCATATTTAGCAAAAGAAGAATTTAAATCATGGAAGTTCTTCTTTGGTTCATCAGGAGAAGATAAACTGATGTTAGCCATTACAGGAGAAGTTTCCAGCTTAAGTTGTTTCAAATCTCTTACATTATCTTTTATTTCGACTTTATTTTCTGTTATTACTTTTTCTTCTTTTATTGGTATTTCTTCGTGTTCTGAATCAGAAGAAGATGAGGACGATGTTGACGATATACTTTGTTTTCTATCTTGTTTAACGACATTTGCATTATTTTCTTTTATAGTAGTTTCCTTAACATTTTCCTCGGTACTTTCATTTGACTTTGGTAATGGCACACGTGCTAATTCCCATGAACGTCTCTTAAGTGAATCGCTACTACCAATATCTAAATGCTTGCCGTAAAGTTTTGATTCCCACTCATTTAAATTATCATCTTTTTTTTCAACTTTAGGTGGAGTTTGCATTGGTGTTTCAGCTTGAAGTGGCGTGCGAGGTGGTTTTGAGGGAGCCGGCAGTGTATTTGCGCGGTCACTAATATTAGTTTCAAAATTCTCCAAATTGTTATGTGAAGTGTTATCCTCCTCTAAACTATAGTTTGATAACTGCTTACCTACAGCTTTTCCACTATTTCCTAACAATGGAGAAGGCGTGTGTGGTGCAAAATTTTGATTTGGCGCTTGTAGACCAGAACGTATATTTAGCGAGCTACCAGAGCTTTTATGTGACAAATTATCAAATACAAATTCATCTTCATCTTCACTAATTACACCGGGATCCGCTTCTCCAGCTGTTTGACCGTACCGATGACTATTTGGCGTACCAATGCTGGCAAATGAACCACTATAAGACAAGTCATCACCGTCTTTATTTTTCTTTTTATTCAAATGCATTTTAGAGCCCAACGATTTTGCAAATTTCTTAATACCTTTACGTTTTTCTATGGTACCAATCGATAATAAGCTACCACCCACAGATGAGGCTAACTGACCAATCGAAGATTTGTGTTTATCTTTTTTACTTATGTCAGTTAGAGAACCCGACTTAACAATGAAAGAAATACGCACTTCCAATTCGCCACGGTCTTTGTTCTTTTTCTCTTTACCAGGTTTGCTCTCAAGTTTAAACCATTTAGAACGTGGACGATCATATACGTCCATTTCATTAAGTGGCAATGCTACCTGCCCAAGAAACTCATCGATGCCAATATTATTTCGATGTAAGCATATTAGTACTAATTCAGCACGATTTCCTTTATCGGGAATTTTTCTAAAAAATTAATAAGATGCTAATTTAAAAGATAATACATTTATCATTCTCTACTTACAATTCACATTCTTCATTCCAGCTCACGTTTTGTTCAGATTTATCTTTAACCGATGTTTGGTATTTTTCTTTGCCCAGGCCAATGGTGACGAAGCAGTTGTTTGTGCCATTTTTACCTTTGGTCAATAGACCTTTCGCTTTTACCACTGAAAGAAGCAATCAAAAATGTTCAGCACTTAATAACAATGCAATAAAATAATAAATTAAAAAAGAATTGCCGCAGAAGAATCTTTCAGTTAAAGTTGCTCGTAAGCAGGTATAATAAACACAACCACTAAACTAAAAAAGATATAAAAATTTAAAATTAAACTTGAAAGTTAAGTAAGTAATATAACTTAAAACAAAGCTGAGTCGAGTATGTTTATCGAGAAAACTTTACCTAAATATTTTTAAATAAATGACGAAATAAAGGTTAGAGCTTAAAGAGGCAATGAGATGAGAGGTCAGAGTTATGCAAATAATTCTAAATGATAGTTAGGAATTTATGTGGCAAATTATTTCTAACTCAATTGAAATTATCATTGCAATAAAATATTTAGACTTCTCCTTTGTTTTGAGGTGTTTAAAAATATCATTTGCTTTTTTATCTTCTAAGCAAAACGATAAGATAGACTAAAAATGATGCCTTATAATATATAGTTCACTTATAGTTTACGGTTTTGATATTTTGCAGTTGTGCGTCATTATTCAATTCAATTCATGCTTGAATTAACAAATTTTTTTATTATTATTTATACAATATATCATATATTGAACTTTATAAAATAGGTTAAACTGCATTTTAAATCAATTGATTTAAATTATTTAAATAAAATATATTTACAATGCGATTGTGAAACAATAACTAATAGGTAAACATATGTACATATATACGTACATATTTTCTACTGATAGTAAAGATTTCTTTATGGTTGTAGAAAAATATTTAAATTGGAAATATTCCAGTATTTATATGAAAGCATCTTTAATCGCTTGAATTGATTTAAGATTACATATATTTGTTTTCTAGTTTCACTAATAATATCAACTATATTCTTCTAAGAAATATGAAATACTGCAGTAAACAAATTTTTTATTTGTTAATATATTTATTAGAATAAAATTTACAACGAAGCTATTTTTTTATTAAAAAATTAATTGATTATAAAGTTTCATAAAAAAAAATCCCAGCATTATTATCATTTAGTTTAATAACTGGAAATATCCAAAAGTCTACCCAAAAAAAAATGTACAACTAAAAACGCATTCAAAATTAATTATTTAAATAAATAAAGGCAAAATTATCCTTTACAAATCCTTACTCTTATTTTTATAAAAAAATATACAATTTAAACAAAAAGAAAAAATATATATAACATTTTAATTTTTTAACATATATATATCAGCCTTAACAATAAAACAATAACAATAGCAAAATGAGTTAAACGGTAAAATGCCGTTCACATCGAAGCATAAAACATGTTTACATATTTTGAACAAAAAGTGGTGTTCACACTGGCATATCTCTTTCGGTTAAGCACAAGAAAATTAAATTCGTTTATGTATGAATAAAAACGAAGAACTTCTTGAATAATTTAACAAAAAGTTTGTTGTAATTACTACTAGTTTCTACCAAACTACAAAAACTTTCAGAATTTTAAATGCAACCCTCCCTCTTTTTTTCCATTTTTATAAACAAAATATTTTTGAAACCAATTTTCATTAGACGTTCAGATCACTTAGCTTTTTAAAATTACAAATACTGTGTCGGAATGAAAGAAATGTATCAGTGAGATAGCTTTCTTCCCAAAGCACTTGGCTCTCAAGTGTGCACATAATAACATCTTTACATTAAATCCACTCTCATACACATTGATAACAGCTACTAAGCTAAGATAATGTTCTTCTATAAGCCTGGATAACTAAATTTAATATGGTACTGCAATCTCAACTTATGTTAAGTGATGACCTGTGATGAATCTTATTTATTTGCTACCTTCACACAAATTATAAATTCTATTTTGTATTCAGATAGTCACCAGATAGCTAGCTGGCTTGAGAGACTATATCTACACATATATTGTTCTAAATTCCTTCATGTTTTGTTTTTTGTGTTTGTCTGTTTCTATTTAAAAAAAACGTGGGGTTCTCTATAAACATTAGAAACATAACGGACTAATAGAGCAACGCGATATAAATTTTTAGCAAAAAAAAAATTGCCAGCTGACATGGCACACTATGCGATATTTTAATTACAGTGTGAAAATTAAATCGGGATGCAAACAGTCAAAATGGAAACAAAAAAGGCAAACTTGATGACAAAAACTCAATGCACGTTCCACCACTATGGAAGAGATTAGGTTTGTCATTTTGTACTAACAACATCAGGGATTCAAGAAAATCGTTCACCACCATATTTTTTGGAGCTAACCCCACGTTTTAAACAAAAAATAAAAAAAACTTGAGAGGAAGGGTCTTCAACTATAAAGAGGAGCTATTTTAGTCCAGGTTATTTTGAAATCTAAACATAAAAACATAAATCCTGGAAACCAAAAAAACATTTGAAAACTGCTTTAGAAAGTGGATCTACGTTCTAAACTGTATAGAAGTTATATCTAATAATGTTGAAAAAATGGAAGATGATGAGGATTGAAATTTTTTAGGAATTTTTCTTAGATCTCTTATTAAGGTACTAGAGTTTTCATCATCAATAGAATTGAGAAAAGGTTATGTTATATGAAACCATCATTCTACATAGATTCATTATACTGGAACACCATTGTAGTGTGTTAAAACTACTAATATTTTGGCTAAATTTACGCTTGATTTATGCTTGATTGAAAGATTTTTTAAAAATTATAACATAATCCAAACCAAAATTAATCATAACCTAAAGTCATGAAGATTAAACATTATTTCAATGATTACTACTTCTATTTATAAAATATTTTTATAGATATCTTGCCTTCGCTTATATGAAGAAACTTGCAGAAAATTTTACAAAATGAAATATAAAAGTAGAAAACAAATGGTAAATAAATTCAAATCTTAACTTTCTTATTTTAGAACTTTTTTCTTTGTTCTAAAAAAGAAAAGACCTCATACAAGGTTATTTCTGAATAGTTTTTTTTACAAAAACTAAAAAAAATTCAGCATAGAAAGATTTTATATGGAGTCATCACTATACAACCATAATGAGTCATTTTGAAATCAAGTCTTAACTGAGACCACAATATTCTTGCAAAATATGTAATATTATATATTATACTCATGAAAATAAAATGTGTAAGAAATTAAACCTATCTTATCAAAACAAAAAAATAATGTTTATCTGAACAAAATATTTCAGCCAAAATTAATTACTCATTTAGAAGCTGAAATAAATAAAACTAGCTAACAAAAAAATTAGACAGGAAGAATGTTAAACTAGGAACGAAAACAGTGTTTTAAGAAGAGGAAATAATCTGTTAGTATAAGAAATAAGTAGTAAAAATTTCATGGATTTGTTTATTAAATTTTAGAAATAAATTTTTTTTCATTGTAGAATGTTGTTATTATGCTTTAGTTATCAAAGATACCAACTTAGTGCTCAAAACAGCACCGGGAGATAACTGGTGCTCGAGGCAACATAGCTTTTCAGTACTGCTTTGAAAAAATACTTAATATATTAATATAATGTATATAATATTGCTCATCTTGAAGACAATTTTACCCCCATATATAAAGATTTTTATTACTTATAGTCGCTTATCACCATATTCTCATAATGTTTTTAAGACATCCATTAACAAAAGACTTTAATTTCGCCTTAAATTCTTCTGCAACAAATTATGTTTCTTAAATATATAGTAGCATAGATTTTAGTTTAGTATTAAAAATTCGAAGTATAGTGATCGTACTTATATTATTTACACAGAGGACCTTACACAATTCAGTAAATAAAGCTCACTTGACACGTAGACGGTATTTTAACACTACAAATCTTTAAGGCATGGGTTCTCATTCCATGTGAAACCGAGCTCTAAGAATTGAAGCTTTAAAAAGATCTAATTTAGTTCAATGCTGAAAGAATAAAGGTGAACAGCAGTCATTCTTTCTTTGGAAATTGTCTTCTTTGGAAGCAATGATTTTAAGCAATGATTCCTTTGAAGTTTTACTAAATTTGCCTCAATGAAATATTCTATATTTTACATTATCAACATAATTACACATTATGTTTATAATCTATAGCGGTTGTCTTCAACACACATTGAGGTTAGTCATTTGTATGAATGACTAACAACTTTTCAAAAAGTTCAACCTCAAGACCATGTAATTTACAAATCTTCTAAGCTATAAAAACAAATTCAGAATTAAATTGAATTATATTTATTGTATTGTTGAACTACTGTATAACATAAAAAAAATTTTATGGATTTTTTCATACTATTTCTGTTTTTTCTTCGATTGTTCTTAATTGCATTTAACTGATACACACCTAGTATAAGAGGATGACTATAAAATTTATTGTATTATACGAATAGTATTATTGGGTTTAACACCAGTTCAAGTCATTTGTAAACCATAAAATACTCCTTAAGTGGAGATATATTGTAGCTAACTAAAATCATATAAAAAGTAAATTAAATTAAAAGCAATTAAATAATACTCAGCAAAAACAAGATATCAATTGTAGAACAGTTT
This sequence comes from Teleopsis dalmanni, assembly GCF_002237135.1. Classification (NCBI taxonomy): domain Eukaryota; kingdom Metazoa; phylum Arthropoda; class Insecta; order Diptera; family Diopsidae; genus Teleopsis; species Teleopsis dalmanni. Next base: position 146,116,963 of record NC_051846.1, on the reverse strand, counting down.
CTTCCTCTTACACTTGAGATGTGTCATTGAAGATATTATTGAACATTATATCATGATTTCCTAACCGATATTGGCTTACCAGGACACTCAGTACAAGACTAATACCACATTCCAATACAATTTTTTAACCGATACTAAAATATTCTTACGCTATCAATAAGATCCCTGGATTTTTATCTATTTATGAATAAATAAATAAATATATTTGGAGTAACTACCAAAGAAAAACGGACTTGTAGGATATTTTGCTGTTGTTCTCTAATTTAGTTATCGAAGAAACCAGCTTGTTGACCAACATTAATGTCGCCAACATAACTGGCATACAGAGGACTTTAATTTTTTGATACCACTCGAGAAATACATATTAATATTATATATAGAATATTCTAATCTTGGAGATCATATTATACAGTTCTAGAAGTGGCATTATAATATTAATATATATGAATTAGTATTGTTTTTAGGCAAAGACATAGCACAAATTCTATTAGAAGCCCAATATCCTTAGGGTGTAGTCAAATAAGATCACTTGATTTTTAACTATTGGAGAGAAGCTAACTTGCGTACAGATGTTTGCATATCGGACCGATAAGAATCATAGATATTCCTAATCTATGTTGATTTACCAGAAATTCTAGCACAGGACTAATATCCTTAGGATACAATCAAATAATTTCGCTAGATTTTTATCTCTTTAAAAGGAACTTACTTGCATACAGATGTCTGCATATCATTGAGATAAGAGTTTTAAAAAGTTATTAAATGTAATAGAAACATTTAACATGATTTCCTAACCGATGTTGATTTACCAGAAATCACATTATAAGGCTAATACCCTTAGAACGCACTCAAAAAGATCGGTAGATTTTTACATATATATAAGGGATCTGTCTAAAATATCTTAAAGTCAAGATATCAATAAGATTGTTCGAATTTTTCCTATTTATTCAAATGTCTGCATATCGTTGAAACAAGTTTTCGAAGTTAATATTCTAACATGATTTCCTAACTGAACTATCCTTACAGTGAGTTCAATAAAATTGCACGATTTTTACCTATCTATGAGGAACTAACATGAATTATAAGAGACATTATTAAGTATTCGTATCTTTTATTCAACTGTTTTATAAAAGAAGATTTCAATTACATTTTTTTGTTTTTTTTTTATTTTTTATTTTATTAATTAATCATTTGCTTTGTCTAATTTTGCTCATTTTTGCCATTGTTAGGGATATTTGATTTATTTTATTTAATTTTAAAAATGTAACAATGAGAACAATAACAGCATAATTTGAACTATAGTTTGAATAATGTTCAGCATATGCCCAGGTTTATCAGATGTTCCGAATCTGTCTTTCCTAAGGCATTGTCTATGACAGGGCTGTCCAAAGACCGGCCCGTGATCCACATGCGGCCCGCAACTAATGTTCTTATGTGTATGTTTCTACGGCCCTCCAATATGTACAGTGATTTGTATTGGCCCGCGATCGCATCCAGCCTGGACAGCCCTGGTCTATAATATCACTAGAAACTCAGATATGACATACTTTTTGTCATCATCGCTTAGAGTCCAAAATATTTGACTCTACTGTATTTTAAGGTATTGAAGTACAATAAAACTTCCATAAGTCGGACTTTCTATAACTCGAATTAAATAGAGTGCAACAGGGTTTAGAGAGCAAATTACATACAATTAAAAAAAAATTTTGTAATTTGAAGTCTCCATAATTGGAACTCTTTCTTTGCAAAATGGCACTTCAAGTTATGGAAGTTTGACTGTATTTAAAGTATTGATTTTTAAAGTATTAAAAGTATTTAATGAGTTTTTTATGATAGAAATTTTCAAATATTGGAAATAATTTATAGACGTTATTAACCTATAAATCAGAACTATAACAAAGAGAGATGCGTTGAATATAATAAGGTTGATATTTGAATATATAAATTTCTTTATAAACAAATTTTTTAGATGCTGATGTTCACATTTGGAACACGGTGAATGGAATGGAATTGGTTTGGTCTGAGAGCGGACAGATAGGCAGGCAGGCAATCGGCAATTATGCCTTCTCCGGTGTCTTTTACTGATATGCTAATCACGCCGCACCGCATACTTTTGGATTGCGTTTTTATTACTTCACAAGCGTACCAACCTGTACATTGTAACTGTATCACGTTACAGCTGTTTTCATGCAATCGCCTATCTGCAGCAGCAATTGACCGCTATTCTTGGATTACACCGAATGCATATGCGGAAAGAAAAACAGAGAAGCAAAGACACACAAACAGACAGTCAAACAGACAGACATAGAGGCGATCACATGCAAATCAATAAGCATTCTTTCTCAACACGTAACGTTAAGTTGGCAGCGCTGTCGCCGTCGCTGTGCTACATTTCGAAATGTCAGCTCCTCACAACTCAATTTAACATAGATAGATAGAGATAGATTATCAAAAGAGAAAGTATGCATTTGGAATAACAACAATTGAGTTAGAAAAATTAAATTAAAATAAATTTATACAAATAATCGAATTTTATTATTCATTTTTTTTATAAGGTTTACCACCTTCTAAAAGTACAAAGCAACAGGTTAGGCATAAACGTTTGCACAATGTTTTTCTAATTTTTGTTTGTTTTTTTTTTTTTCTATCGAAATTAGATAAATATTTATTTAATGTGTTTAATTGATATTTGAGTAAATAATAAAAATATTTATAACCAATACAAATTATACTTTTACGCTGCTAAAAACATTTACGCAGAAATGTTTATTTGCTTTGAAGAGCCGAAGCAAATCACTTGATTTCTGTTGTGGTGGATTTGTTACGTTGTAGGTGAGTGTAGGCTGTGCGCCCGTTGCTCCCCTCAACTTACCACTTTAACAGCAAATATGGCGTGCACACAAAACGGCTGCAGTATGTCATCACTTGGTAAATAATGACTAAAATCGAATGAATTTTGCGCTACAAAAGATTCGCTAAAAATTGTTCATTACAATTTTTTTTAATTTAATTTTTAACTAACTGCTACACAATTGCAAATCATTTAAAAAATTAGGCAAGTACAAGTATAATCATTAACAAAAAAAAACAACAACCTCAATGACAAAGCTGTGGACAATACAAATAATTACTTTTCATGAGCAATAAACGTGCATCACAAAAAAAAGAAAATAAAAATTGGGAAAAAAAAACAAAAATTGGAAGAAAAAAAAACAAAAGCAATTATGTTTTTGGGTTGTGCTGTTGTTGGAATTACTAAAATAACGGGAGACTTAGCGGAAACTAGAAAAATATTTATATGTATGTAACAAAAAGTGGTAAGCGAAGGCATGATGTCAATATAAATGCATTACTAATAAGAAGAAACGTAGCAGCAAAACAAAATTGGATTATAAAAATATTTTTAACTTTCTTTACTCACCAGTGACTTGAATATGAGTGGGACTCCACATATTTCCCTATTAAAAACGTATTTGTTTGCTTGCCAGTATGTTTCAATATAAACGAAAACGATTTTCTCTTTCTTTTTTTGTTTTTGGTATTAAACCTTTTGAAATTTTTACTTGATTACATTAACAATTTTTAATCACACTATAATTATACATAAACACCACAATATTAATTGTAATGTTAAATTTCTAATGTTATTTCAAAAACAATTAATCTCAGTTGTTAAAAACACGACACAATTATACACTTAAATAACTAATAAGATGCGTCATAATTTTTGCAAAGTTATAAATTACTTTACGTTAAAAAGGAATAAAAATAACTTAACACATAACAATTTACAAAACCAACCAACCGCACGAAGAACAACAACACAACTGAAAAGTGTAATTTTTGCAACAAAGAGAAATGTGTAAAAACATATCGATAACAAATAGTGTTGTAAAGCGGTGCGGATAATAAATGTATGGAATATTGTTGTTGGAATGAAATTGTAAAGTCATGGCGGTAATTTTAAATATTGAGGTAAAGTAAAATAAAATGTTCTAGGAATTTTTTGCACTGCACTTAGGTAAATATTTAATTATTTATTTATTGCACTTATTTATCACACATCTTATATGTGTTGCTTCTTATAATTGCTACGAAATGATCCCGTGGTTATAAAACAGAGGGTCTTATTCAAACTGCTCTCAATTTTTCCATAAGTGGCGCTATTTATAAGGTGTATCTCAAATATATTGGTCGTGTGCAAGTTAGGCTAAGTTGCGTTCTAAATAAGGGAAATTCTAAGTTGTGCCGATAATATACTGATGTGTCGATATGTTGATAAATGGCTAAATGTGTGCAGTGCAAAAAATCCCAAGAAAAGTCCCATTTGGTTTAGCATCCACTTAGCCTAACTCGCACACGTCCATTATATATATTATAATATGGTTGGTTAAAAGTTTTCCAATTTATTTATTAATTTATTAAACATCTTATAAAATTTTCACAATGGTAGCAACTAATTTACTAAATTTTTATTAAATTTACCCTACTCGAAATTCAGGTAAATACCAACATTCGCTGCCATACCGACATAATTTACTATTTTCCTCAATTTACTCGAACTTGCACACGGCCTATATTGTATAAGTTAAATCTAAGAACTTAAATTAATAAAAGTCACATTATTAGCAAAAGAAAAATTAAAGTAACTAAAATCACATAAGTTATTAAAAAAAAAAAATATATATACATATATTACAGCATTTATATAGACTATTTTAATAGTTATACGATATGTGAAAAAAAAGAAGCGCTTTGAAGTTGTTTTCTGTTGTTGTCACCCGCGGAGATATGTTGTTGTAATCCCTTTAGGGAATGTTTGACGGCACTTGGTCGTTGAACTCGATGTGTGACACTATGACATAGACCCGCAGTTCTTGAAGCCTAATATTCCAATATGTAATAAGTGCTTTTTGTAATTATTTTTACACAATTCACAAGTCTTACGTTAGACTCGTTAGATTAGAGAGTTTAGCAAGAGACTTATTGTTTTTTAACCGAACTTCGTTGCTAATATATGTTACTATGAACCAAGCTTTAGATCGTTATATTATATTGCAAAGAAAACTTTACTTTAGAATATGTAACTCTACAAATTACACAATAAATAAATATATTAATATATAAAATTACCATTTTTAATTTGTTGTACATTGATTGAATCCATTTCTTTTTTTGATTTTTTACACAAATTTTATATTCGAATGAATTAAATTGTATATAGATTTATAAATTTGACTACGCAAAAATTTATAATATAACACAATAGATTTGTATATAGATTATATAATAAATATATAGTTAAGAAAATCAATGTTTGCTTAGTTGATCTATAAAATATATTATATTTTCACATATATTCAGGCGAAGTAAAAAAACTTCATAAACGTCTATAAATTAACGAAATCATAAGATGTTCACATATGTATCGTCTAGATATATGCTATTTATTAAGATATTTTAAGAGAAAGATTTGTGACGCATCTGTTGGTATATAAAAGAAAATTTAGCATTCCATCAAATTTAATGAAGATGGTTCTATATAGCATTGATAAGCTCAACAAAATTTGAATTACAAACTTTGCGAGTGGTGAATTGTAGACGTTGAGCCATTTCAGAGCAAGTTTCGATCACCTAGGTTAACAGAAAGTATATTTTCGACCACTTTTAAAATCAAAACAGTGATCTTAACAATACACAAGTAATAAACTGAAGTCAATTTATGAAAATGAACGTCCCAAACAAATAATGGATATTTGTCACTAATAGTACTGAACCTAGTGCGGAAAACATAAGTTCATATATTTGAGTTCATATATAATTAAAACAAATTATTTATATATAATGACTGAATTATTAGTTACTTTAACTTAGATCTAATATTATTGATATTATGAAACTTTTTTTCAATAAAACCTCCTTTAGCGTTAATAAAGAAAACATAAGAACTTTTTGCTAAATGAAGCTGTGTCTGAACAGGGTTATCACATTTGCAGTTATTAAAAACTATTAACATGGATTTTGTGTAAGTCTGAACAGTGTTATTCCGTTTGCAGTTATTAAAAAGTATTAGCACATATCTTTATGGATTTTGTTTAAATCCATACCACAATTTGTAGAGTTAATTATGATAGTGTAAACACTACACTTACATTAAATAGTAATCGTTTACATTAACATAAACTATGTGTATCTGTGCGTGTGATTTCATATAAAATACACCAAAAATTATAATAATATAAAAAAAACCATTTAAAAGTATAAATTAATGAACTTCGGCAATAAATTTAATAATTCAGTATTATTTATTCTTCAAGAGCAATTATATTATTGGCGTGAAATATGCATTGATAATCAAAAAATTATTATATTTCCAGGTGTTACCGAAGATATGAGAAATCAAATGTAAACATATTTGTTTTGCATACGCAATGTTTTTATTATTTTAATAATCAATTAATTAAAAACAGCTTTTCTAGGTATTTTATAGTGAGTCGATAGTGTCTGTTTTGCTTGGTCATCTGCTTCAGAAAGCGCACGTACTAGTATTTACAATTGATGTTTTATTCATAATAAATAAATAAATAAAAAAATTAATTTATTAAGAAGTATTGATAAAAAACTAAATATTTTATACCAGAAGTAACGTATAAAAGTTGCTTGCGTTAAGAATATAATGGAATGTGTGTGGTATATTTTCAATAAAACCATTAATGCTTTAGGATATTTGTACCTAGTCAATTTAGTTCATTGAAAAATAAAAAGATATATTATAATCAATTTTATAGTCGTAACGGAATACAACGTTTATGTCGCACATCTTCAACTATCTTAGCAATAAACCAGGGGCCTCTAATTATGCATACTAAAGTAATATCTTCTTTGAGTTGGATCAATAGGGCTTCGACTAACTTTCCTAGGAAGAATGTCCACAATCTCAGGAAATAAAAACTGATATGTGTTTAATTATGTGATGGTAGAATGTAATTCTAGAGAGTTACTCATTATGTGTAAACTTGGTATTTGAGCAAACTTCAACATTTATGACTTCATCATCTTATGAAATGATAAGTTAGCGGAATATCGATTCTGCTTCCATTTTAATTCTAATCATTTACCATCAATCATCTTTTACTCATCCTCTACGCCATCTATTCTCCCTTGTGATACCCTCGCAATGATGCTTGACACTTGGTAGGGAGAGTTCTTTTGACGCTCTCGCCTGTTAGTTTCTTTATTATATCAAAGAGATTCTTCATATTATTTGTGTCACACAATAGTATATACTGTAGTATTATGTGTTCAGTAAGAATATACTACGACACTAATACATACTGTAGTACATAGTATGTACTTAATATACCATATAGTACATTATATACTATAGTATAAGTATATTATACATACACTATATAACACTATAGTATAAGTAGTATATATACTATAATTATTTTTATGAGATAAAAATTATTATTAATTATTATTTCGACATAGTTCGAAAGACAAGCACACAATTCATTTTAAAAGATTCTAAAATTTGTTCTATTATTGAAAAAAATATCTTCCTTGTTTAGTCAATCCATAATCCAAGACATTACCATGCCTTGAAATTTCCAAATTGCTTTTTACTCGTTAACCTTCTTTTTAATTGGAGCAAAAATAGTTCCAAATAGATCCATAGATATTTTGACTCTCTTTCCCATACAAGTTTCAAAATGACTTTCATTAATAAATATTTAGATCCATCGTCATTTATCAAACAAATTAATGAATTAACTGTTATTTATGGGTCTTTATAATAAACGATATGGTTATGATTATATATACACGTACTCATACAAGCTTTCATTCAGCTCTGTTTTCTTATATACTAGTGTTTATTAATAAATTATTTTACATATTTAAATAATTAATAACAATTCCTTAAACTACTACTAATACTAACACTTAATACTAATACTAAATACATTAATACTAAAAAATTTCATATAATCATACAATTATTATACTTTGTTCTAATAGAGTCAATGTTCCCTAAGAAACTACGTCTGTTATTTTTCATAAGATGTATACTCAAGAAATTCATAATATTCGCCTTTGGATCTTGTCGTTTCATTCCATAAAATTCATATCGTACTCGTTGTTAGTTCATTTTAGTTTTTTATAGCCATATTTTATATTTTTTAGTTGAATTAATCAAATAATGGATTGATACTGCACTTATTTCAGCCTTTGTTCGTACTCACTAACTACACTTAATTATTTTTTTCAAAAACTAATAATATTCCTATCGGATGAGGCACCAAATTACTTCTAATTAGGAGAACACTTCACTTTTTCAGCGGTTCACCATGGTTTGTGGGGACGATCCTGTAATAACAAATTTTGTTCAAATGTTTGGATGAAATAATTTTTAGTATATCTATACCTGATTCTATACCTGAGATTTGTTCGATCAAATTTGTTTTCCACATTCAATTTTGTACATACAATACTGGTACTATGCATCTTGTTTAGCAGCTTCACCATCTAGACCTATCTTTGTATCTGGCTTAAAAAAATGTCTAGATTATCTCGCATTCACAAAGAGGTTTGTCACCATTTTCGATTAAGCACACATAGTTGCAAAAGGGACAAGTGAACTTATCTAGCTTTTGTTTACTAACTCTTCTTGGGTATAGTACCGGAACTGGATCGTCAATATTTATAAGTGGCTGCGGGACGTAGACTCGACTGCTTCTAGAACTGCATACTGCATATTATACAGAATTCAAATATTTTTTTTACCGAAATACTAACTCACCAGATTTCAATTTGCAGTGAGTCAATCCACGAATAAAAGCCTCAAGACAAATTAATTTTTGACTGTGGTCGGTTACTGGTAACTCAACTTATGATAATAACCTATGAATATTGACCACTACAAATGTTTAAGTCTGGGAAAGCTTCAGTTCTTCTGCCATATACGTGTTATAAGAAATGGAAATGTATCTTGTTCCCAGCACCCTGTTTAAATTCGTGTCCATGCTTTTTTCTACCACGAAATAGCGAATGTTTCCATGGTTTCTCATCCGTAGACTTGGTGATGCCTAAAAAGCGAAAAATACTTAATTAATAAATCTTGTACGGTTTCATGCAATTTATATACCACCTCTGCAAAATAGGTTACTAATAAATTTTGGTTAGATGTGTCTCAAATAAATATTCTTCTTAAAAAATAAATTAGTTCTAAATTTTTATAAATTTTAATTTTGATATGTAAAGTTTCAATGATTCTAAGCCAACTTTAATTTAAAAAATTTTAAACCGTTTCTTAAAACTGTGCTGTTCTTTCCAATCGTTCATCTGTACTAGTAACAGTTTATTGGGAGCAATGAGCAACACTTGGTTGAAGCAAAGGAGTAGTTTGAGACATAAGCCTGACAGTATTTGGAACGACGTCAATTTAATCTAGGAAAGTTAATAAAGTGCGACCAATTTAGGATTAACAGAATCAATGATGAGTAATTATGTTCTACATAATGGATTTTAATCATTTTACATAAAGATTGAAGATATTCATAAAATATGTATGCCTCGTTTATTGTTTGTGAAATCGCTATGTACATTTTTATATACATTTGTTCATATTGCATAAAGAAATATATAATTAAAAATTATCTGATGGAAATACTAACCTGCTCATTTTTATTCCACGGTAGATCAATCCACGTATTAAATTCGAATTCGTCCATGGATTCATACTTCATTCCACGGTAGATCAATCCACGCATTAAATTCGAATTCGTACATGGATTATTACTTTTATCGTGGTATGAATTGTATAAGTGATCCTTCCTATAATTGCTAGGAAGTGATTTCTATAGTCCATTCAAGTTGCTTTTGATTCCTCCATTAATGGGACTATCTGTAAGTTGTACCTCCACCATTACACTTATCATAATATAGATGAGTTATGAACCCAGTTGTCATCGATTCATTGAAACCAATGCATGGTTTTTAGTTATTGCACCTTCCGAGGTTTCATTTCTTGTTATTCTCTTAATTAGATTTGGAGGTGCCTAAACAATAGAAAAATTAACTTATTAAGAAACTTTGTTTAGTTTCCTGCAAATTCTAACCCACCTCTCCAAAATAGTTTACTTAAATAATTTCGAGTTAGACGTTTTCATTATAAAATATATAATATCTGAATACTTAAAAAAAATAGTTTTGGTATATCAATTTTTTTAAAAATTCTAAGCCAACTGTCTGGTCTTTTAATTTATAAATTGGCTAATTATTTTCTAGTGCAATCAAGGCAGAAGTGTGGAGGCGGTGCATACTTCCAACACATACAAACAATGGTGATGTCATTTTCAGATCGATGAGTTCATGTCCTAGAAATCTTGCGAGCCTTAAGAATATGAAAGTGCTTTCCGAATCGGTATGTTAAGGGTGCGTAATTGCTAAAATATACTTAACCGCATGGAGGCATTAATTAGGTGACCACTGAAATCAGTTTATTGTTGAGAATGGCAAAAATTTGGTGCCTTTGGATGTCGAATTATTTCGATGTGGGTTCTGAGCAATAAAATATAATTAAAGACTTCCTTACATTTTAAAACTAGAATCTTGCATTGGAGTCTTGAATAATTAATGAAAACATTTTACTTTAACTATTAATTATTCCTAGAAAAACCACAAATTGTGCTTTCAGTTTTTGGTTAAAATGTGGGTTCGATGGAAAATCCGCAACAGTTCACAACAAATGGCAGAGGAATCTCAACTGAAACGGACCGCCGAAAGTGAAAAACTTTTCTGGACTCCAAATTTTATTTATAAAATGGTTGGATACGATTTTCTTCAAACCCGAAAACCTAAGAGGATCAAATATATAATGAATACATTTATATTCTGTGCGGTTATCTGTCATTTTTTTTGCAAATATATAATGTTTAAGTATATGTTCGAGAAAGCTCGAGCATTGGAAATTTTGAGTGCATTACGTATTGCGATTTTTGCCTCATATGCAGTTGACTCCAATATAAAATTTCTGGCCTTTATAATCAATCGCAAACGTATGCGCAAAATACATTTCATACTCTCCAAAATCTATCCTAAGTCTCAGGAGGAACAAAACATTTATGCCGTCTACGAAAACAATCGTTCACCTATAATACGCGTTACTCTGCAGATCTTTTATATTTCCTGCTTTTTGGTAATAATAGGGCCGATAATTGAGACTGCCTGCAAATTTTTGTACCAATTAGTAACGTTGGGTTTTAGTAATGCCAGCTTGGATTACTCTAAACCAATGCCAATGGAGTATGATTTTGATTTTCGTAGTGCTGCGTTGTACTTACCCATATATGCGATTGAGGCTTTGAATGTGCACTTCACAACGGTTACCAATATAGGCACGGATCTGTGGTTGATAAGCTACGTCATGCAAGTGTGTATGCATTTGAAGTTTATTTGTCGTATGTTGGAGAAATATGAACCCGAGCGCAATAACGAAAAAATGGATTGTGCTTTCTTGGGGTCACTCATCAAAAAACATCAACTTATGTTGTAGTAAATATGAAGTACAATTTGATACCTTTCTAAAACATATATGTATTTCCAGTTTAAATTGTTTAGAGACTTATATATTTGCTATATAATAACCGACTTTTCTATTACAGCATATCTAATCAACTAAAGGACATCTTTGGTATATCATTGGCATTCAATTTGATATCTACGACCACAGTACTTTGTGGAATTGCAGGATATTTATCCATCACATTAGATTTAAGTCTGGAGTTTTGTTTTTTAATTGGTTTCCTGTTAACCGTATCAGCTCAGTTCTTTTTGGTTTGTTTCTATGGTCAGCAGTTGAAAGATTTGGTAAGCTTCATTAACCCAAAAATTAAAAAAAAAATATAATAAATAAAAAGTGTATATGCCATTGAATATATTGTAATTTAAACCATTAATTAGTATATAATTAAAAACTATTCCCACACAACATTGCTTACAATAACGAAGAATTGGTCTGTTGGTTTACGAGATATATACCCAATAATTTTATTTTTTATTTGTGCTTCACACAGAGTGAGCAGATAGCCTTGGCAGCATATAAGAATGCCTGGTACAACGGTTCCAAAGCATACAACAATATGATATGGATTATCATGATGCGAGCCCAAAAACCTGCTGAATTATATGCAAAAGGATTCCAATCCATTTGTTTGGACACTTTTAAAACTGTAATCATCCACTTTAATGTTATATATATTCATAACACTTATTATTTATTTATTTATGTTATCTTTCTGTTCCAGAGTATGGGTATGACTTATCGAGTCTTTGCTCTTCTACGTCACTTGCTTAAATGAAATAATAACATTATTGATGATCGCTTACAGTGGAAGAGCAAAGTTAAACGCAAAGTAATATATCATATAATGTATTGTAATTTTGATATAATTTATTAAAAAATATTTTTATCGAGTGGAATGAAAACTACTTCATTTTGATATTTAATAAATGTATTTTGCATAAAAATATTATTTTATTATTTCCTACTGGAACCACAACATTTTTGGTTTTTACGTAAGTGGTACTACTACCACTTCATCTAAATCTTATGACTTCCCCATTTATTTCAAATTGCCAAATCAATGAACCATTTTTGTTTTATTTAATCTAACGGCGATATCTTCACGGCGATACAACTTGGAGTGAGTCAGACAATCTATCTTCCCAATTCGACGTTTGTTCGTCGTTTTAATTTATCAGACTCTTTTCCTCTTCTTCGAACTTTTTTCACTTTCTTCCCAAACATTAGTCGATGTTTGCAGCGATACTTCTTTTTTCTAGTTCAGCTTTCAATACATTTATGGCGTTTTGTCTTTTATAGACTCAATACGGTCGATGTTTAAGATGCTGTGTTAAATTCTTCTCCCAACACGCCGAAGGCATTCTATATCTTTAAAGCTGTTTCTTACTCATTTGACCTTCTATATATAAAGAATATTTTTTTGTAACCCTAAACAGTAGTCGAAATGTAAGTTAAAGAATTATTGTAATTTTTATTTTAGATTTTTTTTAATTTATAAGTAACCAAAATAAAAAAAAAGATACGCGCTTATTAAATGTTAGGTTAGGTTTGGAAGCCGCGTGCTGACAGTTGTCAGCACTTCCACTCGGAGGCACATATTGTCCATTGTGATGCACTTAAAAAATTTGGCCGAGAGAGGCGAGTTGGTAACCTTTGTAACGCTTGTTAAACCATTTGGTTTTCCAGATGAAGTTGAGCTCTTCCAAGCCAGTGAAAAAGCGATCCCCGAGACATTGAAGTCGCCTTGTCTGAAGTCCTGAACAGAGACAAAGGATATTAGGAATTCTCCTGATGAAGGCAAAAGTGAATTTGCCGAAACACGTGTAGAGATACACAAAAAAACTTTCGAAATAAAAGTTAGTATATTTTCAAAAACAAAAATAACCGCATTCAAAGGAAGTGGTTGATAGATTCTAACTCCTATTTATTTTGGCAACTCCTGCATAACCCGCTTGTTGGAACTCGCCATCGTTGAAGCATAGGTGCAATGGCACAGTGCCCCGTTAGTACTCCAGTAAGCACACGAAATGCAGGTTTGCTGAAGCCCAACCTAGGCCATAAGGTTCTAGCGACCACACAGTCAAATGCTACAAACAAAAAAAAATGTAATAGATTGCAATAGAGACTCCTAATTATAAAAAATTTATGTTATATTATTTTTTTTTAACGAGGAAAAAGTGAAATTCACTTCAACGTACCCGATTTGGATACGATGATCTACGAAGAAACATCAGGACATAGCCAAGTTCTAAACACTTACTTGTCATGCATAAACACGTCTATTTCTGCTGTGCTTCCAAACTGCAGGTATAACCCCCACGACGTCGCCGATTTGTTATCTTGCCTCACCATACACTCAAACCTCCGTCCAGTAGACCTTTGAAACCATTCCCTTGAAGTGACCAGTTTCCTCCATCTGGACCCAGGTTGACTTCAATTTAAATCCAACCTATCTGAAATCCACTTCCCCTTCCCTACTCCTTGACCTCCCCTCCCTCCTCTATAACAATAATCATCACCCATCCACTACCTTACCCATGTGATCGTATTTTGAACCATACATATTATATGCTCTCAAGTCCCTGCGGGTCACAACAACAATACGTTACCGATTTGGTCAAGTTGGTATTTTTTAGTAGACCGAGTATATACTATAACACACAAAGTTTTACCCTGGCTGATCTCTGAGTGCTGATTCAATATTTTATTATATCTTACGATATGGAGATAAATTGCACTACTCTTTCTGGAAGCGTTAGTGGAACTAATGGAAGTTTTATGATTATACTATCTTTAGTAATTATTTAAATGTATATTTTTTTTCTCAAAACAATTATAATTATTATTAATGGGTTGTTTCAATATTTCTTATAATATACACGTACTCATACAAGCTTTTATTCAGCACTGTTTTCTTATATACTAGTGTGTTTATTAATAAATTATTTTACATATTTAATAACAATTCCTTAAGCTAATACTAATACTAAATACTAATACTAACACTTTATACTAATACTAAATACATTAATACTAAAAAATTTCATATAATCATACAATTATTATACTTTGTTCTAATAGAGTCAATGTTCCCTAAGAAACTACGTCTGTTATTTTTTATAAGATGTATACTCAAGAAATTCATAATATTCGCCTTTGGATCTTGTGGTTTCATTCCATAAAATTCATATCGTACTCGTTGTTAGTTCATTTTAGTTTCTTATAGCCATATTTTATACTTTTTAGTTGAATTAATCAAATAATGGATTGATACTGCACTTATTTCAGCCTTTGTTCGTACTCACTAACTACACTTAATTATTTCTTTCAAAAACTAATAATATTCCTATCGGATGAGGCACCAAATTACTTCTAATTAGGAGAACACTTCACTTTTTCAGCGGTTCACCATGGTTTGTGGGGACGATCCTGTAATAGCAAATTTTGTTTAAATGTTTGGATGAAATAATTTTTAGTATATCTATACCTGATTCTATATCTGAAATTCGTTCGATCAAATTTGTTTTCCACATTCAATTTTGTACATACAATACTGGTACTATGCATCTTGTTTAGCAGCTTCACCATCTAGACCTATCTTTGTATCTGGCTTAAAAAAATGTCTAGATTATCTCGCATTCACAAAGAGGTTTGTCACCATTTTCGATTAAGCACACATAGTTGCAAAAGGGACAAGTGAACTTATCTAGCTTTTGTTTACTAACTCTTCTTGGGTATAGTACCGGAACTGGATCGTCAATATTTATAAGTGGCTGCGGGACGTAGACTCGACTGCTTCTAGAACTGCATACTGCATATTATACAGAATTCAAATATTTTTTTTACCGAAATACTAACTCACCAGATTTCAATTTGCAGTGAGTCAATCCACGAATAAAAGCCTCAAGACAAATTAATTTTTGACTGTGGTCGGTTACTGGTAACTCAACTTATGATAATAACCTATGAATATTGACCACTACAAATGTTTAAGTCTGGGAAAGCTTCAGTTCTTCTGCCATATACGTGTTATAAGAAATGGAAATGTATCTTGTTCCCAGCACCCTGTTTAAATTCGTGTCCATGCTTTTTTCTACCACGAAATAGCGAATGTTTCCATGGTTTCTCATCCGTAGACTTGGTGATGCCTAAAAAGCGAAAAATACTTAATTAATAAATCTTGTACGGTTTCATGCAATTTATATACATTGTGACCGAAAAGTTTCCGGAAATTTTAAATAAAACGCAAAATTCTTAATCTTCATCAATATTTATTTTATCTCCTTCAAAATATGCTCCATTAGAAGCGATACACAAATGCCAACGTTTCTTCCAATCATCAAAACATTTTTTATTGGCGCTTTCCGGTATGGCTTTGAGTTCCCTCTGCGAATTCTGTTTTTCGTCTTCTATGGATTCAAAACGCGTTCCTCTGAGTGGTAATTTGAGTTTGGGAAACAGGAAAAAGTCACACGGTGCAAGATCAGGTGAATACGGTGGCTGTTTGATGGTATTTATTGAATGTTTGGCCTTAAAATCGTTGATAATGTTGGCTCGGTGCGAGGGAGCATTATCGTCATGAAAAATCCATGAATTATCCTTCCACAATTGAGGCCGTTTACGGCGGATAGCTCTCACGACCGATGCCTAGCTCTCGTGCTATCTCTCTAACACTCACATGAGGATTTTGGAACACGATTTCCTTTGCCTTTTCAATGTTTTCGTCGGTGGTAGAGGCCGAAGGTCGTCCAGAACGCGGCATGTCTTCGACGGTCGTACGACCGTCCTGAAAGGCTTTGTACCACTCATAAACTTGAGTTTTCGATAAAACTGATTACCCATAAGCCTTTTGTAGCATTCGCAACGATTCTGCACACGAAATTTCGTTCGAAACACAAAATTTGATGCAAACTCTTTGTTCAATATTTTTTTCCATTGTTTTTTCGCAACGCACTACTGAGGGGAACTGGTTACAACAGCTGCCGTAAACGAACTGTCTGACAGATCGCGCTAATTTTTGGCATAGTAATTAAGGACAGTGCTGCCAAACTACATAAACTTAAAATATCGAAAAATATACAGCGCGCGAATTTTAAATGAGAATTTCCGAAAACTTTTCGGTCACAATGTACCACCTCTGCAAAATAGGTTACTAATAAATTTTGGTTAGATGTGTCTCAAATAAATATTCTTCTTAAAAAATAAATTAGTTCTAAATTTTTATAAATTTTAATTTTGATATGTAAAGTTTCAATGATTCTAAGCCAACTTTAATTTAAAAAATTTTAAACCGTTTCTTAAAACTGTGCTGTTCTTTCCAATCGTTCATCTGTACTAGTAACAGTTTATTGGGAGCAATGAGCAACACTTGGTTGAAGCAAAGGAGTAGTTTGAGACATAAGCCTGACAGTATTTGGAACGACGTCAATTTAATCTAGGAAAGTTAATAAAGTGCGACCAATTTAGGATTAACAGAATCAATAATGAGTAATTATGATGGCCATAACTTCTACATTATGGAATTTAATCATTTTACATAAAGATTGAAGATGTTCATAAAATATGTATATCTTTAGAAAATGCACCTTATTCTACTATTAAGTTCAATGAGGAGCGACTTGCCTCGTTTATTGTTTGTGAAATCGTTATGTACATTTTTATATACATTTGTTCACATATTGCAAAAAGAAATATATAATTACAATATTATCTGATGGAAATACTAACCTGCTCATTTTTATTCCACGATAGATCAATCCACGTATTAAATTCAAATTCGTACATGGATTAATACTTCATTCCACGGTAGATCAATCCACGCATTAAATTCGAATTCGTCCATGGATTAATACTTTTATCGTGGTTTAAATTTTATAAGTGATCCTTCCTATAATTGCTAGGAAGTGATTTCTATGGTCTATTCAAGTTGCTTTTGATTCATCCATTAATGGGACTATCTGTAAGTTGTACATCCATCATTACATATAATAATATAGATGAGATATGAACAAAGTTGTCATCGATTCATTGAACCAATTCATTGTTTATAGTTATTGCACCTTCCGAGGTTTCATTTCCTGTTATTCTCCTAATTAGATTTGTAGGTGCCTAAACAATAGAAAAATTAACTTATTAAGAAACTTTATTTAGTTTCCTGCAAATTATAGCCCACCTCTCCAAAATGGTTTACTTAAATAATTTTAAGAAAAACTTTTTTATTATAAAATATATAATATCTAAGCATTTTAAAATTTTACTTTAGCACATAAATATTTTTAATAATTCAAGGCCTATTGCTGTCAACATAAGCTGATGACAGTTGTTAGCTGTCAAGTACTGCATGGATATTAATCGTTACTGTGGCGAAGTAACCGATTTCCATATCAACAGATATGTTAATCGATGTAATTTGCAACACTGACGGGACGAAGAGATAACAAATATAGAAAGAAAATAAAATCCAATTTGTTGATTTAGCGAAAATAGTGAAACAGCGAAGGAAGTCTTAATTAAATTGTATTTTAGCCAAAATATGAACAACAATTTCTTCATTTAGTTATAATAATTAATGTTTAAATAAAATAATAGAATATGATTGCGAACTCCAATTCGACACAAACGACATTCAATTTCAAAGTTGTTCTGCTTGGGGAAGGCTGCGTTGGGAAAACGTCGATTGTATTGCGATATGTGGAAGACAAATTCAATTCACAGCATATAAGCACCCTTCAAGCATCTTTCCTTAACAAGAAAATGACCTTGGAGGATGGCAAACGTGTACAGCTCAACATATGGGATACTGCCGGGCAGGAACGTTTCCACGCGTTAGGTCCCATCTACTACAGAGGATCACATGGTGCCATACTTGTCTATGACATAACCGATCAAGACTCCTTTCAAAAAGTCAAAAACTGGGTAAAAGAACTCAAGAGGATGCTGGGGGCTGATATTGTCATAACGATTGTTGGTAATAAAACAGACTTAGAAGCGCAGCGTACCGTTGAGCAAAGCGAAGCCATCGAGTACTCAGAGAGTATGGGTGCACATTATTTTGAAACATCTGCCAAAGCAAACGAAGGTATCGAAGAACTCTTCTTTAGTTTAACTAAGCTTATGACACAACGACACACACAACGAGAACAAGAAAACAGTTCGGTGCGTTTGCTGCAAGGTGGCCGTCCCGCTAATATGCTGATTGTTGAAGATTCCCAAGACGGCGATGATGATGCACCAGAAGTGCCCGAATCACATCGTGCCTGCTGCGGCACCGGATAATTTCGAGTTTTGTATATTGAACGTTACTTTCAGTGTGGAACTGGACTGAGAGCCACAGCCCTTGGGTAGGCGCAGCTATTTTGTTTAACATACGCTGGAGATATTGTGATAAATTATTTAAATAAATTGTACATTTAATTTGTTTAACAATTAGTTTAACAATCAAATTCCTTATAAAATTTCTATTTCAAAATGGGTTGTGAAATGCAACTCATTGCTTCTGATAGCAAATAACTTAGTATAAACTTGTACGTATTCGTGATTATTTATCTGATACAAATAAAAGATAAAACTTAATCGTAATTTGAGACGAGACTTTTTTGCGTATATAAATCATTATCAAGCTAACAAAAATTGTAAGAATATTTTTACGCATTAATTATAAGAACCTATAATAGATTAAACATTAGCTATTAATTAAGTTTAATAATATTAATATAAGTGTAAAGTATATAGTACCAACAAACATAAACGTTTAAACAATTTCTTGATTGTTGTGAATACGTGCTTTTGGGAAGCATAAACGCTTCAATACTGGAACCAGTTGATTAATGTAATATGTATTGCGTCACGGACGGATTATATTCAATTATAATAATATTGTTACTTATTATTCATAATAATCTTAATCTTAGTCATAATAGATTAAGTATTAACTAACGATCAGGTTTAGTAAAATTTCAGTAATTATTGTTTATTATATTGTTGCTTAAGTGATATTATATTACCTGTTAATAATTAATAATATATTGCCAGTATTATATTTTTAATATTATATTATTGTCATATTCTTATTTTATATTATTGATATTATTTTATTACTATTATATTATTAACATTATACAATTATTATGTTATTAGTATTATATTACTAATATTATTAGTATAATTATTAATATTATATTATTAACATTATATTATTAATATTATATTATTAATATTTTATTATTATTATATTATTAATTATATTATTATTAATTTATATTATTAATATTTTATATTATTATATATAAATGTTATATATTAACATTGTATTATTAATATATATTATTGTTATATTAATAATATTATATTATGTATATATTTTATTATATTATTATCAATATCATTTAATTAATATATATTATATTATTATAATATATATATATATATATTATTATATATATTAATATATTATGTATATATATATATATATATATATTATATATATATATATTATTATATTATTAACATTTTATTATTATTATATTATTAATATTATATCATTAATATTTTATTATTTTTATATTATTAATATTATATTATTAACATTGTATTATTAATATTATATTATTTGTATTATATTAATAATTTTATATTATTAGTATTATATTATTAATATTGTATTATCAATATCATTTAATTAATATTATATTATTAATTTATATTATTAACATTATATTAGTAATATTAAATGATTGAAATTGTATTATTATTATATTATTACTATTGTATTATTTCTATTACATTATTTACTTTATTTTATTAATATTATATTATTAGTATTAGTATTATATTGTTAATATTATATTAATATTATCTTAAATCCATTTTGGAAATATATAATAGTAATTATATATATTAATATTTTTTGTACAAACTGCGAACGGAAGTGATGACCGAGTCGTGGGCATTTGCAGACCGGTCTTTACATTGTAATCGGGTCAATATTTAAACCAGTTCATTTGTATCATATGTCTTTCACCCTAGACAGTCAACGCTGAATCACTCTTGCCAATAAATGTTATTTGAGCTAAGTAGGCAATTAAGAAATAAGGCTAATTCTTACCAAACAAAAATCACAGTCTAAAAATCTTCTGCTGTTCTGCTGCTCATTTGCTGTATGATGCAGAAGCTTGAAAATAACCAAACGTGATGCGAAAGTATTAGGAGGATTCGAGGGCAAAATTCTTTGGAAGATCTATGATCCCCTACATGTTAGCAATGAGTATGGAATTTGATGTAACGACGATGTGTATGGGCTATACTGCGATATTAAGAAAATTGGAAAGAAATTTAGCGACTTTTCTGGCTTGGTGGTGTCGAGCAAAGAACGAATGAAAGAAAGTGTTCCGCTTAGAAAGATATTTGATTCAGTACCCGCTGGTAAGAAAAACTAATAGAGGATATCCGCATCTTTACTGAAAGGACCAGATGACTAACAATGTGAACGAACTTGGTACTGCCATTCTGGCGACAGCAAGTCATTGAAAGAAGTATTTCTTCAAAAGGTTGAAAAGTATACAATATTTTAGCTCGAAGATTTGTAAATCTTATTTAAGATAACGACAACTACATTTGTTAATCCCATTTTAGGACTGTATTATGCTCAATAGTTTTAATAATTTGTCAATTATGTTAATTTTAATTTAATTAATTTGTATTATAAATATTTGATAACAGACAATGCTCAATTTGATTGAAAATCAGTTCCAAGTCATTTTAGTTCATTTTTTATCTAGAAATAGTATTTTTATTTTTAAATTTTAATAGTAATAAGAAAATACTAAGGTTTATTTCATATACTATATAAAATAATTACATTTACATTTTTACTAACAACGAAGAGTGGGCTAATAATCTTATCACCATTTCTAATTATATTAAAGTATCTGAAGTCGTCAGGAGACATCAAGACGTGATGGAGTATTTAAGACGAAAATTCACGCTGGAATTTCTGGCAATCTTTTGCAAATAAACTTACAAACAAAAGGGAATTTGACAGATATTGTAGGGTGAATTATCACCTCATACAATTGGGACCTTACTCTAATGAAACTTGTAGCTTTTGTAGGGAAGAGAATGAGACCCCAAAACACGTACTAAACGAAAGAAGTACCTAAGTGGGAATATTTTATCGTACAAAAAAGTAAAACTCTACAATAAAGATGCAATACTACAATTTATAAAGATAGTTGGACTTGGAGAAATACTATTAGTCCTTAAAGGAGGTTTGATAGATAATAATCTAAATTATATAATAATTATAATAGATAATAATCTAAAGATTGTGTCTTGAGTATGTAGAGTGCTTTATTTTGATGTTGAAAAGATTTAATACATTATTTTTAAAATATATTATGACATTCTCATATAATATACCAATGAGAGAACTTGATGGATCTGGCAAGGTTTTAGTTGTTCAATATTATTTTAACCTGTGAATATGTAAAGATGAGAAAACATAAGAGAATTGCAAGACAAATACATGGGACAGGATGAAATTTGTGAAAAGAGTAAAGGAACGAGGAGAGATTATGCAAATTAAAGGAAGGATTAGTTGTTTAATGATGGATTTGACTGCTTTTTCATGAAGTAACTAATAAATAATAAAAGAAGACAACTTTACCTCAATAAAGTACTAAAAAGCCGCGATTACTTCGATATAAATCATAGAAAAAATTAACTGATATCTAAAAGCGTTTAGTTTTTTTATTGTTTATCGAAGAAATCTATACAGCAGGAGACTTGAAAGGAATAATTAATATAAATACATGGGTTAGGATGTAGATTAGGTAGGAAGTAAGTGTGGAGCAAAGGCGTTGTTTGAGTTACGCACTTTTGGACCTATTTGGATATACTTGTATATTCCACTTTGTTGCAAAGAGTTCCCCATTGAAACGATGAGTTTTTCTTTTATTTGTAAGCCTAAAGTAAATATTACTTTAGTCAGAGAAGTCCACTTAAATTTTTGAACTTAATAACTGAAGATTTTGAATGAAAAATACACAAATAATCTCCGCCAGTTCTTTAGAGATAATCAATGAATATAAAATGAATTATTTAAATTAACTTATTAGAAAACAACTAATTTATTCCTACATAGTTTTCAGATAAATTAATTGACTAATTGCATAGCTAACAAGAACTTTGCTAGGACACCTAAGATATTGGAACCAATATTTGGTGCCAACTTTGTAGAAGTTCAACAAGGGTTCTGCTATGACACCTATGGAACCAGAACCAATATTCGACTCCTGCCAACTTTACTTTACAGTCGATTATTAGCTCAATAACTTTCCAAGTTTTACCCACAAGAGCAGTTTGTCCAAAAGGTAGTCATATAAAGTAACGTAATGCTGTGTGAAGAAGCCTCCCAGGAAACTGGCAAGACTTTTCTTGCAACTTAAGACAAATGAGTTCAAGAAACTGATCTAGAATATCCTAGGGCACAAAATTGGTGAACCAAAAGTGGTCATGATGAGTTGTATAATAGATGGACAATTCAGAGCATTTTCTCTGCAAGAACGAGGCTATTTCGATACTCTCCCTTTATCTGTTATTTTTAGTTGCATTAAAGGAACTAAGAAATTCAAGATTAAGTAACTTCTTTGTTTTCCTCTTCTATTTATACTGCCATTGTCTACTTCTTCTATTTCTGAGCTTGGGCACAATGATCTGCTAACCGTGGTGCCCTGGTCTCATTCTGTACTCCAATTTCGAAGAAGAAAAAGAGAAAAATTCTATGACATTCCTTCATCAGCTTGATTGCAATCTCTGAGTGATGATAATTGATATGTTTATGTTGGCGTGATAATATAGTGGAAAAATATTGCTGTAATATTTGTGGTAAAATATTTTGTTAACTAATTTTAATTCTTCACCACAACTAATTTACATAAAAATGCTAATCAAAACGTAACAATTTCCGATTATCAATAAAAGCCAAGTCTGCAGAGTCTACAAAAATATTGTATTTGTATAATTAATATAAAATTGATTTCATATTAAAAATATATGTATATATATATGTATAAACTTAAAAGTACATACATTTTTATGCAAATATTCTCGTGAATATTTAGTCAAAGTATTATACGTAGTTTCAGGTTTTTGCTATAATAAAAACTAACTTAATTGTTTATATGAAAAATGCTTAGCTTAACTCACATTCGAACTATACAAGAATAAGAAGACTCAAAAGCGAACATTTAAATAATCTGAAGACGAACTAAATTTCACGTAACTTAGCCTAGAATTTATTAAATAAAATTATACTTAATCGTAATATATAGACATATCTGAATAATGGATTTATTCATTTGCACTTGCCAATTTCCAGGCAAATAAAATTCGAGTTGTGATCATTGAATTAATTGAGTTTTGCTTGAATTACTCTTAGCAGTAATTAAATAAAATCAGTAATAATCATTTTTATATATGTTATGTTATTTGTTTTTTTTTCTAATTTGCATTTCTAATTTATAGAAAGCATCCCAATCACAGAACCATCTTCAGTAGTTGTTTTTGTTGTCGTAATCCCTTATCTTGTCCTTCTTTCGATCGTGCTTCGATGGCTCGACTTGCTTTGCAAATTCAATCATCACATCCTTGTAAATTACTGGATCTAGATTGCGGCCCAACATATAGATGAGCCACCAGTCGCCGATATCCAAACGGCGTGAGAGTGAGCGGCAAACGTCCATGGGAATCATGCGATTGCGGGCATTGAGCAAACGTGGTCGGAATTTTGGCATAAAGAAGATGCAAGCACTGTAAAATATTATATTTTTAATGAGTATATATTCAAGTTATAACCACTACTATGGTTAACATACCGGAAAATCAATAATCCCAGCAACAGACACAGCAATATCATATACCAGAACCAAATGAACACATAAGTCTTTTCATTGACAATATTCAACGGCAGTATGCAGAGTGAGTCGTGTTTCTGTAGCGAACCACCGGAGCCATATTTATGGAAGATACACTTGGTTACGCGTGGGAATATGTACACCATTGGGTCAAGGCGTTGCTCTTGTGGCACATCAGATAGTTGCATAATACGTGTACCATATGAGAGGAACTCGCCGTCAAAGAAACGATTCATCATGTACATTTGTATGATTATGTTGACGAAGCATAGCGCCTCACAGAACCAGTAACGCATCGCATAAAGTTTATGGCGCTAAGAAATAGTAAAATTTAAAGTTTTTTTAAAACTTCGAAGCGAAAATTAATTTTGTTGGAAAACTTACCTTAACATGCTTGATTAAATAATCCAGTAAGGCATCACGCTTGGCTTCTTTCTCTTCGCGAGTGCAGATAGTTATGTTCAAGCCCATCACAATCATTCGCATCAGACCACCTTCGAATTTGTCCCAAAGAAATTTGGGAGTGTAACAGGCAATGGCCTAAAACAGATAAGTGATTTATTATTAAAATTTTAATTGGAAAATATTTAGATGTGTATATAAACTAGAAATATATATACATATATATATTGTAAGTATAGGCAAAAGTTTATATGAAGTTGCTCATATGAATATATTGTGTATAGTTAGGTAAATAAATTGAAATAAATTTTTGAGATCATGGATGTACAGTAGCTCAACTGAACTACAACAATCAATTTCTACAGCTTTTAAATAGGTGGCAATACTACGCCAACATTGCGCCTATTAACAACCGAGACATCGAAGTAGTTTAATATTTCTTTTCTTTGGGTTTACAGTCACACAAAGAAGCAGATTCCAATTAGATGAGCTGAGTAGAAAGCGTTCTTCAGTTACTCATTAGGACCAGATCAAATCAAAAGGTCTGAAGATACCGTTGACATTATGCAAACAGTTGTTCAATTTAATATTTTTTTTTGTGCAGAGAGGTGGTTACATATACCTAACGCATCGTCACAATGTCGTCAGAATGGTGGTCTGCTCAATTTGCGATTTGTACGGATTAAAGATAATCCTATTCGAATGCCAGACCGTTTCTATACTGGAACTTTATAAAGAATACTTCAAGAAAAGGTTCCTTTATTGGTTATTTTAATTTAAGATGGAAGGATTTGAGGATATGAATACATCTGTAAACAAAATGACCCTTTAATGACTCCAGCCGCTGTTGTAGAGATGACAACGAAAATGTGTCATATCTATTTTGTCGCTAACTATGCTAAGGACCTAGTTTTTAGAGAATCTTAGCCAACTATAAAATCTAATTTTAAACAATATTTTAGACTTCGCCAAAGGTTCAAGGTTTTTAAGCTCTTAATTTTTATACAATAGTACAATGAGTCAATGGATCGCTATGATCGCTACGAGAAAAAATATCGGTAATTTTAAAAATCGTCTACATTCTTGGCAGCACCCCGGTTTGATTCTATGGACAGCCTCTGTAACGTGTGGTAGCCATAATTTCTATGATAAACTGAGTAAGTTCGAGTAAATCGATGCTTAATGTCTCGTACAAGTGAAGTTCATACACTAATTATTGTAATGGTTTGCATGTAAGAATTTAGAACATATTTGAGTCTACCTCAGTGGCTGTCATAAAAATTGAAATGTTTAAACTTTTTAGTAAGATACCTCAAGTGACCTATTGGAGAGCTCTAAAATACGGGGGATCATTGAACGTTAATAAAGTCTAAAAGTATGCGCATTGAACCATACTTAAAAGTATTTATTAAATGCTCAGTTTTCTACCTAAGAAGTACCTACTGGTACTAGTTACTTCTTTAGAGAAATAAAAAATATATCAATAAAATTGTTAATACGTTAAGTATGGTACTTAATTAGGGACAGTAATTCGATGTAGTCGAACTTAAACTATAAATTTTTATTGAGCAAGTGAATAAGACATATCGGTCTCTCTTTTTAGTTACGAAACTCTATTCACCTACAATGATTGAAGTATTAAAAATTTAGGTTATTTGAAAATTAAATTATAATATAATTAAAAATACATACATACTCATATAATTATATGATATGATGAAAATAAGTAACTTAAATCAAATCGCAAATTATTGGATTAGGTTTAGATACTTCAAAAACATAAATACCGGTGCTCTGGTTGAAAAGTTGGTCATTGATCTTGTTTGGGAATGTCTGAAATAAGATACTTTGTGCCAGATACACACAAACATATATCGAAGAAACTCAGTGTGGTTAAGTAAAACAAAATATAATTATAAATAATTTTATTTTTTATAAAATTTTAACATTTCGAAAACCACAAAATATTTTAATATGCTTTTGTGGTTTAATAATTGCTTTGTATAACTGCGGGCGGCGGCGGGTAACTAAAACCCAATGTATTGTAATTATAAAATCAATAGTAACATATACATATATATGGATTTTTAAGATACATATGTAATATCTAAGAAGAAGCATTTACCCATATAGCCTAAAGATAATTTAAATGAGAGCATAATGAAATTTATGTATAAAATTCCGTAATTAAGAGGAAAATTCTATGAAAATGAACTGTGAAATCGTTACTTTTAAAATAAATATGATATTTTTAATATATTTAATTATTTAGAGTATTATATATTTAAGTAAATTTTAATAAATATTCCATTTTAGTTATATTTAATAAAAATATTAATTTTTAATATCATAAATATCCCAGTTTAGACATATTTAATTATTGATAATTTTAATTTATAAATAATTTTCTAGTTCCAATAAAAAGACATCCAAAATTCTCATTGAGATACACCATAGAGATATTGGTCTTTTGGTAAGTTTGCTTACAGGTCACTAGGGAACCATGCTAGTAGATCACGTCTACCTTTCAATCAAACCTGTCGCAGTTATGGAAAAGACCATGAGAGTGCCTCTAAACTACTATGTTTTTGCCCACCACAGAAACATAGTGCTGTAGAAGGTATAAAAAGAATCTGGATTTTTAAAATTTTTTTGTTATGTTAGTACGCCCTTTCTTGACATATGGTACAAATTTGAGCGCCATCTGTCAATTAGTTTGTTTACAACAGCTGTTAATGTGAAACGACCTCAAGTGCATTTAGCGATTTTTACTATGGAAAATTCTTGTTGTACGCGACTTTTTGACCAAACACGGTACTACTCAAGCACCATATTTGCCAGATCTGGATCCGTGCGACTTTTTCCTGTTCCCGAAACTCAAATTGCCCCTTCGTGGTAAGCGTTTTGAGTCGATTGAATCGGTAAAAGAGAATTTGCTGAAGGAACTAAAAGCCATACCTTCACGGGCCTACGAAAAGGGTATGGAAGATTGAGTTAAGCGTTGGCATATGTGTATCGGTTTAGAAGGAGCATATTTTGAAGGAGATAAAATAAATTTGGAATAAAATTTAAATTTGTGTGTTTTATTTACAAAATCCGTGTACTTTTTGAGCAGAATGTACGGCGGCGAATTAACACTTTTAGAGCCCCTCTTTCTAGAGGATCGTATTTAATTATAAGACGTGGTACTAAATAGCATTTTAGGCTTCGCCAAAGGTTTTAGGAGGTTTTAAATCCTGAGTTTTCCTATATATACGATAACAGAATGGGTCAATAGGCCTAAGTAGATCCACCAGGGATCGCACGTATAACCTAACCTAACCTAAGTTATTTCGAATAATGATTTAAAAAGAAATTTTTTAAGTAAATGAATTATTTAAAAATTTTAGAGTAAAGATGTAAATGTTTACAAATGTATTTATATATATTTATATTATATATATAAAAGATATATATAATATAGAAATAACAATTATGCTTAAGTTTAAATTAGACAATTTTAGTATTCATAAATTCAACCTAAGCTCTGAATGACATGATATTGTTGATGATTATTGTATCTTTAACTAGCCGAGGTTATTATATCATACATCATGCATCGCATAAGCTTCAGATACATGCGAAGCCTCTGTACGCATTCAATTGACTTTAATTGAAATAAAATTGAAGCAATTTCTTTCTCGACGTCTCGTTAGTATTTAGTATCTTAAAGGCACATAAGTTCGGTGCCTTCATACGTGTGTGCTGTTATCCGACTATCCATATGAGTATATCATTTAAAGTAAAACTAGTAACAATTGAAGAAATTATCTACGAAGACCACTCGTAACTGGTTCAAAATATTATCCCGCACACACTTCTGTCACTCTTCCATCTATCTACCCAACTGAATATTCCATAAATTAAATTGATAGACATTCGAAAGCTAATGAAATTTTTTTTTTATTTTTTAAATGAAATTTTTTTCTTTTCAGAAATTATAACGCCGTTGAGGTAAAAAATTGTAGTTCACAAAATTCGAAATGTAATTTAAAAATCATTCATCTTCATTTAGCTTGGATTGTGGAGCGAAACCTCAATAATAAAAACGTGTAGCACTTGATAGATCGATAGAAGTGTGCGCTAAAAAAAAAGAAAGAAGTCAGCATTCTTTTAAGAGGTCAAGAATT
Source organism: Teleopsis dalmanni (assembly GCF_002237135.1). NCBI lineage: Eukaryota > Metazoa > Arthropoda > Insecta > Diptera > Diopsidae > Teleopsis > Teleopsis dalmanni. The sequence goes on along the minus strand of NC_051846.1, from coordinate 146,087,894 downwards.
TGCTACATCAAGACAATTAGGGAGTTTTCAACTTTCCTTAATTTCAGCTGACCACGTTGATTTCGACTTCGAATATCGAATATTTTGTTTAAATATTTTTGTTTTATAAAATATTTTTTTAAACAATGCAACGTTTCTGTTTAAATATCAATTGTCATAAAAATGCTTGAACAACATTTCTACTTTAAATTAATTTTTTGAGACTGGTTCCACTGTAAACTACAAGAAACAATGGCTTCTATTTTATTGCCAACCTCAACTGAAATGTTTTTCCATTGCTACTCGTAAGCTCTACTGTTTGGAGTTTCACAAAGTAATCTTTTACTGTTGACAAGCCATAATTAAACTGTTGCCAAATGTTCAGAAAGAAAAAATTAATACAAACTTACCTGAAAGAAGAGCACGAAACAGACCCATTGATAATAGGTGTAATACTTTTTAGCATCTTCCTCGTCGAAATCATTGGCTACACCTGGATGTGCTACGTCACGGCCAACCTACGAACGAATAAATTAAAATAATTTGAATTTAAGATAATCATAAATAAAAATATTTTATAAATTGACGGAAAATTATAGTACAATATATTATATATATTATATACATATAAATAAAAATTTTAATATTATTTGTTGAACGTCTTAAGTGTAAGTTTTACTCTTTAGGAAACTCTGGAGCATCTGCTGTGTAGCTGCCCGGCTTTCTCGAGAACTCGACAAAAATACTTGGAGGCTGTCAGTTTTACCGGACTGGAGCACACACAATCGCTAAAAATAAGACTCTGATCTGGTATCGCAATGAACCTTAATGATCTACGCGTGGCCCTTTTGGTCTGCCAGCACAACCTAATTGCTAATTTACTCTTTAGATCTTAATATTCATATGATTAGTAACACATCGTAAGTGCCAGAAGTAGTTATCAGGCAATACAAATGATTTTTAGGAATAACAATTAATTATTGAGTTAAGGTCAGTTGAGTAATACTACTTTTAATATTTACAAAATAATAGAAGAAACATATTGGCTCAATCCAGTAATTATTGAAAAAATGTTATGATTAGAATGTTTTAGCTATCGGATATAGAAAATAATAGGGATCCAATTTTACAATGATTACAGGCTGTGAATGCATAAGCGAAGCCTTTTTTAATGTCGATATTGTAAAGTCCAATATAACTATAATTATTAAAATTCTGATGATATAATATTAAGAAAACAAAAGGACCTGAAAACACGTGCTGACGTTTTGACCGTCCCTGTTGCATATGCAATAGAAATACCTAGGTAAACATCTTCTAGAGGCTGAAGAAATAGGACTCTGTAATGTAGGTGTAACACTACAATTTATTTAGGATGTAAGAGTTGGAGGAATTTCCTGAGTTTATATAAGGTGCACAATAGATCTCTAGGTCGCAGTGCAAAATTCTCCAATTTAATCGTAATAATGATATTAACAAATAAGATAATATAATCCGCGCACATAGGTATTTATATATAATCAATAATCAAAAACAACATGTATAATATATATGCTGAACAGCAATGAGGACTATTTTCACAGCTTATAAAAAATATAGGAACTGGTTACTTATGGCACTACTTTTGGTTTATTGTTTTAAAAACACATCTGTATTTCCTTCTGCTCAAAAAGTTTACAAGACTGATTTTAGTCGGTATGTTGAGCGATATCCGTTTATCTCCATTTTTGTTGATAATTAGTCCATCAATTTTTAGTTTATATGATAGAAAAGTAAGAATAAGTAATGGAATAGTTGCAACCGGAACTTTTTTGTTAGTCTATTATATATAGAAAAAGTCGACAAATAGAAGTAATTTATATATTTTTTATATAGAAAAAAATAGTTTCCGGAAAAGAGTTCGTATTTGTAAATATGTATGTCAACATACTAGGACTGGATTAAACGTATACATATAGTAATATATTTGGGTGAAGGGTATTATTCCTTTGGCTTTGCTAAACTTTTTTCTGTTTCTCACTAAACTCATGACCCTTTTTTTGAAGAATCATCGGCAAGTAAAGCTTGAACAACAATTTTAAATTTAAGATATCCAGCCTACAATTAAAAGCTACAATTCAAGCATATCCAATTACGGTTTCCAGAAATTTTATAAAATCTTTTTTTATTTTATTTTTCATCTTCAATTTAAATGGAATTCCTTTTTATTTTATATAAACTTGGGACAGCGAAACTAAATCTTAAACATACAGAAGGTACGCAAACGCGTACAGTAGTTTTGCGAGCTGAGAAACTCCAAGAAAACCGCCGGTACACACAACGCATATTGGAATAGTAAACGCCTGATGATATGTAGGGATGCGTGAATGGATGAAATATTGTATATTGCAAAGGGAAAATGGTTAAGCTTGGGCGGTGAAATCGCTGTCTGCGCATAAATTAAAATTCAAGAGATTCATACATTTCTCGACGTTCTCTCATTTCATACTTCCATGCTCCATAACGTGATTTTAATAATTCATATGATTTTTTGTTTATTTCCTATAGAAACTCAACGAAATTCCAAAATTCAATTCATTTGCAGTAGCACAGATCTTTGAGTTTAAAAGAGTTGAGTTTAAATCGGTTGTCATTATGACTGAAAGTTAAAACCATTGGGATTCTTTCAATTTGAGTAATTGAATTACGTGGCTTCGAAAATGATGTGTTGAGCCTTTGTTTTTGCTTAATCAGCGAAGGTCAGATGCGGGTGCAAGGATCGCCTGCAGACTCTCTGAGGCTTACTTTAGTTTACGAGAATAACAACAGATGCTGTAGGGATGATATCTAAAATATGTTGGGAATTTAAAAAAGCAGCTGTGCTATCCGTCATATGCTGCACTCCATCACAATGACAAATAGTCATTATCATCATCCATTATGTTTTTAAATGCTATGCTGATATTGAATTCTCAGATATTTTATTTTTATTTTGAGAAATTCTAAAATTAAAATTTAAAGCCAGTATATGACTAATTTATGTGAGAACTGTAGATAAAATATATTTGTAATGCATTTCAGAAGTGAATATTATGCTGAATATATTTAATTTAAATGTATTCAATGGGTTCATTTGCGATAAATAAAGATAAATATGACATGCTATTTATAAACTAAAATAAATTAATAGTTAACATAATGTAGTGTAATATACATATTCCACAAAATTAAACAAAACATAATAGAAGAATTTAAATACCCACATAGTAGAATAATACCCACAATGACAAAATATATGATAATAATAGTAATTATTTATTACAACTAGTAGTGTCTAGTACTACATAATAATATTATAAATGCAATTAACTAGTTAAAAATCCCATAAGTACGAGTGCAACATTCTTTCTGCATCATTCTTTGGATAATTGAAAAGGTTTCTGGAGAATCATCTCTTAATAACTTCAATACTCTCTAATAGTCCCATTAAATCATTCCTTAGAATTACTGCAAGGTTTCTGAAAAATCATGTGTAAAACAATTCTGATTAGCTTCTATTATCAAAGTTCCAAAATTCTCTAATACTCTAATTCTTTTCTTAGAATTACTGGAGGGATTCCGTAGAATCCTCTATGAAATAATCTGGATTAGATTATCTTACCAAATTTCCAGCACCATTACTCATAATTTTTTGTTAGTATTACTGGAAGATTTTTGGAGAATTATGATGATATAATCTCGATTAGCTTCTATTATCGATTCTATTATATTTTCTATTATCACCTATCTCTAACACTCTAATTCTTTTCTTCAAAATTAGTAGAAGATTTCTGGATAAAGTTCTATATATATCAAAGAAAGTGAAATGAAATTATATATTTGTAGCAAGTGTTAACCAAATATAATGTATTTATAAAATAAATTGGAAAAAAGTAAAGATTTAAAACATGAGGGCGTAGACTCGCATACATATAGGTGACCGGTGAAGGTGAAAAGGGGGATATTGATAAGTTGTTATGAAAATCGGTTAAAGACAGGACAGAAACGTTGATTCGCATACATATAGGTGACCGGTGAAGGTGAAAAAAGGTCATAGAAAAAAAAATCAAATTTTTCATTTTCCTGTCAGTTTCTGAAACTTCTAGAGTATTTAAAGAAATGCACCTATTCTAATATAAAAAAAAAATTAACTATTTAAAACCTCAACCTTAACCCATTACTGTCAAAAACCCAGGTAACTAGGAGAAAAACGATTTGCAGATTTGAGCTCAACAGTACAAAATCATTTATAAATATAAAAAAATAAAAAAAAAAAATAAATTGTTAAACATTACAAATTAATTAAAAAATATAATAAAACAATATATGTTAAATATATACCATATTTTTTTTATATTAATTTAATATAATTTAACTTATATTTAATTAATAATTTAGAATGAATTAAACAATTGCTTTGTATATAATGAATATATACCATATATATTGTTATAATATATTATAATAATTTAATATATATAAATATTTATTTAATAAATGTTTATTTAAATTTAAATATTAAAACATTATTTTGTAAATATAAAATTTAAAATATATAAAAAAAAATGTTAATTTATATTAATTTAATATAATTTAACATTTATTACACAAATATTAAGTATTCATTTAATAAATAACTCAAAAATAAATTAAAAATTATTTTGTATATATTAAATATATACCATGTATGGTATTATATTAATTTAATATAATTTAACATATATTTAATTAATAATTTAGAAATTAATTAAGCATTTATTTTGTATATATTATATATATACTATACAACATATAATATTGTATATTATATTATAATAAAATGTTTAAACATTTATTTAATAAGTATTAAAAAAAATAAAAAATTATTTGCTATATATTAAATATACAGCAAATGTTTATTAAAATTAAGATATTATTTTGTATAAATTAAATATATACGATATATTATTTTATATTAATTTAATATAATTTTTTTAATAAATTTTTATTTCAATTAAAGAATTATTTTGTACACATCAAATATATACATATATTGTTATTTTATATTAGTGTATATATATGAATTTAATATGTTTAAACATTTATTTAATAAGTATTTTTAAAAATTTAAATAATAAAAAATTATTTGGTATATATTTAATATTTAGCATATATTATTTATAAATAATAATTTAATACAAGTTAACATTTATTAAATAAATAATTTAAGAATAAAATAAAAATCGAATATTATATTTACTTTATAAGGCTCTGATAAAAGAAATAAAATATTGAACTAAATTTCTTTGTGACTTACCTGTCGATTGAAGGCATCCGGCATGGTGAAGGTACTGTGTATCCAACAGAACGTGTTGACCACATGAGTGGGTATGCCATTGACGATGCAGCTGATCGGTTGACCCACATATTGCGTCGCGGTGATAATGAGACTGCAGGTCAGCAATAAAACAGTCGTAAATGAGTTGTGCAAACGGAAGACGGCATTATCCGTTTGTATGTCCTGCACCTTAAGGTAGGTCTTTAAACTGCCGAGTAACTTATACATTTTATGGCGTGTGGAGTTGGCAGTGAATCACTTGTTGCGTAAATAATCAGTATTGCGTCAGAGGAAAAGAAATTCGTTCACTTGTGCATGTGCAGAATTTTTAGATACACGAACTCTTGAAGATTCATATCAGCTGAAAATATAAGATAAACAAATTACGGGTATTAATACAGACGTCAATTCATTTGGCTTAAGCAATTATTTAGTTAACTGATTAGCATAATTATAGCTGAACATTTTTAAAATTCCAAAAAATTTCGATGAATAATGTGGTTAATTAAAAAAATAAATAAAAATCATCAATAGCAAAAAAATAGTTACGTTCGAAAGACCTACAATCCCGGCATTCAGCAAAGACTGCGTCTAGTCTTCCATTAAAGATTTTGCTTTGATGTTCACGTGCAAGAAATGTGCCAAAAATAAATTTCACAATTAAAATTAATAAAATTCACAGAAAGCGTGCATTGAGCCCCAATTGAAATTTTTAATTCGATAACGAAATTCACAAAAAAAAACTGAAAGCCAAGCAGTTACTGGAGCTCAAGCCGAGTTCTCATACGAGTAGTCTCTTTTTTTTGCGATTTTGCTCATGGACTGAATCAAAGTCCAATGCACCTTTATGGGGAATTTCAAATTTATGGTGGCAGGTTAAATAATTCACTTGAAGCTTGTCAATTTTTTTACTTCTGTATTACAAAAGAATAAAGTTATACATTTCTATATACAATAATTCTACAGATATTCATATATATGGCAAACGGGTATAGCATTTCAGTGCTACTCAGCAAATGCGAGTTCGTTTATGGGAGTATCTTTGTGTCGTTTTGCCTTAATTGAATTCATGCGTATCTCACCACTGAAAAATTAAATACTAAAATTTCAAAAAAAAAAAAATAATAATAATATGTCATATATACATATATTATAGTAGATACATAAAAGAAAATTAAAACTTGGCAATTTTTTCAATTGGACTCAACAGACAGAGTCAAATCGTTTAATTCAATTAACGTGAATTTAGACTCCGAAAGGAAAAATGCCATAAAAACGTTCAGAATGGTGCAAAAACAAATACATTATAAAAATTTATTAATATTACCATTTAAGTACAATTACTCAAATATATATATATATATATATTATTTTTCATTTAAACCAATATTTTGTACAATTTGCACTTTTTTTTAAATTTTAGAAACGACAAATTGGCACCTTTTTCACATAAGGCATTTCACAACTTATTAAGAAATTAAGTGCCATAAAAGTAGATCCAAGATACATATGTATATCATACATATGTGTGAGTTAACTAATTGAAAATGCATTTTAACTTAAGATAACTCTCTAAAGTATTAAATGGCTTAATTGCTTTCCGAAAATATGTCACAAAAAAACCAAACACTCTCTTGAGCTTAACAAGATGTAGTGCCAATTTTCTCACCTTCGTCATTACGGTGAAGGTTTAGGTGTTCTAGTAGATGTACATCTGCAGATGTTGTCAAGATAAAAGTATAGAAGAAATGATTGCATATTTCTTGTGCCAATATACGATTCTTTTCGGATGCTCTTAATAGAAGACTTAAATTTAAAGGATCGTAGAATCACGAATAGAATTGCTTTAAGAAAATACATACCCATAATGCCTGTTATTGAAAAAAAAATGGCTTACAAGACATAAAAAGAAGAGAAGGAAATAAAGCAAAGTCTATAATGGTATTAAAACAGAACTCAGACCTATAGGATTCTACATACTCATAATGACTGTTATTGAAACCAAATGGCTTACTAGACATGGAAAAAAGAGAAGGAAATAAAGTAAATTCTATAATGGTAATAAAACAGGACTCAGGCCTATAGTATTCTACATACCCATAATGCCTGTTATTGAAAAAAAAATGGCTTACAAGACATAAAAAGAAGAGAAGGAAATAAAGTAAATTCTATAATGGTAATAAAACAGGACTCAGACCTATAGGATTCTACATACTCATAATGAATGTTATTAAAACCAAATGGCTTACTAGACATGTAAAAAAGAGAAGGATATAAAGTAAATTCTATAATGGTAATAAAACAGGACTCAGACCTATAGGATTCTACATACTCATAATGTCTAATATTGAAACCAAAAGGCTTACTAGACATGTAAAAAAGAGAAGGAAATAAAGTAAATCCTAACAAAATGGAACTCAGACCTATTGGAATCTACATACTCATAATTTCTGTTATTAAAAATACATGGCTTACTAGTGGTAATTAAGGAAATGCTATTTCCAATGCTATTACAACGGGACTCAGGAGTCACATAGATCATATATTATTTATATTATATATACACATATTGAATATTATATACTCAATATTTATTTACTCAGTCAATCATTATAAAAGTAATAAGCTTAATCAATGTTCTTTCTTGATAATAAAACTACATTGATATGAAAATAATGTCAATAAATATAAAAAATATAATAATATATAATAAATAATAAATTATTATAACAATAATAATAAATATAATAATATAATATATAATAAACAATAACAAAAAATATCAATACAAAATACAGGACAACGACTAGGAGATTGATACTCTATTAAAACCAGGAATAGCATAAAGTCATTAAATATTTACAACCAATTTAAAAGGTAGATATCCAAACTTTGAGGAATGAAGAAAAATACATACACTAAATCGAATACTCAAGTAAATAGGTGTGACGTACAAATACCACACCATCATTACCAGGAAATTAGCGTAAGAAGAAGGGCCATAGATAGATATATAGCTTTTGAAAGGATTGGGAACGATGTGACCACTTCATCCTTTGAGGATTATTGTGACAAATCCACTTCAGTTTCATAGCAGTTAAAAATGTCATTATGTCCCTTAGAGAGTTATTGCCTATTTTCGTTATAAGTGAATAGGCAGTTGATAAGTACCAAAGTCTGAGTCTGACAAGACTATCAAAGTGTCACAGAATGTGTTGCGCTGTTTTTCTTCTTTGTGACAAAGTCTGCAGCTTTGGTCCCTTGTAAAAACGTCGATAGATGTTTTTGGACTCCGCAATGTTCAATGAGAAACCCTATAACAAGTCGGATGCTTTTTCTGTTTTGCATTAGTAGTTCCCTAATTCTCGCTTTTGATCTATTTGGCATGGATTCTTTAGCTTGTTTACAGGTAATTACATTATCCCAATCAGTCGGAGCTGCTTTTTTCAGCCATTAATTAATTTTGGGTTTAAAAACACTACATGAAGGACCGCAGTATTCAATAGTGATAGGCAATTTAACAAAAAATTACAAATTTTTTATGAATAAATTCCTTTAAAATTTATTGAATTAAATTTTTAATATTCTTAATCAAAATGTTCTCACAATGATATATGCATATGCATAATTCTCATCTGTTTATTTATTATTCAATTAAAAGTTTCAATTTCAAAAAAGAGCATATTATAAACAAAAAGTTATTTTTAAAACATATATATAATTTATATCATTTTTAAACAAATAAATAAGTGTCATATTCCTCGACACAAATAAAAAGTTGATTTTAAAAAATAAGATTTATTACAAATACAAAAGTAATATTTATTAAATCATCATAATAAAAGTAAAATAATATATTAATAAGTAAATAAATTATTAAAAAATAATTTCATATAATAAAAAAAAAAAAATTTAAGGGGACACCCGGGTTTGAACCGGGGACCTCTCGATCTGCAGTCGAATGCTCTACCACTGAGCTATATCCCCACTTAGGAACGTTGTAGCAATTTTCACTCAAAAGCTTTATGCTGTGTTCTAAAAATAAACACAAACTGTTAAATATTCTTTCATTCCCTTTCGTTCTTCCACTTTGTGTGTATGTGTGTGTTATGCTTGTTGTGTGTTTGTGTTGTACTTTAAGCTTTTTAGTTTGAAAACGAAGCAATGCTTCTGCCGGTAAATTTGTGCATTAACCTTGTTCTTCACAGGCGTTTCTGCTCGTTAATGCAAGTGAATAATATATATTTGTATTTTTAATATATAATTAATTTTTAATAGAGTAATAAAATAAAACAAATAAAAAATTTAAGAAATAAATCATTTTATAATGTGTTTAAAATAATTCATAAGGCTTTGATTTAAAATACTCTTAGTAACAAAAGGTTTATTGTTAATACCCTACATTCTTAACTGGCTGCCTCACATTGTGAGAATGCTTATTGCATTCATATAAAATTTATATATATATATATATTATATACATTTTTATAAGTTAGAGTTTAATTTTTCGTTTTGTGCTGAACTCAATTCAAAGATGATTACAAAAATAACCAGACATCAATGTGCCAGCCAACAGCAACAAAAAAAACAAACATTAAATATACATGAAAAATAATTGCTACTTAACAGCACTAAATACAAAGGAAAGAAAATTATACGAAAATAACAGTTAATATGCTAGTTAGCGGTATTAAAACAATAAAATAGAAATTATATGAAATTATTTTATAAATGAAAATTTCTGTAGAAATTTATATTGAAAGAAATATAGTATTAAAAATTGTAAATGAGATATATTTTCTGAAGCAAAAATGTAAACAAAGCATTTAAAATTTGTATTTTTAATTTTAAATATGATCAGAGATATTTTCTATAGAATATTCATTTTAACACATATATTTTCTATATTAAATATAATAGCAAAATTGTTTTTAAATACAGTTATTTCAAAAATAAATGTCGTCGATGTTTCGAAGTTTTTACGATTTTATTGTTAAGGCCGAATATCATAAGTTATAGCCAATAAAAATTAAAACAAACTAATATTTTTTTCCACTTCGGGGACTACAACCTTAACGGAGGCCAGTAGTTACGTAGAATCTTCGAGCGATGCATGCTACTGTTAGGGCCTCCTTTGCCGGTAAGGTCGAATGAGGAGTAATGAAGCTAAGCGCAATTCACAACGTAGCGTCGATACTCATAATAAGCGGCTGCAAAAGGTATCTGTTTTCCACTTAGGAGCGAACCATTTAAAAGTGACCTATTACTACGTGCAAAGCTTACAGGACTGACATTGCACTAATAACCCATTGTCAGGCCTTTGCTCCCTTCTTTAACTATTTTCTGAAAATAAAATATGAGTCTAAATCTGATAGAATTACAATCACCAAGTGGTGCCTGTACTTATACGGCGAATCCACCTGTTTCGGGAGCAGTCACAACGGTTTTGGAGGTACGAAACTCACGTTTAATAGAATATCTTCGTTAGTTACAACTGTAGCCACTTGGCCCAATGTTCTCCTGGGAACACAATGGAATGAAGAATAGTTTTTTTATTTTATTTCTTTTAAACTTTTAAGAACATAAAATTTTATTTATTGATTAAAAAACTTTTGTTTGAACAAATTCAATGTCTAGAATGCGAATGCAAAAACAAAAATCAAATTTAAATGCAAATTTCTATAGAAAAACAATATTCTGCACAGCTTTGGACGTTTGAATAACAACAACAATATATAAATTATATATAAAAATATATATACAAAAACATATATATAAAAAATTAAATCTGTATAAATATATAAAAATAGCAACTTAGGGCTTTTCCTATGCATATATGTACATATGTATTTTATTACAAATTCTCAACATATTCACTTTTTACATTTATTTTTACATTTAATATGAGCAGGAATTAATTACGTCACGCTATAAAACGTGACAATAGAAGAGATCAAATATTACAGCATTAAGGAAGTCGAAATGGATAGCTAAAGGTAATTGCGACATGCAAGGGGCACCAACAATAAGATAATTGCTTCAACTGTTACGAGTCTCGAAGCTCATAAATACGAAATGCATAATTTGGAATGATTACGAGCTCGGACGACATGTAATCCGAGCGCAACAGAAGTAAATACAACAGCGCACATGTATGAATGAATTGTCATGTGGATTTCATTTGTATGTATGTAAGTATGTGTGTATGTATGAAGAAGTGTGCGGCGTGGGAGATCGTTTGAAAAAGTGCCAAACCCGACAGATTTATTAAGCAGTTAAATTGCAGATGTTAGAATGAGAATTGGCACTTGTCAAAGTGCGAAATGTAAACAACAGAAAAAACAAAAACAAAACAAGAGGGATTAAGTGCATGTAAAACAAAAACAAAATCATACAACAAATAAATAGAAACAAAGCAAAAAATAATTGTACATGTAAACTAGATCAATGTCAAGGTTGCATAAGACCGGATTTCGGTTGCATATCGTAAATTTGTATGACAGTTTTTAATGTGAGAGAAAAATGAATATTTGATAAAAATAATAATTGCTTGTAATAGTAATTCAATATTATAGCAACTAAAAATAACTTTGAAAATAGTTTTGTTTAATGTGTATAAATTTATATCAATTGATATTTATTTTATTGGACGAAATGCACACATTCATTGGAAAATAATTTTAAAAAAATGCACCCATAAATTTGTACAAGTTTTCCACTGAGCCAACAAAGGTTAAATGCTATCAATTACTTGATATGCAGTTATGCATTTTACACTGTGAAAAAAATCTTCATTTACATAAATTTAATTAAATGCAAATTATTTTACTAATAAGATTTAAAATTAATAAAAACTAAATAAAACTGTCTTCATTTGTATATTCATTACAATGTGTCAAAAGTTTTAGACGAAGGCAACATTTAGTTGAAATTTAAGTGTAATTAAACTCAATCAATTAAATTTAATTATTTTTAATTAAATTAATATGTCATGCGAAAGTCAGAATCAAATTGAACTGAGCACTCTGATAATTGTTTGCATTGGAACAGGTCTGAAATTGGCGAACAATCCTCACTTCTCACACGCTTCGATACTAAAATGAATATTTATGAATTTTTAATTACAAGTTTTAATTTTACTTTTTTTACATATATTTTTTACTATTTCAATTTTAGTTTTTGATTTAATTACGGAGACATGAAAATTATTAGTTAACAATGATTTATGCATATTTCGAACACCCAATGCAGTTAAATATGTCCAACTTCTTGAGATAACTAAAGAATAATCTTTAGTTAAATATAAATGTATAAAAGTCACTGGATTTTGACAAGAGCTGGCTTAACTCTTGTATTGAACATTCTTTTACAATGACACTAAACAGTTTCATAGGGTTACCATTCCATATTAAAAATTAATATGTCATTATTCATGAGGAGGTAAGCCACATATGTCTTGTTGCGTTTCGTATCAATGTGCGAAACATATCTTTTAAGCTTTACTCAATTAAAAAGCTGCTGCAAGTTTCCATTTGCCTTCAAGCAACCTATAGTGAACATGTGGCAACTCAACAGACAAGCGGAAAATAGTTTTAACTATTCAAAAATGAGGAATTTGATATCAGTGACAAAGAACGTTCAAAAAAATTCGAAGATTACTGAAAGAAAACTCAGCTATAACAGAAAAACAATCTGGAGAACAGTTAAATGTCACTCTATCGGTCATAAACAAATGTGTTCATGCTATGAAAGTGATTCAAAATGAAGGAAGATGAGTTCTACTTAAACTGACTGAAGCCATTATTGAAAATCCTTGAATAGCTTACAAATCGCTGCTTACAAGATACCCAAGATACAAGATTACTACCATAACCCTAAGTGCAAAAAATCATGCGTTCATCCGAGCGAACCATCTAAAATAACAGCAAAATTAAATATTGATCGAAGTAAGGTTATGTTGAGCAATTGGTGTGATCACAAAGGGATGGTGTACTCTGAGCTGCTAAAACCAAATAAAACTGTAAGTGTTAAACATTATCAATAGCAACAATTGATAGATTGAAATCGTACATTGAACAAAAAAACGTCCGATTCCATACAATGCTCGATCACATGTCGCAAGACAAGTAAAAAATACCTCGCAAGCACTGATTTGGGGAATTCTACCACATATTCCCTATTCACCATATTGTGCTTCATTAGATTACTATTAGTTCCGATCAATATACAATATTCTTGAAGACTGGCACTACACAAACTATGAAGAAATCAAAAAATGACTCGATGAATGGATCGCATCAAAAAGCAAAGAATTGTTTTCCATGGAGTCCATGAATTGACAGAAAATTGGTCGAAAATCATAGCAAACGATAGTATAACCACATGGTTACAATACTGAGATCAAGAACTGTTAATTACTTAAACACTTCCTTTACAAAAAGTATTATAATCAACTAAAGGGGATCTATTATTGTTTTTTGGTCACTACATATATTATTATTCATTTTTCAAAAAAAAAAAAAACATGGGGAAATTATAAAAACAATGGAAACAATTTATTTTTAAAAGCCAGTTTTTTGAACATCTCTGACCACTGATAATGAGTATTTAGCAAACTTCGAAACAGCTTTATAGTCAGCCAAGAATTCTATTATTCTTTGCGTTTACCAAAGCTTCAAATACTACTATTCGCCAGATAGAAATTGCTCAAAGCCAGCCTCTGAGAAGACTTTTCAAAGTACCATGGTACATCAGGACGAATAACATTCTCAGGAACCTCAAGATGGATCCCATCAAAAGATACATAAAGGATAAAGCCCTGAAATTATTTGCGAAAACTAACAAACTTACCAACACCGCGTTATCAAATCTCAAAATGGTTATAGGCTTCTCTGGGAGGTATGCCGATCTGAGGTCAATTATTGCTTAGTCTGATGAAGTAATAAACAATAATCCAGTCAAGGCGTAAAGAGGGGTTTTAAAAATACCTCGAGTTAAGAAAGAGTAAAAGTACTCAAGTGCACTGGCTTAAATAGCTTCAACATAATAATAAAAATTAAAACAAAAATTGTTGTTGTAATTCACTACTGTTCAAAAACCTCTATTAAAATAAATTCTATAATAAATCCAAGCAACATATAAAATGTTCTACTTATTTTTACCATTGACAGATATATTTCTTTTATTTTTGTTATTATTATTATAAATTATTAGTCATAACTTGAGATTATTAATTTAACTATACCGAAATGCAGTTTTCAATAATTATCATTGATATTTTATTAATATTAATCATTTATCCAACTTTGTGTAATGGCCAACCTATAGATCAAGTAATTTAAAAACTTACTAACTATTAATACTTTCGATTTAAATTATATATTGTTGTCTCATTTAGCAAAATACCCTACTAACAGGTGGCAACGCGGCTGGAGTACACTTAACTAGTGGAGTCGAAAATGATAAGCTTGCGCAGTTGTCAATGAATGATATTCCAATGCTGGATAAATTTATGAATAACTTAAATACGCACAACTACGACTATGAAGCTGAGAGGTATTAATTTAAAGTGTAAACCATATTTAAATCACAATTAAATTAATTATTACTTTTTAAGTTTCCTTAACAGCAATGGAAAGGAAGTACCTTTTTATGGTATAAAAACTGAGGATTTCTATGACTATGACAACAAGAGAGAAGCCATTGCACCATATAATGAACGAAGTTTTTCTGGCTCATGAAAACGGAACCTGAGCGTTTACTGCCATTGAAGAGCCATCAGTTTATTTTTTAAAACAATTTAAGTACTTTATTGCATTTATTTGTTATTTTGATTTTTAAATCAAATATTTTGTGAATTAAGGCAATGGAAATAAAAATTAATTTTTTTTATTTATTTTATATAAAATTATTTTAGTTCATTAATGTCTTGAACTATGTTTATACTTCACAATTAAAGTATCTCAATTAACAATTATTGTACTCTGAATGCTTTCTGAAGTGGGCACTCATCCTGAGCCAACATTTATTAGTTTAAAAGAGGTGTCCATATAGAAGGTATTGTTGTTTAAAATGAATATTAAAAAATACATATGTAACTAATAAAAATTTTCTATCCTAGTAACCTCTCTTTAAGTGACTTATCACTTTATAATTATTATTAAGCGTTTACACAACGACAACTCAATTAATGAACAGCAAAATAAACAAAAATAAAACTGATTAGTTTATAAAATAAATTTTGATTTAAGATTTAAATTTATTAAAAATAAGACAAAAATAAAAAAAGAAAATAATTTATATAAAAATAATATATTTTATTTGTAATAAAAATAAAATATATTTTAAAACCGAGAAAGAAGGTTTATCATGTATATTTTAAAAAATTTCGAAAAAAAAGGTTTGTTTTTATTTGAAAGATTATTGTAATATTCACTGTAATCTATTATCATATATCATAACTTTTATATCAATACTTCCGCACACATAATTGGCACATTGTAGTATTTAGAGATAGTATTCTCCTATTCGAACCCATAATTGATTACAAATAAATGAAATGTTCTTACACAATTATCTCGAAAATATTTATATGAGAATTGCTATATAATCAACGAGTTAATTTTGAAAGTTTATTAACTACGGTGATGTGAACTTACTGTTAACATCTGTTTCATCCAACTGACCATCTTAACTGAACAAAAGAAAGAACTTTGTATGAAAACTAGAATATTGACTGTTTCTTACATGAGTCAGGGAAAGAAACTCGTTGCTGTTCTATTTTTTTGCTAAATCAAAACCGAATAGTTGCAAGGAATATGAGTAGAGATCTCAACGGGTTTTAAGATAGCTTTCCTCACACCCTGTCAGATAACTTGCGAAAAGCCTTAACTCTGATCTACTCATGAGAACCACCTTACTGTTGTTGTTGTAAGGGTGAACCAGAGTTTTCGCGTTGCGGTTACTGTATTATGGCAATTTCGAATTATATTGGGTGAATTCCACTTTTGTTTCAGAGACTCAGATGTGGACTTAGTTCATCAAATATGATGTGGACTTAATTTTACCTATTTGATTTGGGACTAAGATTCCGCTTCCACGGTAGTCAAGTCTACGTCTTGCCGACTTGGGCAGTTGCATAGAATATGTGCTAATGTTTCCTTCTCCTCATGACAGAGTCGACAGGAGGAGACCTATAATCTTCATTTGAAGGACATATTTTAGATCTTACACTATAAGCCCAACAATTATATTATGCTACAGAGTTGCAAAAAACAAATATATGAAGTAAGTTAAGCTCATTTCGATTTACAAGATAACTATAGTTTGGTATAAATTAAATTATGTGATCATTTTAAACACCTATTTGTTTCACATCCCTTCCACACTAACATAAAGTCCAATATCAAAGTGTATATTACTTCATCGTAGTTGATTAATCGTTATCCTTATAAGGATCTGTTGGCATTCTATTCGGATCAAACTATAAAATTCTATACAATACGTGAATAATGTGATTGTGAATATGGACTCAAAGGTAAATCGGATTGAAAGTGGTTTACTGACTACATTATCTTTTAATAGTTCCTGGTAATATTTTTGGAAAATTCAATTTATATATAGTAGTGAACACCTGGAATATTCAATTTCCCTGCACGCAATATGGGTAGAGATACACCATTAATTATTTCAGAGATATTTCTGCAATTTATGCTCTGTATTATGATTTATAAAACAATCGCTAAAAATTAATTATTATTAAATATTTTTCACCATTTAAGAGACAAAATTTTTTTATCTGACTTAACGAATAACAAAGTGAAATGGAACGGAAGTAAATTGCATGTTAGTTTTTTATGGTTTTTGAGGTTCTTTTGCGTGCTTTTGAAAAAACAATTTTTATACTCGTTTGGGCATATAACAAAAAGTATAAAAAAGTATCTCAAATTGACCACAAATGCTTCCCTACAGTTCAAGTAACAGACAAAAGAGAGGAAATGAATTGAAAAGGTACCAAATTGCTGTTTAAAACAGACAACAGCTGCTCCGTCCAAAGCCGGTTCAGATTAGGTACTTTATTTTATTTCATTTTATTTTATTTTTATTTTATTTTGACTGAAATATTTTAGAAGGTAAATGTTTTGAAATTTATTGCTTTGAAATTATTTTCAAAAATACAAAATAATTTTAAAATCATTACTCATACTTAATGTTAACTAAAAAAGGAAATCTTATCGTTCGCTCGCACTTAGTTGCTGTCGTAAAGCAGGTTTTCCATTTTTAGTGCTTTTAACGTAATTCATCACCGAATGCATTTCAAACTGCAATTAGTGCAGTTTCTTGTTACGACAACAAAATTACAAAATCACAAAATTACAAAATTTGATAAAAACTTTCAAATGGAAGTGCATTGTCTTGCCATTAGTCGGGGTCTATCAGTTATCAATAACCAAACAATTTTCAAATGTAAAACTAATGTCATCTCCTAATGACTTCATTAGGAACTTCCGTTCTAAACGAATGTTTTTTAAAAGTGTTTACAATACATTTCGAAGAAAATCAATTTTAATTTTCAATTTTAGTTTTTTGTATATACAATAGATTTTGTTTATTACATCATTTGTCATATGTCACTCCACGGGTTTACTTAGATACAACAAATATTAGAGAGCGGTTGCCTGTATTATATTTATACATAAAACAAACCATCAGAATATATTATAATATAATTACTTTTACTTTAAACTATTTTTCATCACATTATTTTGTAATATATTATATCTTGGTACTATATATTACCACATATATTAGAAAAACAAAAGGATCTTATATAAACAATGACATAACCCTAAAGAGTAATTATATAGTTAATTGATTCAAAATGTATTTATTCAAAATGAACAAAAACTATTACGAAATCTACTACAGTTTTTACTGATTGCAGTTTTATTCAATAAAATGAAATATTTTAAAAAAGATTATTTATAATGCATATTCTACTAAAATCGGTTTTAAAACATCTGGAGAGCAGGATCCTATTATCTTCTACTTGAAATTGTAGTTTCTAACAAATCAAGCTATGGATACAATTTTTCCAAAATTTTGACTACATTTAGTAATAACTTGTTTTTAATTTTATATATTGTGTAATATATATGGATAATTAAAAATTAACAATAAATTTAATATATAATAATTATTAATAATAAAAATAATTATTAATAATTATTATTATTAATAATTATAATTAAAAATAATTATTAATAATAAAAATAATTAATTAAATAGTAATAATTCAAAAAATGTTAATTAAAAAATAACTCCAAAATAAAAATATTTCTACTGATGTCTAAGAAGTAGCTAATGACTTAATATGTGGATCTTTATAATTAGCATATATTCCCAAAAATTAAACAGTCATTTTGTACTACATGATTTTTCATTCATCTGCAGAAAACATCCGTCTTCAATAGAACAGAAATAATGCAGCTAACGACTTATATGATCGGTCACCTACGCTCCCATTAACATCTTGGCAAGACGACTCTATCTGAGGTGACAGAATGTTATGTCTAGGTGATGGGAGCTAAGACTGTTTGTCGCATTATTCATGATTGTTTAGTTTTAATCTGACTTAGTAAAAGAAACGCAGACGATGTGTCTGTCTCTTAATTTTGCTATTAACATATTCTGTTCAGTTAGGATTCTGTTATTAGCATAACAGATCTAGCATGATCGCAGTTCCCACCTTGACCGTTATGCTAAACTTCTTTATATCAACTTCTTTGTAACTTTGGGATATCTTACATTTTGCAGTGTCTTCCTATAACTTAAATAAATATCTTCTTATTATTTTTAATTTAATTAAGCTTAAATCAAGCTTAAGCCACAATGTAGTAAACATTATTGATAACACTACTTGTTATCAGCAATTTTATTTGACTGTTGTTATTGCTTTTATTATGTATGTAAGTATGTATCTACATGAATGTAAGTAAATTTCAAAAATTTAATCAGAAGTAAATTTGTAATTTTTTAATTTAATTATAGTAACATTAATAAAAAAAATACTTTTAGCTTAATAAATTATTTTATTCAATATAATATTATTGATTATTAATGATCTTTTAATGTAATTTTCAGTTATTCAATAAGAGTTAATTTATTTCTTTACTCGTATGTTATTAACTCAACTGGCGCCAACTTTCTTATGCAGTTTATAACCACTTCATACCTCATGTAATTTTGGATTCACCTTAGTTAGCTTAAGTAACTACCTTAACGCCGTTACCGCAACTTCTTTTGTAAGGCAAAACCCCCCACTGATAAGACTAAAGGAACATATAGCTTTTTATAAATTAACGAGCAAGAAAGGTTTATGAACCATATATATTATACCGTAACAGATACGCTTAGGTATGTCTTTCAAAGTTTACGTGCTTAATATTGTTCCATGTTCTGTAGTACAGATTAGTTACTTGATTTAAATTGTAAATGATTATTTATTTATTATTTTTTTAAAATATTGTTTTTTTTCTGATTTTAATTTTTACTTAGGTTTGTTAGTAAAAAAAACCAATTACTTGCTATTATTTTATTTTTATTGTTTGACTGTTTTATTTCAAAACGGTTTGCGTAAGGAAATTATACTGCAACAATAACAAAATATATTACATTAAATTATCTATAAACAAATAGCGGTTATTTTAAAAAAAGTATTTCGTGTCAATATCACAGTTGCAACTTAAATCTCAATACTGACTTTGCTGACTTAAGTTATGCTTAAGTGTTCTATTGTGTTGATACTCCTTAAATACTCCTCAAATATTGAAGAGATATTTTTTATTTGATGACTTTAGTCACGACTGTGAAATCAGTCTTTAAATACTGCTAAAACTTTGTAGAGATATTTTTAGTCATATGATTTGATGACTTAAGTTACAACTGTGAAGCACTTCTAAAGCATTCTAGGTATATTTTTAATAATTTCATATTTTATCATTTATTTTTTTAAAGAGGTGTTTCGAACAGTAGTGAACTGCAACAACAAAAATTCATTTTATATTATTTTAATTAATGGAACTTTTGACTGACTCTGCAGCTGTTTCGAGTTTTGTGAGTATCCAAGATCCATCATCAGTGGTCTGGGAAATTATTTCTTATATTTAATTATTCATAATTAATTCGAACTCGTATCCTGCCAAATTAGAAACTCAGAGTCAGCGCACCTTAATCAACTGACTCAAAACCGTACTTGATTCTTTTGTTCGCACGTTTTTCTGGAGGATTGTTACTTTGCTAAAATCATTTATTTTTCTTTTTAGTTATATTAAAATATCTAAAAAGATTTCTAAATAACTATTATTTTAGATAATAATGTTCTTATAGATCCTATAATGGCGCTTGTTGGTTTTTTTGATGTAATAGTTCCGCAATCTCCATACCATTTCTATTTTGTCTATATTTTTAAATTTGATTTAGAGCTTAAGTAGCATTTTATTTACTTAGATCAATACTTATAAAGAGAAAAACATTTTGTACTCAAATTAACAATTCGCAGAAATTTAAATTCAATCCGTCAGGTGAAATGAAGCCTCAAATACTGTGCGATATGCATTCTCGCCGCGCACATTAGTGCTGTTTTCTAGCAGAAATTTGAGCGGGAAAACGTGCTGTATGGTTTAAATTACATTTTTTACAGAAAAAGTCATTTAAGTACGGAGTTAGTACAGTAGCTAGGCAATTAATTGCTAAATTGCTAAGCAAATATTTACGACAATATATAATTAAACAATGCAAAAACAACAAAAACAACAACAGCAACAGCGGATTGCAGTATTTTGACAAAGAAACGCGGCTGTGAATCATCCATGTCGGCTTGGCAAGGCAATTAACAGCTCATAACGCCGACAGCATCGAATAGATAGACTTGTACATGCAAAAGTGCTACTCCACCATATAGGAATATGTCGCAGTTGTAAATAAAATCTTTTCAGATAAATGTATATAATTTTTTTTAACACATAAAATTGCTACTGTATCTAAAAATTTATTTTATTTTTTATTTATTTTATACTCACAGTTGGTCCATGAGACATGGCAGCACGAGTTATTCAATTGAATGCTATGTTCCTAGAAACTAAAGATCTTTCAGTCTGGCTTTGGGTCTTATTTGTTGGTGCTTCCACAAGCGATTCGTGATTCGTTTTACAAATTTAATCTCGAATTCTGCTGATCTGTCACTATTTGCTTTGTATCTTTTTTTACACTTTGCTGAAAGCAGTCACATATGACTTTGTTTATTTATGTTTCGCGTCTATGTTGACAATAGATACCGAGTGATAAGGATTAACTGTGGGCATAAAAAACTGTTATCACTAACCGAAAAACCGAAAAACCGAAAAAATCGTATTAGAATGTCACTAAGCCGAGGTAGAAATATAACAACCGCTGATAAGTGTTGTTTTATGTGTGGCTGAAGAGTTGTTTCAAATCAAACAACACCGTTTTTAATCCGAAAGTAAAGATATTTTTTTGTGAAAAATGCACAAATTTCAAAAATTTCTATTTAAATAATTAAAAATCACGTTTTCTTTGAAATGCCTTGAAACGACTAATTACTTAAATGATTTGTCCTAAAACAAACTTTCGAAAACTCAAAAAATTCGTATTGAAAAACGTTTAAAACTACGCTTGAATTTCGCGAGTTGCATCACGCGTCGTCTTGTGTTTTAAGCTGAGTACTGTGAAATACAAATACTACACTAATTTGCCTGTACAGTGGCTGATGTTGAAGAAGCTCGAAAAACATCGAAGCAGAATGCTGAAACACTAAACAACACCAAGAGAAAAACAAATTTATGAATTTTGTATAAAAATAAAACCCACCGACGGAAACACTCAGTATCTGTGAGTTGAACACGGTCTTTGTGTGAGTGTCGGTGTGAGCGCCTTCTCAGAACTCACATAGATACAACACTCACACATGCACAGTGCATCTACAGCATATATACGGTAATACCAGCAGCAGCACTCTGTGCTCATTTGCACCAGCTGTGCGACATCTGGCAGTGCTGTTGAGCATTTCCTCGTAATTGAGATACAACAAGATGCGAGATACTCTTGTGCAGTATTATCAGAAAGGGCCTGAAAAACATGACTGAATTTTTTCGCTCAATATCTGTGTTTGAGCCACTCTATTCGAAATTTTGACAAAATGCTTCGCTACGGAATTGAGAGTGTAGTCCGCTCGTTACTCACACAATGCGTTCAAATCCGCAAGTAGAAAAATTGAGTGCGATTAATTAAAACTAGTTTCTTCAGTTTATTGTACGACGATAACTTGAAGACCTATCTGACCCTTCCAAAGATACACAAATGTACTGCGGCAACCAATAATTACACAAAAATAAAACTCAAGCAATGTAATTACCTTTTTAATAAAAATCACTTCAAATAAAAAAAAAAAATTCAAACTCGACTTGGCAACAAAAGTGCTTAAATCAGAAAGCAGGTTTATCAAGCACCTCTTACGGCTTTCCTTCAATCCAAAATTTTTACAAACTAACAATTACTTTGCATTCTTCTTCGTTCTTCACATTCCAGTTTTTCAGTTCTACATTTTGTCTCGTTTCGTGGTTTACCAAAAATAAATAAAAGAAGTCCGGTCTTATGAAGTCAGGTTTTAAATTACAGTTATGTCAAACTATATGAAATAACTTTTATGGCTTGCACCGAAATTAGTTACCAGATGAAAAACGCAGATACATCCATCCATCCATCCGTCTATCCATTCGTAAGTGCATGAGCGCAGCGAGTTTGCGTTTTAATGCCGCGCAGCAAATGTAGATACACGCATTTGCCGTGTAGCACGTGTTGTAACGCACGTACGTCTTTGAAATTTTTATCTTTGGAGTATTACGACTTTTCCGAAAAGGATTTTATATTTACATAGCTGCATAGGAGTATTTTCTTTATTGATCGCCAGCACATGCTTTTAATTGGAAGAAAGGCAGAGTAGTAGAGAGAGATATTGTTGATTTCATTTTTGAATTTTCTTTGGTACAGACTTTGAAATAAAATTTGCTGTTTTGTTTACTGACTGATTTATCCAAACATACATACATCCATACATACATACATAGTTTGTCATTCCAATATTTTTTTATTTAAGCAGAAATGATGTTTTATACATGCACCTTCTTATAGTCTTAAAAGGCCGCGCTCTCAGTACAAACCCCGATATACGAACTCTTTAGAATCATAGAGGATTCACCAATGCGGTGACTAACAATTTATAGGATAACGCGAAGATTGAGAGGTTGCTAAAACCTTCTGGCCTAATTAGACAAAAAAAAAACGAAAAGATTTTTGAGCTTTAGCAAACTTGTAGTTCATATACTTTCTGGAGTACTATCGGGGGCACTGTGCCATTGCGCCTATGCCCTCAACGGTGGCGAGTTCAAACAAGTGGATTATGCAGGAGTTGGCAAGATGAAGAAGAGGTAGCATCTATCAATCACTTTCTCTGTTTCTGTCCAGGACTGCAGACAAGTCGTCTTCATTAACTTGGGGACTGCTTTTTCAAAGTAATTAAAGTAGAATTAATGTTAAGTCTAAGTAAACACATTTAAAGTTAATATTCAAAACCTTTGTATTAGTATACAGTCGTGTATAGCTTAGGATGTGAAGATTTCGATATAATGCCACTATTCTTCACAATGTTTTATATTTTATTTTTAAAATATAACCTATAACTAGATACGTAGCCACTGGTGAGATGGATACTTAAGTGATTGAAACTCAAGCCCACCCCAGATCGAAGGTTTGTATTCATATACATAATATACATGTTTATTGATGCATAATGATTAACTTATCTTTGTTTTTATATTTTTAAAACTATATATATCTTAAAAGAAATTATTTAACAACATAAGTTTTTTAAATTATTAAAATTATGAAAATTATTAAATATATCTAAGAATTTAATTAAATTTAAAAAAATATTTCATTCAACTGAGCTGCATATGACATATCATTCTTTCATTGATAAGGAACTTCTGAGTTTGAATAATCGAGCATAGAGCTTAGATACTTTCATAACATTGAAAAGTTCTACCACTTCTTCTTCTGAAGAACTTCTGAGTTTGAATAATCGAGCATAGAGCTTAGATACTTTCATAACATTGAAAAGTTCTACCACTTCTTCTTCTGAAGAACTTCTGAGTTTGAATAATCGAGCATAGAGCTTAGATACTTTCATAACATTGAAAAGTTCTACCACTTCTTCTTCTGAAGAACTTCTGAGTTTGAATAATCGAGCATAGAGCTTAGATACTTTCATAACATTGAAAAGTTCTACCACTCTGTTTTTAAACCTTTTTGTAGTTATATCAATTTATAGGTCTCTGTAAATATATTAATTTCTGATCTACCATGACGTTTTGACTATTCTCTTTAATGTTTTTTTTTCAGAATATAAATCTAATATATATGTTATTAGCAATTCATTTGGATGGTTCACCAGAAAGAAATGGGCACAGAGCTGGTTTCATAATAGCTTTGTAAAAGAGTATTCTATTTTTTAATTTAATTTTATTTATAATATTTATACTCTGGGAAAAAAGTGTTGAGTTCACATATATAATAAAATGCAAGTAAATTGCTGACTCTGCATAAACAGTATCGTTCTAAAAATCATGGTCAATAGATCTATCAATTTTATGGTCTTAATAATAACAATTCTGTTATTTGTACGGTGTTTAATAAAACGATAACTTACTATCTATCCTAAACTCTATACTTTCATGAAATAGGATATATGGATAAGAGGTCTTCGAAAACATAAAAGTTATTTTAAAACTGAAGAAGAACTGAATTATTATAAGATTATTTCTGGTTTTATTACTAATTATTTAGTACTTCAATAAAAGTCAGAAATTTATTTTTGTATGATTTATATGACTTCAAACGTTCTAATTGTTTGTAAGAAATTTATAAATAAATTTAATTATAAATAACTTTTTGCCAAAATAATTACAAGGAAATTATATTTTAGGTATTAAATTATAATTAAAATCATTCAGTTTATTTTGGGTTCAACCTAATAATTGTTGTAATTTTCCAAAGAATTTCATCAGCTTTCTTAATGTTTATGTTTGTATTTCAGTTCCGCTATTTCAGTTTCCTTTAAATATATTTTAGTGTTGTAGATGAGCACATGAGCATATGAATTCCCAGCATTAAATATTTTAATAAAAACTCCAAACAACAGAAATGAAGCCTCAAAACAAATGAAGTTTTCGAGTTTCACTCAATCTTCCAGTTTTGTTTTAAATGCTTTCCGTGTTAAAATATCATTTCAGTTCAAAAAGCGTCTGTAACGCTTACCTTGTCCCTTTTGTACTTTTTGAAAAAGTATCTGAACTTGTGTGGAAATTATACGTTGCAACGTACGCACATAGATACACGCACACACGCTCACTTGCGGAGGTAAACAAGACCCTTCATCAGCAAACCAAACAACATCGATACAGAAAATGTTAAAAAAAATTATTCCAAGCATCTTTACCAGTGTTTTTAACAATTTATATCCGATAGATGCAATCCACCGCCAGACAAACAAACAGACTGACTGACATATGTTCTGGAATATGGCAGAGTAGAGTAGCTGCATTGAAGTGAACCCTTGGGGTGTATCGACGAGCTAAATAATGTGTTCATGTGTGCTTAAAAAGTATAAAAGTAATTATAAAAACAATTTGGAACAGTGGCGTTTTTAAAAATTGAGAATTTTAAAATTTTTTAATTTTTAATTAATAAAAATAATAAAAAATAAGAACAAAAATGTTTATCAATAACAAATAATATTAATATCAGACTACATCATACTTAATGCGATTAAAATTTATCAAATATATTAATAAATTGGGTGTATCTCCTCATAATCAATCATAATATCTTATGTATGTCATCTTAAATGAGATACGATATTATAAATATAGAGCACAGATAAGTTATATTCTCTATTTATTTGAGGTAATTAATAGATTCACATTGTTTATTGTCTTAAAATATGGATAGATCAGTTCACTATAAGTACCATGTTAAGAGAGAGAGAGAGAAAGAAAGAAATAAAGAAAACAGTTCATTATAAGTACTATGTTGAGAGAGAGAGAGAGAGAGAGAGAAAGAAAACTATTTGGTCTTCGTTCTTATAGAAAAGATTAATTATAAAATTGTTTAATATCAAGATCAAAATAATGAAACTATGATTAGTGTAACTAAACCATTTAGCTCAACCTCAACCTTTGTCTTCTTCCAATTCTTTGTATTAAAAACATAACTGTGATGACAATGAAGTGTTCCATTTAAAGCTGATTTATTAATAAAAGCAGTTCCATTATTCCTGTTTATCATAAATGATACACTGGAGTAAAGAAAGCGTTATAGGTTGTTCCTACTCTTTGAATACTGTCATTCAATTGTTCTTGTCTAAATTATAGCTAGTATACTGCTATGAAGAGAGTGTTGTAGGTTTCACCAAAATGCTTAATAGGATAATACTCGCATTCAGTCTTCTGAGAAATGGTACTGAAAGATTATATATTAGGTAACTAAACCAGTTATATCAAAAAGAAAAATGCATGATACAAGAGATTTGGTTATATTTTTTACCGATATTCTACAAAGAATTGATGAAAGAAATCTGTTCTACGTGACCCCGCTTTTTCCTGACCTCATTCTTATCCCCACTGCCTATGTTGCAGATTAATTTTAACTAATATACAATCTTAATGCCTACTTATTATATCAATTTATATACTTCAACAAATTCCAAATTCCATTTGATGTAAAAAAGATCTTTTGAAATCATTTACGAAGTCGAGTATTGCAAATTAATTTAAATTTGCTCTCGCAAACAGAAAGTATACAAAGTAACTCATATGTAATATAAAAATAAACAAAAGTCAAAGCGCTGGTTATCAGCACCAAAAATAAAAGTTATAGTAAGTAAACCAACTCACTTAGCTCACGTAATAAGGCATATCTAGTACGGAAACATGAATTAGCTACTTGTTACATATCATCAAAAATAACAAAAACTAAGATAAACCTTATCACTTTGCTCATGGAAACAGTCATTCCTCAAGATACTCAAAGTAACTCACATATAATATAAAAAAAATTAAAGCAAAGTGCTAGCTGCTAGCACCAAATGCGAAAGCTAAGAAGTTCATTTTAGTTTGTAAACGCAAACAGGCAGTTTTTAAAATATATGTGGTATTATATATCAGTATGAAAAATAAAAGATATACAAAAACTAGACAGCCAAAGTGCTAGTTAACATCACTAATAACGCAAAACACAAATAATTTCTCAAAATGTTTATGTAAAAACAGTCTGCATAAACATTTCTAATGACTAAAAAGAACAAAACAATTAAAAACATAAAATTTTAAAAATTATTTTGAAATATTTATGTGAAAAAAATCTGCATAAACAATTATAATGACAAAACAGACCAAATTAAATCATTAAAAACACTATAAACAATTCTAAAACTTATTTTTTCAAATTAAAATAACAATTTCTGAATCACAGCACCGCTCCTGTGATGACTAACAAAACAGTAATAAAAATATGAATAGAATGAGAATCGCAGAGTTACATTGCTTCAATTGCATTCCAAGACAGACCATATAGAATCTGTGCAGCCGCCAATATGGCAAGTACTTGTACCATAAATACCGACGTAGGAACAAAATGACACGAAGCGCAAACAACAGCTTTCGCTGTACCTCCACCATGAAATTCTTGTAAACGTTCGGGCATGTTTTCTGCAGTTTATTGCCCTCACACCCAGCGGAGAACATCGACTGAAAACAGACTTTTGGAGCGCTTCTGCCAGAACAACTTCGTTCAACCACTGCCACACAGTCAAGCAAGTCTTGTTTCACAACAATCGCATGTAGCTTGCCGCACTCACATAAAAACACTCAATAGAAATGGCCACATCATGTGACGTATGCATCTATAACATAAGACACTACCGAGCATGGTTCTAATGAAATTCCAATAAATAAACATTTTTTCATGATTCGCCTGCTGATTCTCGGCGTTTATCTTCTACAAACTGAAAACACATGCGACATGTAAAATGTAAAATGTTTTCCTACGAGTTTTTTTCCACTGACATAGGAATGAAAACAAACCAGGCCCGAAATGGTACGTGATTGCTTGTTGATATTAGCGAAGCTATTGCAGTCACGTATCTCTGGTGTACCATGAAGACCTATTAGTGTGTTCCGAACCGATATCGCAATCATCGAACAAAGAAGACGAATTGGACTTAGAGAGGTGACTTGCATTAGCAACAGGTTGCTAAAAATGACTTTGCAGCAGAACTAATGAATTATTCACAGCTAATCTTTTTTTATGCTTCGTATCGAGAATTTCCTTATTTAAGATAACAAATTATACATTTTGTAGTTCAATACGAAGACACAAAAGAAAATTATTGAAAATCATTTTATAAAAATTCTTATGACAAACTATCCGACAAAAAATTAAGTTCAATAAGAAAAGTCATTCCAGTGATTTCGAATGAATTGCAACCATTGTCCTGACCTGACCGGAGTGGTACAGAAAATATTGTGATTTTATTTATTTTTTGCTATTTAAAAGTAAGACAGATTCTAATAGCAAAGAAAAGACAAAAACAAAAATTTTAGTT
The DNA here is from genome assembly GCF_002237135.1 of Teleopsis dalmanni. Taxonomy (NCBI): domain Eukaryota; kingdom Metazoa; phylum Arthropoda; class Insecta; order Diptera; family Diopsidae; genus Teleopsis; species Teleopsis dalmanni. The sequence continues at coordinate 146,058,843 of NC_051846.1, read as the reverse complement.
CATTTATGGAAGTTTGGCTGACCATACAACGCTGTTTCGAGTATTGTCAAGTACTCACCGTCAGTGGTCTTAGGAAATATGCGAATTTCTTTTTAATTAGTTCATAGTCCGTATATAGTTCGTCTGTTTGTTTGTGATTTTGTGAGAAGTTGATTCAAATATATAACAAAACTACTAGGACAATAATCAGTAATTAGTGTAGATAGAAATGATTATTGGTATTGCATAATCAACAGAGTTGTTATTATTTTTATTTGAACGGTCCAAATTCTACGCTGTAGAATTCAAACTAATCAGAAAATTTATTTAAAAAATGATTTATATATGAAAATTTTTGTTGATTTCTAATTAAATCCTCATTTATATTATTTTTAATTTACCTTTTTTATCGCTGGTTTTTAATTAATTTTTAATTAAAATGTTTTTTGTATATATAATATCCGGTTACAGGTTACCTTTTTATTAAAATTAAAATCAAACATTTGTTTTATATTTTTTCTATATTTCAACTCTCCTTGAGAGTCATTATCAGGTCCGGATCAGAAATTAATAAACATAAATTAATATTACTGAAATCTATATCCAACCGTCGTGTTCTTAATTCTCTTGTCTATATAGCACTATATTGTCTATAGTGTAATATAGACAACAGAATCAAGAAAGTGACATTTGGATATAGATTATGGTCTATAGAGCAATACTCTATTTAATCATTATTTTATTTGAATTTATTAACCATTTTAATGTTTCGACGTTCATCTTTGATTGTCCTCTTCAGAAACTTACTTAAATTTAAATAAAATCAAAAATGAAGTATAACTAATTATTTTGTTTAGAATAAATATTAAAAATAACAATATAAATATTGTTTAAATTGTCAGAATTGACTTATATCCACAAAAAAAAAATGTAAATTATTTTAAATTGTATATAATAATTAAATAAAATGTTATAATTAAATAACACAATAATTAAAAGAAATATTACTGAAGATGGTTTACGAAATATACCGAAATATGTATCTATATTAAATAAATGATTTTTCTTTTATTTGCATTTTTTTTTTTTTTTTTTTTTTTTTCAATTCATACGTTATTTATTGAATCTTTCAATTTGGAAACTAACAATAAGTGATCAAATCTTAAAACTAAATTTATTTTTTTTTTCCTAAGCCATTGATTTGGAAAAAATTATTAAGACATTAATTTATTTAATAAAATAAAATTGAAAATTAATATTAAAATTAAAATTGAGATTAAAATTAATTCAAGAAATCACATTCAGTTCAATTAAAGAAAATTTATAATATTTTAAATGAAATAAAAATTTTGAAGGTTAACAGATGTTAATGGTGTCCTTCTTTTTTAGACGTCTGTGGCCTTTGTTCAGTAGCAGCATGTAAGCTAATTGGTTAGGATGGTCTTCTAACTTTAAGAGATGCTGACGGCTACATCGAGCAGCTTCTTCTATTACTGTTGGCACGCTCAAATCTCTATGAAGGTTAGCATTTTTCAGAAACCACGGTGCACCTGTTAGCATTTTTTTTTAATTTTATTTTATTATTTTATTTAATGTAATAAAAAATAAAACTAATATAAAAAATGACAAAATAAAAATATTCATAAATTTTAAATATCATATCTTGTAGTACCTTCATTGACTTATTATAATCAATTAAGTTATAACTCTTATTCTATAAAGTTGGTCATTTCGATTTATTATAATAAAATTATTATATTATTATTTATTATAATAAAATAATTATTAACGAATAATTAAATACAAGAATTATTTCCAAGACCACTGATGATGGGTATTTGGCAATACTCGAAACAGCAGTATGATCAACCAAAAATTCAATTAATTAAAGTAATATATAAAGAAAAAAAATAAAATGTTTGTTATTGTAGTTCACTACTGTTCGAAAAACCTCTTTATAAATCAAATATGTAATACTGTTTCTTTTCTTCCGATACTTATTATATACACAAACCAAATAAACCTAACAACAGTTTTACTGCATTTATTATAATTCATTCAATTTACAATAAATATCACAATAAAATCAATTAATAATTATATATGTGAATTATTGCAATTAACGTTTCAGTTTAAACATACTATTAAGTATATCTTCCTATTAATAAATATTTTTTTATTCTCATGCTTCAAAATTAAAAATGCTATAATTATTTTAAACAGAGTTGTTCTTATTAACGAACTGAGTTCAGTCTTCATACCATTTAATTAAGAAATTTCGTAAATTATAGGGAGATTTCGAAAAGTATTAAGCTACAACAACCAAACCTCTGTTTATATTTTTTAAGAAATTCAATTTTTGGCTGACCATACAGCGGTTTTACCCATCATCAGTGATCTTGGAAATTACTTCTTATATTTAATTATTCATGAATAATTTTTAAGGTTGCAAGTACCAAGAGTTAAACTCGTGCCCTGCCAAATCAGAAGCCCAGAGTCAGTGTTCATTAGCCAACTAACCCAAAATCGTACTTGACTTATATATTTGAACATAATTAACTATTAATCACAAACTCTGGTTGATTAATAATAATCAGTTAATAATTTGTTAATTTATCTTAATTTTTAATGTTCTTTCACCTATCATAAATTCAATCGCTTAGTTAACTTAACTAATGTAATTTATTTTAATTTAATCAATTTAATCATAAAATTAGAATCTGCTTCAGTACACGTCAAGTAGCAATTGAGAATTAAAGACAGCTGTATCTCTCCTGTATTCACAAATTAAGATTCGTTGATCGTTAAATGCCTTAGTTGCAATATATATTTCTATGCCTTCCCATTCTGATGGTTACGAAAGCGTGCCAGAAATTTATATTGTCTGTCTAGAATCGATTAAGGTTTCCTGCATTTGTGTAAGTACTCTCATTTTTATAACGACAGGGTTACATTATGGTGCACACTGCACAGCGTTCTTGTCATCAATTTTGATAAGTTATTTTCTGCAGCAAAATAAGCTTTTTCCAGAAAGATGAAGTCCAGAAGTATTGAGTCTCTTATTGATGATTAGATCCTCTATGTGATAAAAATTTTAGAATTTGTGATTTATGAATTGAGCAGTGTTAGGACGGATTAAACTAATATTTTTCTACATACAGTTAGTGTTAATAAGTCCAAATTCATTCTCAACCGATATAAATATAAGAACATGAAGATTTTGATAAAATAAAAAATTAAGTTTTAATGACTTCCATAGTTTGATAAGCCTGTCGTTATTATGGATTTCAACACCAAAATCTGTTTTATATTATTGTCATATAATAAATATATAAGGTTTGGATTCAATACGAATTAATTTTTACTATAGCCATTGCCAAAGTGTTGTATTGATTATGTAGTACTATTACATTTGCATTTCTAGGTAATCTATAAAACTTTAAAGTCGATTGCATTAAACTGTCCTCAATAAAAAAGCTTTGGTTTTCTTATAACTAAAAATGTGTTTTGGTAACCAATGTTGCCTAAGTTTAAAAATAAGAACAAAACAGTAGAGAAGAAATTTAAGATCATGGACTCACTAATTCTACCTCTCAGTACGATCACTAAATTTCAGTTGGTTTGGTTTGAATTTGAATTTGAATTTTAAGATTTTTGAACAGATAAATTGAATATTTCATAGAAGCGGTGATGTTGAAGATGAACCGTAAAGATGAAGACTTTCATACCTTACAATAAACGATAGATAAAATATAATTACAATTTTTCCTCTCATTTGTTTAGTATAAAAACAATTTGATTCCAGTTTATTACTCTTTCAATTAAAAACTTTTATATCTTATTTTAACATTATTCAAAAAAAATATTTAAACAACCGTTTTTTTTTTTCATTGCTATTTCGCTGAGTGTGAATAAATCTTTTATAAATTTAATACTCGTAATTACAAGTTTAAGTAATTATAAAAATATTACAATAATGATATCATTTAATAAAAGCTTCATTAAGTTTATGCCTTAAACACAATTAAAGGTTAATAACCTTCAAATTTTTAATTATTCACTACGAAAGTGTTTTAAATTAACACAAAAAAAAATTAAGTAAATAATTAAATTTATTTATTATGTCTACATCTCCGGAATCCCACCTAAAAAATATGATATACATACTTAACAAATTAAATAAATGGTACGTTTATTCCATGTAAAGGTATGAGAAATACTTTCAAATAAGTATTTCAAATAAAGAACTACAATTAATCAAATATATATCGAAATTACATTTATTGGCAATTTAAAACATTTTTGTGTTCCTTACAGGAACTTTTTTGTAAATAACTTCCTACAATTAACATCCAATTATAATTATGGTTTTCTTCTATTTCTTGAAGGCGTAAAGGATTTTTAGATAAAGTCCTGCTTCAAAACTATAATGTTCGACTTATAAATTTCATAAACGATAGTAATATCAATATAAAATAATTAAAGTTTCACTGAAAAACTGTAATGTCCTATTTGCAAATTGTATAAGCTACGAGTCCCACTAGAAAGCGTTTAAAACATTCGCGATGTACCATAAGGCTTGCATGTCATAATAGACGATTAAAATCCAGTGAGCTCCACTCAATATTGTCTTGAGTATAAATGCTAGTAAGTTAGCTTCACTTGCCGCACCAGATCAGGGGTGTAAGAGTGACACCACAGCGGTCAGGTCCGACAGCTTCTATTGTCCTGACCAATTGGCCCTTTTAATGGGTGTATTATGGGTTTTGCTCTCTCACTTAAGAAGAAAACTATGCCCAAACTTATAGCTTTAATTGGTATCAGCGTAAATCCTTAGAATTCTATCAGGCTCAAATAGAAAAAGAAGTGCACAACTCATAAAATAAAGGAATATTTCACCTAATTTGGCATTCTCTTTGAAAGCAACTTTAAAAGGTTTATAAACAAAATATGTGTAATAATAAACTTGAACACATTATTATAGCAATAACAGATAAAACATCAATTTCTGTCATATGTCATATACGTGTTGTTGTCACATATTGCAAAATTTTGATCTCGTAATTTTGATGTTAAAGATGCACCACTTTCTGGAAGAGCTGTTATGAAGACCATGCATGATCAATTAAAACAACAAAGTTTAACTGCAAAGTTGGAGATATGGATTTCTTATTTTGTTAAAGAAAAAATTTATGTTGTCACGTTAACGTTTGCGATTCACCTTCCAAACGTCAAGATATCTGATAAAGCTACAGTCTATAGGTTGTTAGAGATATGGGTTTCTTATTTTGTTAGGGAAAAAAATGTGTGTTGTCATGTTGACGTTTGTGATTGACCTCTCAAACGTGAAGATATTTGATGGAACTACAATCTATAAGTTGCTAGAGATCTTATAGATCTATGTATGGCTTACGGCTAGTTACAGAATAATGGCAACATAATTGACTTGAATGGCATCGCAATAGACTTCTAATGTAATGTTAGTAGTATAAGAAAAATATTAGCATAAAATTTCGCTTTATGTTACATTATTGTTAGTATAATTTTTTGTTATTATTATTATAAGTCCAAAGCCTTTCTGCGAAGTAACAAACAACTTATTGTATGAACGGGAGAAACAAAATCTACTTGAACACTAGACAACCCAAACATGCACCAGTCAAAAAGATTCATTGATTCTAAACACATCAAAGTTGATGCTATCCTTAATCTCAACAGAAACGACATTAAAATCTACACTGAACTTTCCTACCAGACACTGTAGACTCAATCACCATATTAAGAATATAGGTGCGGTAGAAAGTGATTCCTGTCGACTCTGTCATGAGGAGAAGAAAACATCAGAATATATTCTATGCAAATGCTCAGCTGCATCAAGAGATAGACTTAACTACCTTGAAAGCGGGATCTTAGCCCTAAATCAAATTGAAAAAATTAAGCCCACAGCAATAACGAGGTTTATAAATAGTCTAGAATTGTTGTAGTGGTGCCTTTAGGCGCACAAATATTCTTTTCAGTTGGAGTGCATTTATAGCTTATAATTAAGTAAATAAAAAAATAAGCTTATTAAAATCGTAAATGGTTTAATAACCAATATTAAAAAAAAGTTATTTAAATTTAGATTAATTTTTTACTTATTTTTTCATTAATTAAAATTTATATTTAAATTTTAAATAAAAAAGTGTATTAATTTACATTAAAAAAAAATATAATGAATAATATTTAATAAAAATTTTTCCGTACATTAATTTCACCTCATTCCATACCATATTTAGACTGCCCTACTTACCACGAAATCAATCAAAAATTGTTAATACCACACATTCGAGTTGCAGTGCATTCGAGCTCAGTAGTGCAACTTGTTGGTAGTGAATGTGCTACTTCAGTTTAAAGTTTAAACCACAAGGCAAGGCAACCGAAATCGCTCTGTGGCAGTGTGAGCCAAAACAAGAAGTGCTGATGTAGGTGCGAGTTTGTTTTGGTATTTGTGTTCAGCATGGCAACGATGAGTAACTTAAGAATATGGGAGAAAGCCAAATGAAAATTGCCAGCAAAACAAAGGGAAACAGAGAGCACGAGAGACACTTGATTGCTTGATGAGCGGCAACAGTGTACCAACAAAACCGGTCAAGTCAACACAAGTAAAAACTTTAGTTTTAAACGTCAGTATCGACTTGACATTTGAGTCTTTTGCTTCGATTTTATAATAAATTTATATTATTTATTGTTGTTTTACTGCATTTGTTGTTGTTGTTGTTGCTGTTGTAATATAGTAATATATATAAGTAATATAGTGCATGTAAATGATAAAATGTTGTTATTGCAAAGCCTAATTGTTGTTGCTGCCTTAAGTGCTGCTAGCGCAATAAATTGTTACGTTTGCGACGCTTCTGACACAACAAACCCTTTTCAGTGCGGTGAGTGGTTCGAGCGCTTCGATGAACCCGATTTGCAACCGAGCAACTGTTCGAATGTGCACGACGCCAAGTTTTGTATTAAACATGTTGGACGTTTCGAAGGTGGAATCGGTGCTAAACGCTTCTGTTCTTCGAAAGATTTGGGCAATTACTGCGATTACGTACGCAACAAAGGTGATCGCATGGACTACAGATCGTGTATCTACACATGCAGCTCCGACGGTTGCAACAGCGCAACAGACTTAAAGGCTAATTTGTTGCAACTGGTCGCGGCTACTGCAGCGGCATTGATCGCTATTAAAATTTCGAGGTTATAGACGTCTGTGTGTTAACGTCTTTGTGTTAGTTTATTTTGAAAGTTAGAAGTCGAGAGTTATAGATATATACAATTTTATATAGAATAAATAATGTTAAGTTTAGTTTTAAAATATTTCAATTAAAAGTAAGAAATTAATTAAAATTTTAATTTAAAATCAAACAAATTGTTTTGTTACTTAATCGTTTCTGTTTTGGTTGTTTACACCTTTTCTGAGCTTGTTTTGCCTCGTTTTAAGCTCAATTTTGTGAGATGACGTAATATTGAGATAAGTTTTTTAATAATATTTAAATAAACGCCTTAAAGCTCTTTCTCTTCTCATCTGGACGCTCTCTATTTTGTTAGTATTTTGACCTTTTATTGATAATAAATAAAAAATAGATTTTTTTGTTTACTAATTGAAAAATTATTATGTAAATTTACAACAACTACTGAGAAAGCTGTTCAATTACAATTCAAAATTATCAGTAGCAATTGAAACACGAGTTTCCGTTTTACGATTATAGCGTTTAAAAAATTTTTGTATTACAAATTACAATACTACTAATCTTCTACTATAGGCCCATGCCACACTTAACTAACTTGACTTGACTTTAGATTAAAATTAATATTTATAACAGTTATCGCACAGTGTACTGCATTCAGTGGATTGAAATTTAACTCATGCTTGGATGCTGTTGAAAAGACGATGAAACCTACAATATTTTTCTTCAGTCAATTTTGGATATTATCTATCCAAGTAAAAAAGTAAAAAAAATTTATATGTAATAAATTTTAATTTTTATCTTAAAATATTTCTTTTGCATTTTTGCTTTTCTACACATACATATAATCAAACAGAATGTATATATACTAATTTTCAATCTGCAGAATTCATCAAGTGTGTCAAGCATTCAAAATTAATATAGCACAATTAATCCTGAAGTATTACTCAAGTGTGGTAAGCGTGCTAGATAACACTAAAACATTTAGTATATAAAGATATTTCTTTATAAAATGGACTGTCTTAAATACCTATCCATTGAATAGGAGAACAAATTAATATTCTTAATTATAAATATAGTAACTCGTTTCCATTTGTTTACAATTTTAATTACCTATTTTAAACTAATATCCTGCGAAGACTTGGATATTATAATAAGTAATAAATAAAACTGCAATCAGTTTATGATTATGATGATAAACTTATGATTTTGACAAAGAACCAGATATGAGATGGTAAATCCTAGAACGCCTTGAGAATGTTCTAAGATCACAGTGTTTAATTATTTTCAGGAACTCTAAGTAAAGTAAGTAAAGAAACGCTCTTTTAAACTAGATTATTACTGTATAGTTTAAAGAAATAGGATTTGTCTTCATTACTGATACTGGTAATGTTTGGCAGACACTTGAGAAAGTAAATCCCTAAACTGGATAAAAGCTTTCTGATGAGTGTAGTGTATTAATAGAGTAGATAGTGACGTTATCGTTTTCTTTCTCTGACATATAGGTAACGATGCCAATTGTCGGTGAAAGCAGTCATTAACTGTTTGGCGTGCTATGCCACACTAACAAAATTATTGACATTTTTTGTTTCCTAATTTCGTTCAAGCTATGGCAGTGTTTTTTGAAAAGAGGCCCCAACTGGTTAGGTGGTGTGATTAGTGCAGATGAGCGGGGTGAGGTTAGCGGTAAATTTTCTGGCTGAGGTCACGAAAGCCGCGGTTATATAAGGGAATGGAGTGGAGGTTACGGTCCCACTCATTGAGGTAGTGAGACAGGTATTGGTTTAAAGCACAAGGCTAGAAGAAGATCTTCATAACAAGGGTTAACAATAACAAGGGTTATAGGAATAGAGACGTCAGAGGGGAGGTCGTGGAGCCAGGTGAGGTACCTACGAGCGAGTGTCAAAAGGTACTCGACGTCCTGGCTGATTGGGATGTACGCTCTTATAGTAATATCCTAGTAGCACAATACTCCCTGAAAACAGGCTCCAGATTGTCTGTATACTATACTATACAGAGAAAGTGAAGAAAGTGTCCCTTGCTTCCCTGACCTATAGCTACGGCAATACTCTGTAAAAGTAGATTCCAACTGATTGACGTGCTATACTATACTTATAGTGTAGATTAGCGATGTTTTCCTTTTGCTCCTCTGAAAATAGTATTTGAAAATATGCCCCAATTAGTCAGTTTTCTTCTCATATCACACGTCCTGTTAGTATGGTTCTTAAAATAAATATTGAAGTATATTTTGTACATTTCCTATTAACCATTGCTAGATCACATAAAGACTCAATACCATATTATGAAACGCTTTGTTATGGTTACATATGTTGCCATCAATCTTCAAAAGATTTAAACAATGCCTACCGTTAATAGTTCGTCTGTATTTGAAACATTTGTGGAGTACAAATAAATTTTACAAATACATTTATTTCTATTCAATAAAATAAATAAATAGAAAAAGTTTAGTACAAAGTTAAAATATAAAATAAAATAAAAGATTTAATTGTGTCATGTTGAACATGCGGTGAGAGTGCTTCTAATTAATTAGATCTTATTAAAGTTATTTTCAATTGACAATAAGGTACAATAAACTAGAAATGACAATATGTTATAACAAAAAAAAAAGTATAATAAAAATAAAAACAAAAGAATTCACAATGCGTTACACTTTCCATGTACGTTCCATAAAATGTGTAATATGGCAACCTCAATTGACAGCATTCACATTTCAAACAACCGAACAGGCTTCCCACACTGAATCGATTGTCGCTGTCGATCTAAATTCAATCATGTAAAACGATCAACAAAACCAATGACAATATTTCAGTTACTCACTCCAACTTTTTTCTATTTAACCTAACAAATGAACATTCCCATCCGCACTCGAATGTATCTTTTGACGAATACTTAAGTCTCAGACCGCATGCCCGATGCCTGGTGCCCGATGCGAACGCAGTTGATTATGCATGTGACATAGATTTGAATTGGATCAGATTGAATGGAATTGAAAGTTGTTGAGGTTTTCGAAGAATTGTTGGTTTTTTTTTTTTGTAGTTTTTTTAAATTAGGAAAATTTTGAATAAATTTAAAAAAAACAATAAAATGTTTATAAAAATTGTCTGTAACTCACTTCATGCATTCGACATAATTAAGCTTTCCTAAACGCTCATTTCCATGCCGTAAATCTTGCGATCACAGTTCTTAATTGAAATTTCGTTTCAGAAATAAGCGATTATTTAAACCGAAGACGTGATATTCTGGGGCATTAAATCTGCTTGAAAATTTCCATTACTTGACATTTAATATGCATTCAGAATTACTTGTTTCAATAATAAAAATTGAAATGTCATTATTAAAAATTGACCCACTTTTTCGATGCACAACGCACAATATCGACGACACACTCAGTGTCAAGCTTTATCGCCCTGTCGATATGAATTTATAATTATACGTCACTTAAACGCATATTAAATGCATAATAAAATAAAATAAAATAAAATAATAAATAAAGTTATACATTGTGACCGAAAAGTTTTCGGAGGTTCTCATTTAAAATTCGCGCGCTGTATATTTTTCGATATTTTAAGTTTATGTAGTTTGGCAGCACTGTCCTTAATTACTATGCCAAAAATGAGCGCGATCTGTCGGACAGTTCGTTTACGGCAGCTGTTGAAACCAGTTCACCTCAGTAGTGCGTTGCGAAAAAAACAATGGAAAAAAATATTGAACAAAGAGTTTGCATCAAATTTTGTTTTTCGAACGAAATTTCGTGTGCAGAATCGTTGCGAATGCTACAAAAGGCTTATGGGGAATCAGTTTTATCGAAAACTCAAGTTTATGAGTGGTACAAAGCCTTTCAGGACTGTCGTACGACCGTCGAAGACATGCCGCGTTCTGGACGACCTTCGACCTCTACCACCGACGAAAACATTGAAAAGGCAAAGGAAATCGTGTTCAAAAATCCTCATGTGAGTGTTAGAGAGATAGCACGAGAGCTAGGCATCGGTCGTGAGATGGCTCGTTTGATTTTGGTGGACAATTTGTGTATGCGACGTGTCAACGCCCGGCTTGTTCCGATTCACCTCAATTTGTTCAACATTATCAACGATTTTAAGGCCAAACATTCAATAAATACCATCGAACAGCCACCGTATTCACCTGATCTTGCACCGTGTGACTTTTTCCTGTTTCCCAACCTCAAATTACCACTCAGAGGAACGCGTTTTGAATCCATAGAAGACGTAAAACAGAATTCGCAGAGGGAACTCAAAGCCATACCGGAAAGCGCCTATAAAAATGTTTTGATGATTGGAAGAAACGTTGGCATTTGTGTATCGCTTCTAATGGAGCATATTTTGAAGGAGATAAAATAAATATTGATGAAGATTAAGAATTTTGCGTTTTATTTAAAATTTCCGGAAGCTTTTCGGTCACAATGTATATATGTTGAAGTTGTTTTTAATATTTAATTAAAGATAATCGTAATATTGCTTTTGGAAATGATTTTGAGCAGAATATGCATGCTATAAAGTTATTTATGTGTTTGTCCTACTCTGACTGTGTAAGATCGGAATACGGAATTATGAGTCTTCAATGATAATGTAAAAATGACTCAGCATGGAGATATTATTATTAAATTATGGAACCTTAAATAAATTCGAGAACCATTTAAAACACATTTCTTTATGTATCATAAAATTTATATATCACAATAACTGCTGTGATGCAGGGTATACGATTCTCGGTTCAAATAATGGAGAATTGGATTTAGTTGTGACAAGTAGTGCATCTTTATTCTCTCTCCAAGTAGCGCTTAGGTACCAATTTTTTATCACACATCTGATCATGTTATAATACCAGTAAAACCAGCCTGCACAATTGATAATGGAGATTATGTACATCATGTACGTTTGGGATGTTCCTAAACCTGTTAGCTTGTGCATTTTTAAACTTTTTTATTTTTAAATTAGAAAATATAGATTTCAGTTGCTTTTTAACAATAGTAATCCCAAATTTATCAAAACGAGTTACAATGCTTCAAAATTATAGTATGTCGCGTGTCAGCACCTCGTGAAAGCTGTCTATCCTCTACATCGACAACTTTCAACAGTTGTCAAGAAAATTCTTGATATCTTAAGAATGTGTCATTGTTGAGCCTCAGTTTAGATCTAGATATATATGCTATTATCTGATAGATATCGGACAGATATGCTACTTTAACTGTAAGTATTCAGAAATTATTAATTTGCAGAACTCGCACAATAAAATGTCTCCACATTTTTTCTATTAAATGTTTTATATTGTCATGCGAGTTTTTAGTGCGATCTATTAGTCAGTTTGCTTATATCAGCAGTTTTTTTAACAATACATTTAAACAATACGTCTCCGACAACTTAAAGACATTGGATATAGAAAAGGTTTTGGCAAAAAACTTAACGAAAGTAAGACCAGGCTCACATGACACATCCCCATTTTACTTTTCTCTGTTCCCAAAGACAAAATTACCATTTCAAGAAAAAAAGTATTAAGTCAATTGAGGTCATAAAAAAAAATTGGTAAAGGACTTGAAAGCTATAATTAAATCAAATCACGACTATTAATTTGCCATACAAAGAGCTTTCATATAAATGAGTTCATTATAAATAAATTAACTAATTTAAAGCAAAAGGTGTAGAAGCAAGCGTTAAAAATAAATTTTCCATAAGGAAAATTACCAAAATTTGAAATATTTGTCTTATGTTTTATATGTGAAATATAAACAAACAAGCTTTTTCACATGCATAAATCAGCTTATACCAATGGAAACGACTAAATCTTAATTTCATTAACATAAGTAGTTTTAGCTGCAGTGGAAACATGATATAAAACTGTTTCATTAAAACACTTTAAAATATTTGATGCTTTTTGCGGGCTAATGACATGATTGGGTCATAATTCTTCAAATGTAAAAAAAAAAAATTAGAATTTCATTTTTTATGGAGTACGAAACATAGTTAAAATGGTAATTTATATTTATATGAATTATTTAAATGTTATGACGAATATTTGCCTGCAATTCCAAATAACTCTTACTGCAAAGTGAACAAAGTTCAATTTAATAATGTAGGGAATTTTCAAACTGTGATTCATACGCTTTCCGCAGAGCTCAAAATTAGTAGTTCATAAATATTCATGTCAACAACTCACATTGGCTGTGTTTGGATAAGAAATTTGTGATGCAAGTCCGCTCAAATTCTTTGAAATCAAAAATCTGGAAATATTTTATACATCATAAATTAATTCAAATAATTACTAAAATTGTCACTGTTGTTTACTATACAAATTGTATATTGACAAATACATTTTTTTGCGTAATTTTATCTATTTTATCCATTCTTCTCGCTTTTTGTTTAATGTTTTTATTTGCGTGTACCGCATAGAACACAATAAATTATCCAGCAAATAGAAAAATTGACATAATCGAGATACTCGAGATACACGAGATACACGAACATTGAAATTAAATTTCCCAAATGCGCCAGAAGATCGCTGGAACAGATTAAGCGATCGCTGCTAGATACAGTAACAGATACACTTTTATGTTAAGTTGAGAAGATACGGAATTTTATTTAATTAAATTTACGTCTAATGGGCTGATTGCCATGTGATATTGTTTAACTACTTCGCAAACATGTTTTGTACTTCACATGTGCCCCGTCCCATGTTGATAAGAGCAGCAATGGAACCGCTCGCCACTCGCTATTCGCTACTCGCTGGCTTTGTCTTCAATTAAATAGACTTTTTCGGCCCATGCGGACAATTGGTTTAACATATTTAAGCGAAACCGCAATTGTAATTTATACGATAATTTCAAAATTTTATTGTACTTGACATAAAAGGTCAAGAATTTTTTGTAGTTTTATTTTTAGTAAATAAAAAAATTAAAACCAAACTAAAGTTTTAAAAAAAAAATTTTTTTCTCAAACGAAAAATTCATTCTTAATGTTTAGTTTGTCCAAAAAAATTCTTTCCTCTATTTATAAAAAAAGTAATGTAGCTGCGTGCCAAGATTTTCCTTACAAATGCATGGAAATGTTTAACGTCAAACGAAGCATTAGACGTGTATTTTGTATCTCATGGAAAACTAATGCATTTTCCTTCACAGTCTCACGTTCAAGGTCATTACCAGCAGTTTTCCTCGTAGCTCGCAGCATGGCGTTTTATACGCGTTCCATGCAGCGCATCCGAAAAGTGTCCGTGATATGTTCTCACATACTGAAATGAACTGCAATTGTATCTCGAAGTCACATTCAAAGCAGAAATTCATCTAAGCAAATACAATGTACCATATAATGTATAACTCCACAGCGTGTCTTCACTTCGCTGCTTCCTGAACTGCGTCATTATATTTGTGTGCCTCTAATGGGATTTTATGACTTTTCTGCGTCTGTAGCATTGATGTAGGAAAATACGTCGCTATTTTTAGTCGATTCCTAGGAACTTCTATTGTGTTTACCATAAAGTATTTCTGTTTGTTTAAATAATTTGAAACGCAATTCTGTGAGGGAGTATTTGAAATTGTTTCCTGCTTTCCTTTTCATCTACCAAAGCAACAACGCAATTGATGCTGTGTTCTTGGCTGAGATTGTTTGAGTTTTTCGAGTTCCCAAGTTGAGTTAAATTTGTTTAATTTTAGGGTTGAAAAATAATTTTCAGAAAATGACATAGCACTAAACCTTTTTCGAAATGTGAATGAGATAAATTTTTCCTCTAGATAAATTCAGAGATTTTATACCAATTTACTACTACTGTGCTGGTACATATTTAAAACTACGCTCGGCATTAACGAATTATAATTTCAAATCTTACTAAATAATAATAATTAATATAATATTGAGTTTTTATAAAAATGATTATAGTAAACATTCACTAAATAAAGTTTTACATCCTTTTAATCTACAAAACTATATTTATGTCTCTATCTATGAATGCAGTCTCCTTCAAGAGTAATACTCGTAGAATCATATCAGCGTTTCTATAAGATTTCGATACCTCTCTTGTACAATGAACTAAATTTGGCTTGAAAATATCCCTCAGTTTCGGCAATGTCTTTTTTAACTATAAAATTAAATTTATGTACATAAATATATCAATGCAGTCTCCTTCAAGAGTAACACAATTATAACAGCGTCCCCAAAATCTCGATACCTATCTTGTAGACTGAGCTATCTTTGGTGTTAAAATAAGACTCAGTTTCGACAATGACTTCTTATTGGAGCCAAATCTAGTGCATAAAATAGGTGCAGAAGCAATTCGAACTTTTACTTCGTTTGTGCCAGTATAGCAAAAATATTTCAAACTGTCTTTCGTTCTATATATCAAACATCTTTCAAAAGACTTTTAACAATATTCAGCAGAATTGTTCTGTTAGTCTGCAAAAACTTATTTATGTAGATCTGATAAAAAGTCAATAAAGTCAATAATAAAGAACAAAAAAAATTAATATATAATAATCTAAATAAATATATTATATCCATATATAATAATCCTAAATAAATATCTAATAGATTTATTATTCGAATAACACAGTTAACTAAATGCATAATTGTTGCATTAATTATACTCGTATACTAAATCATAATATGTCGACTATGTGTTATTTCACACATTCGACACAAAAAGTCTTTATAAAACTTCATTATTATTAGTATTATATTTGAAGAATTTGTACTGCGATATAATAATGTATTATACTTTTTCATGGACTTTGAGTATTTCCCTAAGTTTAATTTCCTATATAAATTATAATATGGAACCGACATTACAGAGACTTAATTCTTTAACCGTCACCTAGATAATTCTCTAGCTTATGCATCAATGCCGAGCAAACTCCTTGCAAATATTTTGAGGTCTTATTATCTTTCCTACAAAAGTCACAAGTTTCATTAGAGTAAGTTCCTAGTTTTGTAAGATATTATTTAAAAATACCAGCTAGAACTCCTATAATTATTCTTAAATTATTTGTACTAAATCGCATACCTATAATCCTTAAACCCTTTTAGACTGAAGGTTGCTACAAGTGATTTCGATTGTGTAAGCCTTTGTAAATTATTCCGGTGCAATTTTCTTCGTTACTTCTATTCTTTCCAAATTGTTGAAATATATGCTACAAACAGTGATGCCGCCGTTTTCCTGAAAAGTTTGTAAGCAGTTTCAATGCAGACAAACAAATGCTGAAAATTTCAGCGTGCATCAAAACGCTCGGGTTTAATGGTTGATTGCAGTGGCAGGGCAGCAAATATAATTCCGCTGACCTTAATTAGTGATTAGTTTTTGCCGTTTTGCTACCACATTCCCTGCATGAAATCTTAAGATACAGACTAATTTTATATAGTCTAATTTATATAATTTAATAGTTCTTTCATCTTTACCGATAAACAGTTTGACAAGCTGTCAAAAAAGTACTTCCTTAGAAACCCACTTTTTCTAGACACCAAAGCCGAGTATTCAAAGATGATGTTTAATAATTTCATTTTTCAGCAGGTTTCAACAATATCTGCAATGAGTATTATAAAGAATTCTCAATACCTCTGCGTGGGTTCCTACACACCAGTAACTAGAGTTGAGTGCTTTTGTTGCTGCTGTTATTGCCTGGTTATTAGATTGGATGGCTATTCTATAGTTCTGATAATTACTTTCAAGGTTGAAGTATGCACTTTCGTTTATGGCATGAATGTTTGCTTGAAAAATAATTATGTTTTTAATTAGAGCTTCCGATTATTTTAACTCTGGGTCATCAAGCTTTTTCTTGATTGGAGGAACCGTCCATATGTTAAGTTAACAAATTCTAGTTTATTTTATAGAATTTAGATATTAGATATACCATGCTAACTATTTTTATAACTAGTTATTTTGCAAGAATGTTACTGGTCAAACCGATGTTATCTTTGATCACCCATATAGTAACCCACTTCGCTTGGGAGTATGTAAATGTGAAAAAGCGTGAGTACTAAGAGAACCTCAATGGAAGCCGTTGGACATGTTTCCATGGCTACTTACACATACCAGTCTTTGTATCTTGTTGTGTGTATTAATCACTGTTTTTTCTTTGTAACGGATTTCTATAATAATCCACCGCAGTAGTTTCGTTATGAAACTCCAACTTTCACCTGCAATGGACTTGCATACCTAGATAACTTTTATAGCCTTTCTTTCTATTACTGCAATGAGAGGTTTAACAATAATTTTTAGTTGAATATTATTCCAAAAAATTTTGCTTCCTTCTGTCGTTCTAACACCATCGCGTTAAGGCTAATGAGTTGAGCTTATATTTCCTCGTAAATGGTACAATGGCAGTTTTTGCTGGATCGAAGCCCTACTTTGACGCACCATATCTTTGTTAGTTTTAGTCGTAGTTGAATTCTGTCACATATGCAGGTAGTATCTTTAAATTTTGCTATTCATATTATAACTATGTCATTAACATAGTTTTGAACTAATAAAACATTTTTTTCTAATTCTAACAATAGTTCATCTTCGACTATATTGTATATATAATTTCATATGAATAGTAGATTGTATATTAAATAGAAACTTTGTATCCTTGGATTTAATTAGAAAAGAGTAGATATGAATATAAAGACAACAAAATATTGTACCTCAAATACTTATACTTTAACATCGCCGTGAAGTCTGTTACTAATGGAGTTGGTTAAGGCATCCTGTTAATAGCATTTCATAAGTAGTTCTGTTAACAACGGCAAAGATGAAGTATTTAGTAACATTCCGCTAACATTTACCTTTAATATCGAATGTCTAGAATTAACTGTCGTAATTAATTATATTTTAATTACATATATAATTATCATAATTTACATGACAAAATAATTTATTTACGAATAAATCATTACATATTATTTTTTTTAATTAAATTAAAATACCTTATTGTTACTAAACATTATTTATCTAGAAGGTTTTAATTATTTATATTCTGTCCATTAAATTCATGAGTAATTTTGCTGATTGTTTTCTAATTAAAAACTACTCATTTGACATTTGGTTTCTATAATTTATAATTGACAAAAATTACTCAGAGATCAATTAGTGGTCAAAGTCGTATAAATTTTTTATAAAGATTTTGAACTCCGAATAACTAATATATCAAATTATAAATGTAATGAGTTTGACATGCGTAACCGGAATATAAAAATAATTACATTTTTAATTGAATAAAGATAAAATAAATAACAGAGATAAAAATATAATAGTTTAAATAATTACAAATAAGTAATTAATATATTATAAACCTTTATTTGTCTGTTAACAATAAAGGAACTATTTTCATAATGACCCTGTATGCAAGAGTTGTATTTGTTGCTTTGACAACATATTTCGTATTTATTGATTTAATAAAAATTATATAATATCGTAAAAAATAAAGTTAGCAAGTGCATAAGCTGCGTTTTTATTAAAATAAATGAAATTTTTTCTAAAAAAATGTTTGCGCAAAAAACCTCCAGAAATGAAACCCGGCGCCATCTTGGATGCTGTGATATCTCAGTCATCTGCAACAGCTACAAAATGTCTTTTATATAAATTAGCAGATTTCAAACAAGGCAAGATGATAGAAGAAATACCAACAAAATATATTCTCCAACAACTAATCTTAACTAATACTTTTCCACAAATATAGGTGGTGACCTTATAGATGCCATTAACACTGGCGGTTTGGTGGCGGTTGAGCAACTTATAAGAGATCAGTTTGGCATATTCATGTACAATGATGGGAAAGGACAAGTCATTAATCGAGCTGAGTTCTTACGTTGGAAATATCGTGACCATACACAAGTTACTATACCAATTGAAGCTTCCTTATCTATACACGATCCGTTAGGGAAATGGGAAGACCATAAGGCTTGTTGGCAAATGCAATATCGCGGTGCTTTAGGTGAAAGCTTATTGCATGTACTCATCATATGTGACTCTAAAGTACATACAAAACTGGCACGTGTGTTGTTACGTGTATTTCCAAACTTAGCCTTGGATGTGATGGAAGGTGAAGAGTACTTAGGTGCAAGTGCCTTACACCTAGCAATTGCATATAGCAATAACGAGCTAGTTGCAGATCTAATAGAAGCAGGCGCTGATATTAATCAAAGAGCGGTGGGTAGTTTTTTCTTACCTCGCGACCAACAGCGCGCAAATCCTGCTAAGTCCACTGATTACGAAGGCTTGGCTTACATGGGGGAATATCCCTTAGCTTGGGCTGCATGTTGTGCTAATGAAAGTGTTTATAATTTGTTAATGGATTATGGTGCAGATCCGGATGCACAAGATTCATTTGGTAATATGATTTTGCATATGGTAGTAGTCTGCGATAAATTGGTAAATTACTTCATATATAGTAAATACAATAAATATTTTGATAACACAAGTGTTTATTGAAAGGATATGTTTGGTTATGCCCTACGACACCCAAAAACTCCAGCTAAAAATGGTATTGCTAATCACTCCGGCTTAACTCCATTAACATTAGCCTGCAAACTCGGACGCGCTGAAGTGTTTCGTGAGATGTTGGAGCTTTCTGCTCGGGAATTCTGGCGATATAGTAATATTACCTGTTCTGGTTACCCATTAAATGCCCTGGATACTTTATTGCCAGATGGGAGAACAAGTGCGCTATTGAATTTTATTTAACTAAAAGCTTTTAAGACGACAATTAAATTAATTTCTTTTAGATTGGAATTCTGCTCTCTTCATTATATTGAATGGTACAAAAGAGGAGCATTTGGATATGTTAGATGGTGGCATCATACAACGTTTGTTGGAGGAGAAATGGAAAACATTCGCACAGAATCAATTTCTGAAACGCTTACTCATTTTATTTATACATTTGGTTTGTCTTTCCGTATCAGTTTATTTGCGTCCTGCACATGATGGTGATGAAGATGAAGCAGATGGTACTGGTGAAGACACAAAAGAGAAAATCGCGGGAAGTGATGAAGAATATGATGCACGTACTATAGCACGTTATTGTGCTGAACTGTGTACCATTGCTGGCGTTCTGAGTTATGTGATTTTTCAGCAGGGTGATGAAATAAAAAATCAAGGTCTGTCAGCATTCTTGAAGCAACTGGTTAGCTACAAACATTAATTTTGATGGTTATTTGAAAAATCTTACAAATTTCTATTCCTACAGTCACATGCTCCAGCAAAGGCTATATTTTTAGTATCAAATCTTATGATACTGTCTTGCATACCGTTTCGCCTAATGGGTGATAAGGATACGGAGGAAGCTATATTGATATTTGCGGTACCTGGTAGTTGGTTTCTATTGATGTTCTTTGCTGGGTAAGAAAAGCTGATTAGAGAAATATATTATGCTAAAATCTTTTTTTTTTGGTTCAGTGCTATTCGCCTTACTGGTCCATTCGTTACTATGATATACTCCATGATAACGGGTGACATGTTTACATTTGGCATAATTTATTCCATTGTACTTTGTGGATTTTCTCAGGCATTTTACTTTCTCTACAAAGGACATCCACAGCTACAGTCCACTATGTTCAACACGTTTACCAGCACTTGGATGGCGTTGTTTCAGACAACACTTGGAGACTATAATGTATGTCTGGCATATATGAATACTGATATGCGATAATGATATAATTTTAATATTTTCATTAGTATCCTGATTTGAATCAAACAACCTATCCAAATCTTTCAAAAACTGTTTTCATTATATTCATGATTTTTGTACCGATTTTATTGCTTAACATGTTGATTGCTATGATGGGTAATACATATGCACATGTCATTGAGCAATCCGAAAAGGAATGGATGAAACAGGCAACTATTAAAAATTGGTGTTATATGAACGACTAATCCAATTTGTTTCAGTGGGCAAAGATTGTTGTTACTTTGGAACGTGCAGTACCACAGGCCGATGCCAAAAATTACTTGGAAGCTTACTCCATACCATTGGGTACTTCCGATGATTCTGGATTTGAAGTACGTGGAGTAATGGTGATTAAAAGTAAAAGTAAGACACGTGCCAAGCAAAGAAAGGGTGCAGTCTCCAACTGGAAAGTATGTGATTATATTATTGTATATGTTTTTAATAAAAAAGCTTACAAATTTTTTTAATAAAGCGTGTTGGTCGAGTAACTCTCAATGCTTTGAAGAAACGTGGCATGACGGGTGAACAAATGCGTAGACTTATGTGGGGAAGAGCGTCAATTTCAAGCCCAATTAAAATTGCTAAAAAGAAACTTACTGATCCTTACAATCTCAATCCAACTAATAATGATTTTACAAGTGCTATGGATATGCTTTCTTTTGCAACAGACCCAAGCGCAAGTGCGCCAAAACCTTTACGTACATCCAACATCAAAACAGCCGAGAATCATGTGTCTATACCAGACCCATTAAGAGAACTAATTATACTCTCAGATCGTCAACCAGATGTGGATGATCCACAATTTTTTGCAGGACTACAACAGTTAGCCAATAAAGCTTTCGACTTAGTTGAACAAACTATGAAAACGCAACCAATCAAAACACAACCAATAACAGCACCAAAAACCACTGTCACATCTGCACCCAAAACTAATACTCCGGCAGCTACTATCACCGCTAATAAAACTTTGACAGCTACAACCCCCCCTACAGCAATCGGTGCTCCAATAACAACAAACATTTCCACTCTATTTCAAGATCCAAAAGACATTGTTGATCCTAAGAAGTTGGAAGAATTTCTTAAAATATTAGCAGAAGTTGACACTGAGGAAAGCGATGGAGGCAAACCAATTTTGGGCAAATTGTCATTGGCGCGAAGAACTCGCTCTGCTCTTGCTAAAGCAGATATCAAGAAGAATACTGCAGAACATGGTACAGAGAATTCAATGACATCAGTCTGGGCACAATTACCACAAGCTTATGATGAAAAGGTTACCTTATTTAACACGTATAGTCTCTTTCTTAATTTTCTTTCTCTTTCTTAATAATTTAATTAATAAATATTTATTTAATTATTCAATTAATTGTAAATAATTTTTTAGGAACCGGAGTATGATGAAGCCTTATCCGATCAAATACTTACAATCGAACAAGAAGCAGAGGTCGAAACTGAAGATGCGTACAGCGAGGAAGTGACTGCTGAGGAAGTGCATGCCACAATGAAGCAATTTCATTTACGTAAACGTCAGTATCCACAAGATGATGCAACACGTAGAGCAAAAACAGCACGCATCAGACGTAAGAATAGGTAAGATATATATAAGACCTATAAAGAAAATCTTCGCAATCACGCGAGAGTATTAAACTAATTCAAATGAAGTAATTCGGTTGCTTATATTTAAATGTCTTATGTAAATATAAAGTAAGATAAAAATCTAATCTCTTCTATTGAACAAACCATATAACATATTGATTTACTATATAAACCCATAAAATTATTGTTTTGTATAATTACAAGAATTTCACCGGAAGCTGCCGAGACTGACAGTGATTATTTACGTGGACGTTCAGCTCCTATTAAGAAAGCACATTTTTATAATGATCGTCAAATATCACCACCAGATCCATTGGAACCGTGGAGTACCCGTGAATTACAAAATATTAACAAAATTTTAGCAAGGAAATAAATGTTATAAAAAATTTTATTATAGACCCCCAAGCTCTTCTTTATAGCTTTAATGCGATATCATATATGCAACCAAACTAATAAAATTATCTATTGTGTCTATAGTGTGTAGAAAAAATTTTTTGTTTTTAGCTTTTACAGCTTTTTTAATTCTCATTTAGTTGAAATCTAACAACCTATATAAGCTCTATACGATTAATTTAGTAATGTATTCAATTTTCATACTTGATTTCATAATTCATCAGTTAATTATTAATTGGTTTAGGTAGTGGGCTAGGTTATGAAAAAAGTCATTGGGTGAAATTATATTAACTGACACGTACATATATAAATGAATAGATGGTGTATTTTCAGTGTTCTCATTTACGAGTTGACAATATTATTCAAAACGTTCAGCACGTTTGTTAATGGCAAATATTTTTCTAAGATGTTGTCGGTCGGGAAGTATAGGTTAATGGAGATCACTTTAGACTCATAAATGTTGACTTAGATTGTCTCTCTAATTGAATAAAATTGATGTGCAACAGTTTCAGTTTCAACGCAATTTCAGATAATGGCCATGTGTGAATTAGTGTTCGAGATCATGTGGACTGTGTTCTATGGTGCTATAAGATGTCGACTCAGATAAAATATAAGCACGGAACTAGTTCGAAATACAAGATTGCCTATATTAAGAGGATCCACTTATTCAACAGAAAAAAAACATATTTTTTTTTTGCTGTTAAAGTTAAAAATGATTAAACTGAGTTTAAGGATGTATAATTACGTCACTTTCTGATAATTCAGAAATGGATATCGCGCAAATATCCACATTTCAGTCGATTGGCGTAATGTGTCCATTTTTGGCATTTCCGATTGTACGAGGCTCACTATTTATATTTTGAGCCTAATAATGCAAAAAGACTAACTTGTTGAAATTTGCTTTATTGTTACTCGATAGTCGGTTGTTAGACAATATGTGTGAGCACTCACATTTTCTATAACATTCGGAATTTATCGATTTAGGTTCCTGAAATGTTATACTCGTAGTTGCCAGGGTTCCACCTTAACCTCACAGTATATCGCATGACGATCTCAACGCTTTCTGGCATAATTGATTTCGGACGACCTTCACGTTTCGGTGATGTCAGTGAGGTCGGTGAACGAACTGCTGCCACGACTAAAATCATTGTACCAGCGTTTCACAGTAGCAAAGGATGGAAGTTCATTGTTAAATATGAAAGTAAGTTGATCAATGCACGGTTGCCACTTGAAAATTTTTTCCTGTACCAAAATTGGTTTAAAAAGGTGCCATTTCTGTAAAAAAAGGTCCAAAATTTTTTTGGACCTTTTTATTTTTTCGTTCTGTGTTTTTCATAATGTTATAAATGAACAAAATATAAAATAGTGCAAAGTTGCATTTATAAAAAACATTAATTGGAAATATCCACAATAAAGTTGAGTCGTCAAAAATGTGCCATTTTCTAAACATGAGTATCAAACGAAAAAAAAGTACCAATTTTGGTACTAAAGTACCATAAGTGGCAACCGTGGATCAATGTACTATTGCTTTGCACGATAATTTTCTTGCATTAATTCCTCTTTTCGCAAACACTCAATTTACAAATCATTGTAAATAATAAATAATCGTACCGCCCTTTTGACAAAAAGTCTAAGGTAGGTTATGTTTAATAATGTCTAACTTTCGTATGTGAAAACCTTAAAGGATACCTGACAATAATCAGTGTCAATAACCTTCGTAGTGTGATACAAACCGATAAATCCGATTCGGCATATAATATATTTTTTTTGTGATGAAATTAAAAATTTTACTCTAGATTGGCGTTGCTTATGTGAATTTTATAGGATATCTAATTCCATTGGTCTTTAAGATTATATAAATTATTATCACAGGATCCAATTATGTAAAATATCCTTCAAAAATATTTGAACGCTCTTATATTTTAATCTTAATGGCAAGTTTTAAAAATTTTCCAATTATAAAATTTGATCAAAAGCTCATATATACACACACACATATATATAATAAATATGTGTTTATATAATATGTTGTATATTATAATTTATTTTATGGACTTGTAATTAAAACCTAACAATAAGTTTTAGAATCCCAAACCCTAATAACATTATATTATAAATTATTTTTTAAAAAAACATAATATAATGAATTATATAATGATTTGTAAATTATTTTAATTAATCAGAATGATCTTTAGGAAAGCAGATTGGCAGCTCTATCATTCCATTTTCGTCTAGAAGAATTTCCCATACTAGTAAGCGGTCTAGCTAGTGAATTCACATGGTTTTCAATATTTAAAATGTGTTTATGTCTCATTCTCCCGAACAGTAGTTTAACCATCGGAACTTCTAAGTCGAAATGTATGTTTCCATTTCTGATATAACAGGGTGCACCAGTTATCATTCTTAGAATCTTTGCTTGAACTCTTTGCACGATTTCTACTTTTGACGAACAGGCATTACCATATAGCTGTAAACTATACGTACAAATTGGCTTAATGATTTGGTTATACCACAAGACTTTATACTCTGAACATAAGGGAGATTAATGCCCGATTAGCCAGTGAAAGCTTATAGCCGTGAGTATCATTTGAGTCCTTTTTGTTTCGACCACCAAGGTAGGTGATTGTTTCTGTTTGCGGCCTAAGTGAACCTGTCTTTTTAATAATACGAATACCAAGTGAATATATAACATGAATTTTCTGAAAAAATGGATAATTATTATGTGATAATAATTTATGTTATAATCATTTTAAGTTCCTACTGAATAAGTTAATATTGCACTGTTCTTAATATTGTAAGTAACTAAAAGCTTAAAATTGAGTTTATTAAGTGCAATTGAAATACATATTTACATTAAGTACCAATCGAAATTATCAAGTAGATGGAGCAATTAAGAGCAATTAAAGTATTCAACTTTAAATTGATGATAAATTTAAATAAGCCGTAATAGAGCATCAATGATATGAATTTTACACCCACATTGCTTATCTGGCAATTAAGTAGATTTGCATAGAATGTGGATACGAAGATGCACCTTGGATAATTGGTGCATTCGCAGATATGAATAAGCTTTGTCTTACAGAGAGAATTAAGAATGAATATAGAAAAGAATTTATTTCATTTATTTGAAAAAGTATCTCTAAATAAATAAATTTCAAGTATACAAATTAAATGGTTCAATAGGTGATAACTCAGGCAAGCAGTAAATTCAAGAGATATAAATTTCAATTAAATAAAAAAATTTTTAATAATAGAGCTGAGCTCAAACTGAGTTTAATTTGAAAAATATTTTAATTATGCTTGTTCCATTTAAAATTTTTATGCAAATTACAACCGGTTCGATTGAAGCCGAGTAGATTTTTCTTTTTATTATTTGTTAGAAATCAAAACATGGCATGACATTTAATAAGACAACGTGCCCATTTTGGACGGTCATTCACACTTGATTTTTTTGGTAAGAAATATTTTAAAAAAAAAAAAAACGAAGTTTAAGAAAACAACCTCATTTGTATGCGAACTACAATATATGGACAGAAGAGGCTTAAAGTCTTAACTCACTCACGTTTATCAATTTTGATGATGAGACATTTAATTTGTTTTAATTCGTTTCAAGTCTTGACAACAAATTGACGAAATTTTGGGTAATTATTATGAAACTAAAGTCAACAACTCTTTTAGCTGACGTGAATTTCAAACGTAAGTACAAATCTCTAAAGCCATGTTCAAATATATTGTATATATATGTAAATACATTACACATATATATTTCTAATTTTTATGTACACAAGAGTTCTAAACGCTAATATTTGCTGTGTTCGGTGAGTATCTGTTAACAACCAAGTTAAGAACAATTTCGAAATAATTATTGATTTTCATTTGTTTTATTTGCTTAAATTATAAGCAGGTTTCCAATATCTTTAAAGCCATATTAGCCTTTGTCGCCAAGCTGCTCTGAACGCAGCCAATTGCCGCTGGTGGGATTGTGCGTCTCACAGCCAGCCAATGCAACGAATGCAACAAATGCAACAAATGTGGAAAATAGCTGTTGCCATTGACCGCAAAATGACAACTGCATCTGTTCTCTGGTTAATGCAACTACACGATTTTTGTTTTAAAAACTACTTTTAAATTTAATTTTTTACTTTTTTACTTTTGTACATTTATACATATAAATTTATAATATTGATTTATTATAATTTTTATTTGCTAACAAATAATAAGGTTGACTTATGGTTTGTACTTGAAGTCTACACCTAAATTTTATACCTTCAACTGAACAACTTTCATACTACACAATGTTGTCAATGCAGATTTGACATGAGAGTGTCACTTCAAAGTAAATTATATGTTATAGAAATTGTTTTCAACTCAGGACTGTAATAGTTTATATTATATACTTAATACTAGAGCTTACATTAACTTCTATGTCAGCATCTCTTAGCATGGTTCACCTGTAGAAGTTTATTTTTGTATGAGAAATGGTGTAAGCTTTTGAGATAGTGATTTGTGTTGCATGAGGAAAAGTTCTATTATAAGAAATTAATATAAACTATCGTAAACTTTAACCATCTCAGGCCAATATTTGATTCTTCAAGGGTCAAAAAATAGTTATCTTTTATAAAAAGCGTTACTTTTGTACAGAAGGTGGTGTTAATATTCGAAACAGAATTTTGTAATATAATAAAAAGAAAATATATTACAATATTTATTGTAATATTATAAATATTATGTTAATATCATATTAATATTATAGTAATATCATATTAAACATACTGTATTATAAAAAATAATGTGCTGAAGTCATATATGTTAACCCTATCCTATCTGACATTAGGCCATTAATTATAGAAAACTGATTTTGTCACAAAAAATAGACTTCTATATGTTAGGTAATAAGATTAGATTAGATTTTTAAAATGGGTTGGGAACTTGTCAGCGCGTCACTGCATCCTTTGAGGATTATTGTGACATACCCACTTCAGTTCCATAGACGAGTAGCAGTTAAGAATGTCAATATGTCCTTTGGAGAGATGTTGCCTAATTTTGTTATAAGCGGATAGGCAGTGGATAAGTACCGAATTCTGAGTCTGGCAAGACTATCACAGTGACACAAAATGTGTTCTGCTGTTTCCTTTTCTTCGCAACAAAGTCTGCAGCTATCGTCTCTGGTAATACTAGATAAATGCTTTTTAATTCCGCAGTGCCCAGTGAGAAACCCTGTGACAAATCGGATACCACTTCTGTTCAGCATAAGTAGCTCCCTCGTTCTGGCTTTTAATCGAAACGGCATGGATTCTTTGGCTTGTCTGCAGGCAATTGTATTATCCCAATCCGTCTGAGCTGCTCTTTCCACCCACTTATTAGTTTTAAGTTTGAAAAAGCTCTACGAAGGACCGCAGAATGTTTGTGGCCCTCTATAATATGACGATGCCCCTTTTCCCGCTCGTTCATCTGCTTTTTCGTTTCCCTCAAATCCACTGTGCCCTGAAATCCATATTAAGTGGACCCTGTAGAAGGATGTACAGGTAATACGTATTCAAATGTTCACAAAGACATTTAGAATGTATAAAAGAAAGTTATATTTTTGAAAAATAATTTGAGTCAGATAAACAGTTGATTATACTTTATACTAGAATCAATACTTTTCTAGTTACTCCGACTTCAACAGACGGATGTGCTCCTGACCGCAGAACTACCTCGAGCAATTGCTCAGCAATTGAGAGCGTACCGATTTTTAAGAAAAACTCTGAATTAGACTCGACCATGATATGAAAATATGAAGACAGTAATTAAAACTAGAGTGAAAGAACTTGTTTATTATACCGCTTTCCGAATGAATGAAACATAGTTCGATAAAGACTGATGTGTAGTGACTGTATATAACAATAGTATAGTCGGGAAAACAATATTACAGGATGTCGACAGACACAGAAGCAAGTTTAACGAAAGAAAAATCACCAGAACTATATTAAATAAAAAAAAAACTCTGAAGAAAGAAAGAAATTGAAAACATAAATAGTGAAATTACTGATTCTACGATATCACTCAAGAAAACCATTTTATACAATAAAATAAAAATATTAAAGAAAAAAATTAAATAAAATAAGATAAAAAAATAAAAATAAATTAGTTAGAATAAGTAATTCGCCTCAAGATGAGACATATGAATCCAACCTAACTTAAAATATTATAAGAGACATAAATTGTTCTAAAAGATAATAAAGCTCCTAACTAAAATAACAAAACGATGGATGATGTATTTTTCATTTAGTTGTAAAGACATGTTTAGAGATATCTCTTCACCATACCTATGAAATAGTAAACTGGCATTACCATCTTCATCTTTAAGAAAGGTAACACAACTGAAGGTTAAGAAGGCAACTGAAGGTGCAAGGTTTTAAGAGGACTAACATATATACTTACTACTTGAGAAAGAACAATAATTATATCAGAAAATATTTATTACCAATAATCATAAGTTATAACACAACACATTTCAAAAGTAACAAAAATCATGAAAACAATACTAAATTAGAAATGATATTACCATAGTTTATAGGACTAATAGGAATAGGACTAAATCTAGCACAAAGAGTGTTTGTGGATTTATTGAAAACCGACTCTAATTTTTTATGTTTTAAACAAATTATTTTATCGCATTAGAAATGCGTTACCATATTAATAATTGATTCTTATGAGTTCGCATTATAACCACTAGTGTATTAATCGAAATAGTGTCTTATTCGATGTCTTATTCGGAAGAGAGAAATTTATATCCTCTAACTAAATTTATATGGGGCAATAAACTGGACATAAGCTATTTAAAAGCCTTTATTATATGTAGTGAACTGAAGTATAAAAGGTTTTGAGATACATTATACAGCTTGAAAGCCATTATTGAAAGGTGTTATTGATATATTATTAAAAGT
The DNA here is from genome assembly GCF_002237135.1 of Teleopsis dalmanni. NCBI lineage: Eukaryota > Metazoa > Arthropoda > Insecta > Diptera > Diopsidae > Teleopsis > Teleopsis dalmanni. The sequence goes on along the minus strand of NC_051846.1, from coordinate 146,029,072 downwards.
CATTGAACAATGCACTGGAATAATGCGTTTCGCCTGTTCAATTAGTTTAAATAAACTGATCTTATAGGAATAAAATAAAGATATATATTGATATTGAGATGTCTGAGTTGGTGAATCAGCACCTTTACTCTATTTTATCTGTGGACAGTTTTAAGTCACACTAAGAATAACTGAATACGGGGCTTTATAATATGATGGATCTGATGTCTTTGTATCTGCCTGTGTTTATCAAATTTCTTTGTATTTTAAGGATGCTGAGAGTTGGATTATTGTGACTGTCAATTATATTGAACAGTTTCAGAGCACGATCTGTAATGTATTTTTCGACTGAATCGACTCTCAGATCTCTGTGGATATTCGCTCCTCTTACGTACCATGGGGCGTTAACCAGTTTTCTTAAGGCAATATTTTGCCCTCTTTGAAGAATTTTTAAAGTTGAATTTGGCGCTTGGCAAAACGCAATACTGCCATAAAGTAGTCCAGGTTTAATAATCTGCTTAAATATGCTAACTCTATTCTTTATTTTTTCTATTCTCTATTAAAATAAAGATAGATGTATATATAACTTTTTATTATTATTTTTTGTTTCGTTAAATAATTTGTATGGTTTTGTCCAAGTTTAAAAACTTATTTAGAGCTACTTTCTTACAAATCCTTAGCTCTACAATTTTTAATTAAAAATTAATTAATTTGGATTTGATAATACTTTCATTATTATTCCTTTACATATTTAAAGTAAAATTATTACCATCGGATATAAAAATTTGATATACAAATAAATTTTCTTAATGAATAATAGTCTTAGAAGTTATATTTATCAAATCTCAGAATAGTTACAGGCTCCTCGGGTAGGTATGCAGATCTGAGGTCAATTATTGCTTAGTCTGATGAAGTGATAAATAATAATCTAGTTAAAGTGTAGGGAGGGGTTTTGAAGAAATCTCGAGTTAAAAAAGAGTATAAGTGCTTAAGTGCACTAGCTCAAAACAGCTTCAACATAATAATAATTTAATTTTTCCTTTCGTAGATTTAAGTAGCTTTTGATTTGTGTATGAATAATAGTGAAATCAAGATAATAGGTACAAAGACTTATTTTTAAAAAATATTTAACAATTTACAAAATCTTTTAAAATAGTATTAGTTTTATTATAAAAAAAAAATAAACAATTAAAAAATTTTTCAATACATTTTTACCCCAGGGTTCAATAATCGTGTGCAAGCTAAGCATTTATTCCAAATAAATTATTATTATATCTTTTCTTTCCCCCCAAAAAAAAAAAATAAATAAAAATTGCTATACCTACGGAATTTAAGCCATTTGGATTGCAATTAAAATTGAATTGTTATTCATGAGTGTAAATCAATCACGCTTTTGAAGCAATTACAACCATAAATTAAAAAAGTATCTAAAAATAAATTATTGGAGTAAAGAAACCAAATAAAATTATTTTAACCGGCAACTGAAGTGTACGTGGGACATTAAAACCTGACTTGAAAGTCAGCCACAAAAGACGATTGTACGTTCAAGCACTTAGATCACTAATCTGTCAAACTGACAGTTCAGTGAATGTTTAAGTTTGGCTTGAAAATAATGAAAAGATACAAAAAGTAAAAAAGTGGACAGTGCAAGACTTTAATGTTTTTAATAACCTGCGGCCAAACATGACAAAACACCGTTTTGATATAGATAAAAAATTCAAAAAAATTATTTCTTAACAAAATTTATTGTAAGGAACTCCATATTATAACTAAACTGTGAAAAATTTCGTTTTACATAATAATGCTTATATGTACAGACTTATGTATTTATTTATATTCATACAATAACTTATATACAGACTATTCTACTTTATCACTATCTTTATGTTTTAATAAGGGATAATCGACTTCATCAATTTTCGACATATGCGTGTGACTGGGTGCAGCTTTGTCTAAACGTTCATTGATGCTATTATCCACGGTAGGATCAGGAAACTCACTTGCTAAATGGAAAATAATTTTTTTAAATAAAAATTCAGATAGATTTGTTCTTAAAAAGAACAAAAACATCCAATTCGAGAAATTGCATTTCTGAATAACTGCATCCAACTCTTGCTCATCAATGCGACCTGGCTTAGCCCAGTAGAACGCAACTTTTGAGAATGTGTTACTGCAATTGAAATAAATAAAATGAATATTTTATGAATTACTAATAAAATTAATATTTACCTTTTATAGAAAAATAAAGTTAATACACGCCAAATGAGCCCTAAAGCTGTGACGATAAATAAAAATGCATACCAGAACCATAGTATAGCATAGATTTTCTCATTGATTATATTCAAAGCCATAACACAGAGAGTATCATGTAATTGCAATGATCCAGACGGACCGAATTTTTGAAAATGACATTTTGTTACTTTTGGAAACACAACATCTAAAACATCCATTTTATCTGTCCATCTCTCACGTAGTACCGCGAAGCCAAGTGTATAAAAAGCACCACCCAGGAACATATTTGTTAAATAAATTTGCAATATAACATTTAACAAATTGAGTACTTCTGCCATCACTAAATGAGCGCCCCACGATTGATTTAAACGCATACGATCTATCATCGTACGCCGTATATCCTTGACACGAGCCTCAGTCTCTCCAAGTGATGGTATTGTCAAGTTACCTATTTGCAAGCTTTTATTTTTGAGATACTGTGTTAGACCGACCATGCGTAACCCAAATACAAGTGACTTCACACGTCCACCTAATAAAAAAAATAATACATCGTGAATATATTAATTATACCGACACGAATGAATATAGTCATAGATGACGATGAGCACTACAGCAGATGTAGTAATAATAATTATGACTTGTAGGACTTCTTTAGAGAAGTTATGAATCAATACTTTTCATTATAGAATTATGAATATTGGCAAAATCTTGCTTTAAAAATCAGAATATAATTATAGATGGCAATGTGTAATACAGTAGCTATAATAGTAATCACATCTTATTAAGCTTCATTAGAGTTATGATGAGTCAATATTTTTTCTTACAGGATTATAAAAATATTCGAAATATTGCTTCAGAAGTTAAAGGTTGGAATCAAATAAATTGACTGGATCTGAATATACTAATTATTGAATATGCTATAGTTTTTTGATAAAACTTGTATTGAAACAGAAACTATATATACTTTATATATTGTCTAAACTTTCATTAGATGTACCAGTATATTTAATGAATATCATAGAAAAGTTTTACTGCAAAGTAAGTTAATATAGTGATAATAGCAATACTAAAAGAATAACAATGAAAGTAGAAAACAAAAGATAAAATTATATACCGAGAACTACAAACTAAAACATAAGGCAAATATGACAAAAACTAAGCTATAAACTTACTATATAACTCAAAACAATAGAGATGTGTACGACCTGGATATACCCCATATCTTGTCCTATGAAACGAAACCGGACCATTACCTTCTAATCGCTTCTGCAATTATCAATTGTAATATCAATAATAATGCAATTATCAATAATACAATTATTATTTGTATTATTACTTAGTATCCTCATATTTACTTTCTTGCTAAATCTTTATGGGTTAGTAAACTTGCTATATATAAGTTGGCAACTAATAGAATAGGATATATGTTAGCATACCATCGATTGAAGTATGGGCATGTAACACTGCAAAGTGTGTTGGAACTTCAACTGAATTGAAACAAATAGATTAATCTATCAATCGATTAACCATCGTGTGAAAACATTAAATAATAAAAAACCACGTTTAGAAAAATCAAGAATTTGATGAGAAATCGTTATTTTAAATATGAGGAAGTTTTGGTGCAGAGGACAGTTTTTTGATATACTCTAAATTGTTCTCTTTAAGGAGAGTGGAAATAAAACTGATTTAAATATGAAGTATATAAATCTACAATATTGTTGGTAATATATGTATAAATTCAGATTTCACAGTTTGGTAACATCTCATACTTATTTGCTCGTCTTAAACATAACAGCTTCTAAAAAATGAAATATATTTCAGATGCTTGTAAATAATCTATAAGATCTGCTGTAAAATATCAGTTTCCTTTAAATCGATCTAAAAGTGTAAAGCTATATTTGTTGTAAGGTGAGTTGAATAATTTCATTGCTTGGTAATGAAACCTAAACTAACATTTGATTGATTTTAGAATTGTAGTCTATAGTCTCTTTAATTTCTTCACAAACATAACGTCATATTGGAGAATTAAGTTGAGCGACATGTAAAGTATGTAACAAATTATATCGAATAAAGGAAATATATTTTTGATCAGCTCAAACATACAAAACAATCAAGCTATAGCTGTCTAAATGCTTTAAACTTAACTTGTCGCTCAGCTTTTGGGATGAATGAATTAAATTTTACAAATAGTCTTTCAGAGAATAACCCTTGAACATTTGTCAAAACTTTCTAATTCAGAAAATTTATTGTATTTTATATTTGCTTTATAAACTATATCATTGAACTATATCATCCCTACGCAGTTCATTGTAGGAAACTGCGTAAACAATACTAAATAATCCTATTCACTCTTATAATACCTTTACATAACCCCATCTTATCCTGCATATATATTTGTCCTAAACATACATAATTCACCCCTATTCCCTAAAATTTCCCCCTTCCCTCACTTAACCATCATCGAACCACATCTTAACCAATCTATTCGTCGTTGATTCCCTCATATTATCTTCTCTTCAGATCCCCTCGGGCTACAACAACAACATACGTGTATGTGATTTCCTTTTCTGTCATTTGTTCTATGAATATCCGCGAGTTTTAACAAAATATCTATATATATGTTAACCATACATAAAAAAGCAATTAATTTTTGTTTATCACTTCATCAGACTAAGCAATAATTGACCTCAGATCTGCATACCTTCCCGAGAATTAATATTACCTTTAAATATTGAATTTAATAACAAAATTAAAGTACTTCTTTATATAAAAAACTTAAAGTTAGGGTTTCAATTCTTTTTTAGTTATTTAAAGTTTTTAACATTTTAAACAAATTCATTTGATCTAGTATCAGAACAGAGATAATATTAAACAGAAGCACCTAACTTAATTATTCCTTACTACTGCTATATAAATCATTGCTATTCTGAGAGCAATTAACATTTTAATTAGCGATACAGCAACAAATAATTGACACTCATCAAAACTTACAACGATTCTAACAATTTCCTTATCAAACTTCACATAACAATTTTTCTTTTTAATCACAAAGAAGTTTGCTTACCTTCCCATGCTTTCCATAGAAACCGTGGCACATAGAATGTAAGTGCTTGACTAAACAAGACAAATGGAACCCACTGATAGTAGGCATGACGTTTGATGGGCTCCGCTTCAACTTCATGGGGGCCAATGCCTGGTTGAAAAATGCTACCTGCGCGCAATGCAGTGTTATTCAAATGTCGAACCTGAAAAGATATCTTCCACTTTATCTACTCGTCCACATTTACAACAAGGAAATATTTTATCGAGAGCATAAACGTGTTACTAACCAATGTAAAGGTTGGCGTGAAGAAACAATATGTGTTAATTACGTGTGAAGGTATCGTATCCGATATGCATTTGATGTGCTCGCCAATGTACTGCTGCGATGTTACCAGAATTGTTGCCACTATCAGAATTATGAAAGTCCAGCGATAGTGGAATTTGAATACCAAATTGTCGATGATGACTCGTGTAGGATCGAATTTTATGAACGGAGTCACTGAACTGAATGTCTTCAACATGTTGCACAATTATGTTAGCTTCGAAATCTGCAGTATCGAATTTCGTAGTGTTCGTTGGTAAAAACTTAATCTGATTCAAACAAAATTGATAGAAAAAATACTTTAACTATTCGAATAAACGATGGTTCCGCTTTTCATTGCGGTTTTAGTCAAACTGGTAACATTAACAGTACTTTAAATTTTTATGACGAATGAATTGTTCTCAAATCGCAATTTGTATTATCATTTTTGAGTTTAATTGTTTTTAGGTGCCGTTTCTTTTTTTATTTTTGTTTTTTTAATAAATTTTTTATTTGATAAGATAAAATAATATTTATACGCAACTTAATTTTTATTGTAAAATGAGTGAAGAGAATTAACGCAGTCGCCTTCGTATTGAACCAATGAGAACCAAACACCAAAAAGTGTCTCAGGCCTCTTTTGGAGTTTCTTAACAATAAGTAATTTGTTATTTAACACGTCTGAGAAAGTAACTCAATCAGGCTACATGAAACTTTCTATAAACAATCAAAGGTAAATATTATAATAAATGATTTTTTAAATAATCGTCAACCAATTTATAACAATTACTTTCGATTAAGTAAATAGCCATATGTTAAAATTCATCAATCTTAATTTACAAATATATGTACCTATCTTTCATTGAATGAACATATTTTCTATAAATATATTTCAGTTACATATATTATACATAAAAACTATTTATAAATTATTACTAATATATATTTTATTAATAAAAAGTTAAAGTGAAGTTATTTAGTAGTGACGCAGATTAGCGCCGATATCAAAGTTCAAAGATGTATTCACCAAGCTGACTACACATATATTATAGTTCCAGAAGTTCTGAAATAGATGTACTGTAGAGTTTATAAAAAGTTTTCCACTACAAGTATTGAATTATCTCTTTGATATAAGGCTTGAGTATAGTTGCCAGCAATTGTCATGTTTTGTACACCTTAGAGTTACTTTCAGGATAGCGTTTTGATAGAGTAGAGAATATTTTGGAGAATATTATTATTGTTATAGTTATATGGGCTCGAACTTTGACTATCCATGACAGTGAGTTCATTGTTAGATCTTAACTTCTTACCCTTTCTATACTCCCTAAAGTAATTCTTACAGTTCAGCTAAATTCAGAAAAGTCTGGATCTACTCTTAAACGATTTCTATAATATATAACTGCTAGTTATTCTCCAAGGATATGTACGAGTGTTTTGGTGTCTTTCATACTTAGTCCATTTTCGTCGGTTTCTAACAGTTCATTGTTTTCAAATTCGACCTTTTCAGATTCAGTGGCTTTGTGTTTTTCTCCTCAAATTATTTCAAGAAGAAGAACTTGGTGCAACGAAATCTTTTATACAACATCTAATCACAGGAATTTTTTTTATGGTACTTGCTCATATTTTAATAATAACGTATAATTCTTACTACTTGCAGCTGCTGCTTTTTAGATGAATTTAAATATAAATTTTAATCAACTTGAGATTCGAAATATTGTAAAAACTTCAGTTTTCAGTGCTAAGCCGATTTGGCCATTATCTTCGTAAAAAGTGCATACCATACATAATTTTAATTTCATCGAAATGTTTTTATTGCATTGAAGGAGGCATTGACAGATGTAACTATATACAATTTCTGATCAGCACTTTATGACATCTTTGGAAAAACTTACGAAAGCCCAAGTCAGGGCATAGTGATTCATGTTCTTGTCTTTAAGAATCAAATTGAGTTTAGACGTAATAGAAGAATTAAAGAAGCATAGGTAATGACCAAGTGTTTATCTAAAAATAAGTAAAATAATCCTCCAGTAGGCAACGGGAAACCACTGGAGTATTATCCTAGAAAAATCATACAATCATTCAGGTACAAAAACGCTGCTCTGTTTATAACCAAACGAGGGTGCTAAGAGTCCCCAGAGGTAAGACAACCACTAAACAACAAATTGGAGCATGAAATATCCGTAATTTTTATGGGACATTCATATAGACATTCTTGGAATATTCGAAACATGGTGATCAGATTTAGGTGTAATCGGAACTGAAGCACAAAAATATTGTATTCGGGCTACCAGTAAACATAGAACTAATGTTCGTATTATTATTAAATTGTATGATCGCCTAAATTGAACATCAAATTGGCAAATAAGAAGAAAGAAGAAGAATGGCCAAGTCAGCCACTTTTAATTACTAAAATATTAATTTTGTATATAATAAATTTATGTAGAACAATATCATTCACAAAATAATATTTTAATTAATAAAGCTTAAGTCTTCAGTTTTTCTCTAGTTCATGTCGATAAAAAGTACCTACTATATCTAAATATATAAAAACCTGTCCTCATAAGCATGTTAATCAAGTTTCCATTCATACTCGTAAAGTATTTAAATACAGTTGAAAGACCAGGTTACTACAGAAACTCATAGGTGTTCTTTTTCCCTTCTGTACTATATTTTAAAGTTTTCTCTTATAATATTTTTTATTATAATTTTTAAAATTAAAAAAAAATGCTTTGCTAAAAATTTCGAAAATTACCATAGTTTAAAATATTGATTAGTTATTGAATAAAAACTGAACCTTGTTATGAAATTTGACTAACAATATATTATATAGGAAACAATGGAATGCTCTACTTGTATAAATTTTATGGTTTATTTTTTCAATTTTTATAAATAATAAAAAGACTTGAGTTTAAAGTACATCGCAATTATCACTTATCAAAGGCATTACCTTTTAAGTAGCAACTTGTACTATTTAAGTTTAAAATCTATTATCTTTTGTTGTAACTTATTTACCAAGTCTTCATATTCTGATAAGAATATAAAAACTAACTGACTAGAGAAATTATTTATTATTCTCAAGTTAAATGTGTTAAAGGTAAAGTAAATTCAAAAGTTTTTCTATTGGAATTTTGTTTTCTTTAAATAAAAATTATTCTTTAATTCACAAAATTTGATAAAGAATGGTATTAACATTTATATATTATATTCTTAAAATATCAAACAAGTGATAAAACCCATTTAGACTTTAAGTTAGATCTGTGTACTTTATATACTGTGCTATGCTTTAATCTCTTAGAATTACTAAATTATATAATTAACATTAAAGAATTTATATTCCATCTCATAATTCAATTTAATCCTAGAAATGTGACACTTATAAATTCTAGATAATAATTCCAGCAGAAGGGCCAGACTTCTATGCATATAGTATAGAGCCAGCCTCTTGTGTACATATAAAGGACGTTAATTACAGTAAGTTTGCGAGATTATAGGAAGAGCCTGAATAATGAACAAAAAAAATTATTGGTTTCTGTTAAAATTCTATCAAAAATACGTTGACTAGGCCTAACTAGGCCTAACCTATTCTTACAATTATAATCTATGCTTTGTGTGGAATAAGGCGAAATATAATTTCATATGAATCATTTGATTTCATTTCAGAGTTTACTTATTTATATCAAAATAAAAATAAAACATTATAATAAAATATTTTAATAGGACTTACGATTGAAAGTAAATTGTCAAATATTCGAAGAAAAAATTATCTTAACCTCACCTCACTAAAACTTAGTTTCAAAATTCTATATAGATTTGGAAATTATAAAAACATTTCTTATGAAGATTACTATAGTAGTATGTCTAGTGTGACAGGCACTCTAATATATATTTAGAGTTCAAAAATATTCAGAACGATTTGGAGCGCTACTACGGGTATCACCCAGGCTATGATAGACTCCCTTGCCCTATTCGATATACCATTGAAACATCAAATTATAAATAACATCATAGTAAATTGCTAATTTTAAAATAAGAACTCTGAACTCTTTTACATAGACTTAGGTAATAAATAGATAAACGTCTTTAAACAGTAAACGTTTTTAAACACATAATATACCTTGTATATTGAAGAACTAAACGATTTACAAAGAATCAGAAAGATTATCAATTTTTATATTGTCTTGCAACTATCGTAAACGAACTCAGAAGTTCGAAAAATTTACCTTTAAATATATGAAGAAAGAATCAATATTGGTAGGAAAGAATAAAGGAAGAAGTAGGGAGTAGGAAGAAGGAAAAATGAAGAATCAATATTTCTTCTTTAAATCAAGAAGAAGTTTGTCAAGTCAAATTTAATATTGAACTATATTTCGTTAAAAAATAATTGAAGTTTCAAGCAAATAACATTTCCTACAAGTTATTAGACAACTTCTAAATCATCCATTGTTTACTATTATAACTGATAAGGAAACTTTGAATAACACACTTTACTATTATGTGTTCACATCTCAGAGTGATAATATGCATGACACCACTGTTGACAAGCCCAGGTTTTAAAATACCGTAAAATGAAGTTGTGTGAATAGTTGTGAATAGCTGATACTGTTTACAAATTTACATGTTTGCTCATACTGGATCAAAAATAATTAGTCAGAAGTCGATGAACACGATGATTAAATTGGATAATTTACGCTTCTAATTACTTTCTCATCCACCGTACTCTCCAGATCTAACACAGCGAATACTGGCTTTTTACAGATAACCAAAAATGGTCAACTTAAGGAAAGTGCTTCATATGAAGAAAACTCTAGTCTTATTCTTGTCTAGATGGAAGATTAATTGGGTGATGATTTTTGATATCATTTCTTGATCGAAACTAGTATCTATATAGTAAGTCTGTTAGGTTAGGTATTTAAAAAATTAAATAGTAAGATTGACGCAGCCAAAATAATTAGTTCAGCAATAAGAACTGAATTAGTTTGTAAAAAACTGAACTAGTTCAGTTCTTATAAAACTAGAAAAACATTGAATAATTAAAATTTATCCCAAGCATTTCATAACCGTTTTAAACTATCAAAGAGGAGCATAATGATGAAATAGATAGAAATGCTAGAAATTATATTACAATTATAATTATAACTGTTATCATATATATTATCATATTATATATTAAGAAGTTTTATTAGCACAAAAATGTAAGAACCAACAACATTATTCTCAAAGCATACAAAGCAAATGATTTTATTGGGTTATTAGTTCTCTTGAAGAAACAAATACATCTTAAACTCAAGTCTTTAGATGGCTATATCTGGATTGCAATTTCAAATGAATTTGTTTATAACAGTAATTCCAGTACCTTAAGTATAAAAACTATTGATAGTTTCAAGTGACTAATATATGATATCGTGATAGTATCGTACAGGAGTAGTACGTCAAAAAAGAAGATATTGTGAGTAGATAAGATTAGTTTAGTAGAAACATTGCCTTATTTTGTATAATTTGTGGTAAAGGCCAAATAGTACAAACATTTCAGTCATCAAAAATAACACAAACAAATCGTTTTTATCAAAAAAATTTTCTCACTGGTTTTAAGTTCTGAAAAATCAATGAAGATTAAATACATCTTAACCAAAACCAAAAAATGCTTCAAAACATCAATAATTAAAGACAAGATGAATTACAGAATTAAAATATCTTCTCTATATATCCTCATGTCAATTTCATTTACTTAGCCTGTAAAAGATTAGAATAAAATGTATTTTTTTTATAATTTATATATAAAATTTAACCCACAAACCAATAAAATTAATATTAAATAACTTCAATTAGGGAGTTTTTGAAAACATTGAAAATTTTATAAAAATCTTAATTTTAAATTAAAAAAATAAATATAAGTATATTGAAAATAATTTGATTCAGTAAGAATTTTTAATTCCATTTAAATTGCAAAACAAATAGTTTATCTAGAATTTTATGTAGCTTACCTGAGAAATCGCACTTAATAATAGGAGACTTCTGTCGTTGATAAGAACTGAAAATTACAAAAGTTTTTATAGTTAAAAATTGCTTTATTTTAGTCTAGTATAAATAAAACTTGATTCATTTAATTTTTAATGAAAATCAATAATTTAACAATTATTTGGTGAAACATTAATGAATCAAATTTAACAGCAATTAATCGAATCTTTGCCATAATTTAGTAATAAAATTATTAAAAATGTATTAGTAATAAATTAATTAAATTCGTATATTATTTTTTGTTTATTTTATTTAGTTCATGTTTATTTCTTAGAATTTAATATAAACTCATTATATTTATTGAAAGAAAGCGGCACAAAAAAGCTTTGTCATTATTAAAAAAGTAAATTCTAAAAGAAACTTTTCAGAAAAGCAATAGTGGCAAATACCTGCAAAAAGTGAAAAAATTAAAATCGTTAAAGTATTCTGACCAAACACTCTTTCTTATGAAAGACTATGGTTCATCACAAACCAAACACCAATCATGATTAAGATAATAAAACGCAAGTGAAACTGTATAGGCCATACTCTGCGCAGGCCAATCAGTAATACTACAAGAACGGCAATCGAGTAGAACTCCATGGGTAGAATAAGAAGAGATAGGCCTGCACACACCTGGAGAAGATAAACGGATAAAGAAGTGTCTCGTATGCAGAAGAGTTGGAGAGAAGTGAAGCAAATTACCGTTCTGAAGAAAAAAATTTTGTTGCGGCCATATGCTTCTCCTAAGAGTTTAAGGAATATATTTTTACATATATATATATATATGTATAGGTATGTGACGAGGGGTTCAATTCATTTGATAAACCAAACAAATAAAGTTTGCTCTATATTATAAATCAAATTACTATAAAAAAATAAACTCAATTTCTTAGTAGAGCTGAAGTTTAGGGATAAATAGTTCTACCAATAGTTCTAATAAATAAGTCTTAAGAAATTCAAAATCCTTACAAAGCATATTCTTTAGGTACTTATAGCATATATTGAAGGACAAAAAATTCATAAATGATACAAGATATGTTTCACAATTCACACCAAAGAAGGAAAATATATATGCTCAAGTTTATTGTATTTATGACTATAATAATAATATTATAAAAAAATTTATAGCAACCTTAATTTCTTTTAACTTCCGGAAATGGAGTACAAAGCTAGTACGTCAACTCATCAAATTATTACTAATAACCCTTATAATTGAAAGTCTATTGCATTCCAACGAATGTACATATTTATTCTGAGTAATTTATTCTGATTAAATATTGAATTTCATTATTTAAAAATAATTTTAATCATAAGTATTACAGAACTAAATTTTTTATTGTATATATAATATATATATTATTAAAAATTTAATATTGATTAATAACCAAATTTATAACAATAAACTAGATTACAAACTATAGTATATTATAGGGTTTCGAAATAGTAGTGAATTACAACAACTAAATTTTATTTTTTTTAATTGAATTTTTTGCTAACCAAACCATTGGTTTGACTTTTCATCATCAGTGAATTTTGAAAATATATACTACATATATTATAGTTGGACTACAAGTGGTAGAGTTAAAACATTGAACCTGTGTATTAGAAGCAATGACTTTGTGTATTTTAACCAAATTAATCAAATTTTGAGTTTTTTGTTACATTTTTCTGATTTACTAGAAAATAATAATCAACGAAACTTCTGAAATACATACTACTTATAAGCCACGTTTTATAGGCATTGCACTGAAGCATTATAACTTTGTTATTAGTGAAATTCCAATACTATTCTATTGGTAAAATAGTTTTCTTTTATAATAATTTAATATGAAATTTATTTCATATTCGTTTTTAGTGCTACTTTTGTGAATCTGTTTGATAACCAACGCTAAGCGCCCCTACTACTGACTATCTTGGGAATGCATTAAAATATTAATGTACCTATTATTGTTATATATTATAATTATCATAATTATCAT
>NC_051846.1:146007788-146015442 GCF_002237135.1 Teleopsis dalmanni | reverse complement strand
ACTAACATTTATATATATAATATAGAGTAAAGATTACAAATTACTGGGATTGATTACAGTTGAATAAATAAATATTAAGAACAGATTGAATATATCTTTTTAAACGCTTCACATATTTATTTCAGAATCAGAATGTTCGTAACACTTTTCAGAAGATTTTAAAAACCCTATAAAGTATATGTTCTTTTCATCGTCAATTTCAATGAAAGAGCTATCTTTTATATCTATCATCACAGATTTTGTATTGACCTATATAAAGACCTATATATTCGATTACTGTACCTGAAATGTATATTCGAATGCCATCAAAATAATCAATTTTAGAAAACATTTGCTCAACGCAATTGATCTACAATTTCAAATAAGGAATAATAACAGAAGTTGATTCTATCATGTTGAAGATATAAATCTTTTATATAAAGATATAAGATTAATATTATTAAATGTTATTTGTTAATCGGTACAAGTATATATAAAGTACATATAATTCTTCATCACATTAGCTTTTGTTTCATAAAGCCAATTGGATGATACTAAACCGTATCACAAATGTGGTTAGAAAAATTTTTGTACTACGAAAATATTATTCAGGTGTATTTCTGAATATTACTCAGACTCTCGACAAAACTTGTCAATGGGCACGTTGGTCTTAACCATTAAATTTTGGTAAATGGGGCCGATTTCACTGTCATAGGCATGCCAATTTGACAACTAAATAGGTATTTTAAGCAACTATCTCAATTACACTATATATCAATCTAGCTTAGTTTGGAATATATTAAGCTTTAAAGATTTAAATTTTTACATGAAAAACTGTTACAATAATTCATAAGTCAATTAACACTGCATCTACTAGATGGCGTGCGTGATATTTTATTAATGATATCTCGATATCTTTTATTATCTTAAGAAATGAATCTTAATTTTAAAATTGACGTGTTTAAGAAACCATAACCGTATCAAAATAACCTACTGCAGTGCGAATTATTCAATTTACAAAATTTTAGAACTTCAATCCTTGATATCTAGAAAAGTGATATCTCGATTTTAAAATCGACTTACTTAGGAAATGAAAACCGTACCGAAATAACCTATTGCAATGTGACTTTTTCAATTTACGAAATTTCAGAACTTCTTTACTCAATATCTCGAGAAGTGTTATCACAATTTTAAAATCAATGTACTCAGGTAATCATAACCGTACCGAAATACCCTACTGCAGTGTGACATTTTAACCTGTACACAACGAATAACCCTTCAATTGTCACTTAAAACCGATACTCACTGCAAGCATCCGCAGATTTTAAAGAATAACTAGTGTTAAAAAATGGGGCCCCCAAAAACCAAAGCCTAGCGCTGGCCAAGCTTGGATATAGACACAACACGTGTTCCGTCCTTTTTTTGAGAGTTGGTAGATACCATATGCTTTGCAAGAGATACCATAGGATGGACCAAGTATAGCTCCATGCCGTCCTATGTTCCAGTGTCCTGTAAAGGCAGATATTAACCTAGATAACTCTGATTTGCTTCTGTGTAGCAAGTCAAAGGTTTGGCATTTCGAATAGATTGGCTATATATCCTTTGTCCTTATTACTGAGGTAGTTTGAGCCGACAGGCTCTACGTAGGGATAAGTAAGAGTTTCTAAAATTATGGATGAAACAGTATTTTTCCCGTAAGGCATAAACATACAAAATACATTTAAATATTCAAAGACTACTATCGTAATAAATTATATAAAACAAAACTTCCTTATAACGTTTAAAAATTAACTAAGCTCACAAGATCTTTACTCAATATAGCTTACCATATGCTTCACAACTGCCTTTCAATAAAAAACGAGCGTAGTATCACAATATCGTTTCATAAATATAACAACCTAATGTTATATACATATATGGTAAGATAATAATAAATAAGGCTCTCTATCTTGTAAAAGAGAGCTTAAGTTTAACCTTAGATTTAATTAGCTTTAAGAATACATTATTATGTAAAAAAATGTAAAACCAGAAATAAAAACGTAATTATATTAAAGTAAGGTTTTACTACCACTTATTGTTTAATTCTTACGAATATATTCAGTGGAAAAAAATAAATATATTAATTCAAATCTATGTATGTGATCGAGACGTTTTGTATAACTATCTATACTGACTTTAATTGAATATAAGTAAGACCCTTGGTATGTAAAATAGATAGTTAATCACTTTTTAAAAATGTTATTTAAAAAGTAACTTATTTTTAAATAGTTTTTATATTTATTTTTCATTATAATGTATACTTTCGTAGAAGGAAGAACATATTTCAACAAAAATTTTAAAAACAATTTACACAAAAACTATAAAAATGAATTTAATTACATGCTAATTAGTATAAAGTAATTAATTATTTTTTTTTTTACAATTTCAGTGCTCAAAGCTATTAAAGCTTTATGCTGTTATATACTAAAAATGATACTAACTAGTCGGAATAAAGCACTTCAACACTCTTAACACACTTACCGCCTCACTTACTAGCCTCGAGTGAGTATCTGAATTACTTACAGTGCCAACAGCGAAGTACTTAACAAATTATTTCAGTAGCAGTTCAAGTAGTTTATATCCGCGGGTATACACCAGGGGGAAGACTTTGGTTTCGTTTATATACGAGGTAGTTGGGCCATTGTGGTGGTACGTGCTTGTTTAGGCATTGTTATATTGTTAGCGGATATAAATTTGTATACTTAAATGATTCAGCCATGTCCTTTATAAACAAACACAGTCAAGCAGTTATTACTGAATTTATCTTTGATAAAATAAAATTGATATGTTGCGTTTAACTTAATTGTTTAATCGCAGAGTGGTTGCCCAAATGGGTAAACTTTGGGGAAACGAATACGAAAATAGTTTGGAAATGAGTTGAAACTTTGTAACTCGTAAATATTTTAGTGAGATGGATAATTATACATTTCTACAAATAAAAATATAACACCCAAAAATAATTATAAGTTATTCTTTTCTTTAATAATAGGAAACACATAAACCTTAATATATAAGTTTATTGAATTTATTATTTGCTCACAAATACTACGTCTGTTACTTGAAGATATGGTATGTTTATCATATGAAACTACAGACAGAGACACTCAATCGAACCTTAATTTTCTAGATTCAATAATTAAATACAATTTTATGTCGAAACAAAAGCGTGCTACGTTCAAGCCCACTTTAATCTCACTTATTTCGTGTGAAGAAATGGTTGTCAAAATGGTGAATTAAAATTAATGAACTAAAATGTAGACACGTTATTTTTACCTTAAATCGGATTACATCTCCAACAATTTTACTAAATAACATTCCCATACCACAAGCAGATGATATAACGTACTTAGGTATTCACCTAGACAGACAACTAACTTGGCGCAAACATATTGAAGCCAAAAAAAATTCAGATGAAGCTCCAAGCCGCTAAGTTGTATTGGCTCATTATTAGCAGAACTTCCTTATGTCAGAGTATAAGTACTCTTGTATAACAGCATCATAAAACCAATATGGACTTATGGTATCCAGCTATTTGGCAATGCTAGTGCTTCAAATATTGAAATTATCTAAAGAGCTCAGTCAAAAATACTGAGAACAATCACTGGTGCACCATGGTATATTAGAAATGAAAGTATCCACCAAGATTTACAAATTCCTCTAGTTAAAAATGAATTTGACAATATAAGAAAAAAATACAATAAAATGCTGACAGAACATGTTAACCCATTAGCAAGAAATATCGCACATCTATCTAGCACTCAGAGAAGAAGAGAAAATATATCCTAAATGTGAACAGATCAGATTTAAAAACAGATGATGATTTAAATGATCAGCTGATAACTGAACAGAGTAATAACTGAGCACTGCCTTCTAAATAAACATAAAGTGTGGTTCGAACGTTCGACAACCGACGAATACAGAGTATGTATGAAAGACAGAAAAACCTTTTTACATATTCTCAGAGATTATCCTGCTCTTATACTTTATTTTATTAAAAAGTGGCTTAAACCCGAAAAGAAACCATAAACCAAAAACCGTAAAAATTAACTAACCGTAGTTTAATTTAATTAATTAAAAAAAGAAAAGATACCGTATGTCGAATATAAAGTAAATATTTAACTTAATACTTTAAACTAAAATCCGGGACTTCACAACAGAACGGAACCGTAAACCGTAAACCGAACACCGTAAAAACCAATATTCTTGCCAGAATGAAAATTAGAACTGAATCGTGGAAACATCGATCAGTTCACTTTGGTTCTGCACTATTGTTGACGTTATATTTTAATTAAAACAATGTTGACGGAATTCGCTTATAGAGCGTTTTCATCATTTTTTATAAATTTTTTTATAAAGATAAGACCGACCACAATGAACAATAGTCATTTAATATACACTGTAAGCGCAGGCGTACGTAACACTTTATATACTCTCAGCACTTTTGCATAGTCGCCGCCTTTACGCTTCGAAATAGATATTAAATATCTACTTAATGTAAATAAACAGAAAAATGCTGAACATTAGAATTAAGAATATTACCTCCAATAAAGATTTCATGTTATTCACATAAATAATTTTTGTGTTTTAAATAAATTATTGACACGTATGTATATATCGACATCTGTTCGTTCTTCAACTAAAATATTAAAACTGGTTTGCATTTATAAACGCAGAAATTTAATTAACTATAATTTTTTTTAAATCAACATTAAAAATTAAAAATAAAATTAAAATAAACTTACATAAGTTCCGATTAAAAAATATTTAATAATAATTCGATTGTAACTGAACCGATAAATAATCCGATTCATACATTGAAATTGAAACGATATATTGTTTTCATTAATTTCTATTTTGAAGCACTGCTAAAATAGAATAAATCTGAACTACCATCAAAATATGAAAAATAGAGCAAGAAAAACACAATCAAGTGTAAGTAAAAAATATACGGATCCTAGGCAACAAGATCCAGATGTAAATCTCATAATCTTTTTAGACAGCCAAGCTGCTATCAAATCTCTTAACAGTCGGACAATGCCGGTTAGTCGTGTCAGTGTCCAACTCACTTCAGTTCCTTGAGACGGGGATTTCATGGGCAACTGCACGGAAAACAAGATTGCCTAAACAAGCATTTTGCTCTTTGACATTCACTTCTCTGATATTGAAATCCAACTTGCAACGATCACTTTGACAATCTAACAGAAATATCTGAGCATAGCTTAACAAACTTGATCAGATGAACCCTCCTATCAGATCTAAGACCGACCTATCTAAACTGGAAAACAAACGAACCAGTCCGCTGCTTCACCGAAAATATAACCTATTTAGCGCTACAGTATCAGGTGCTTACGAGTCAATATGTACTAGAAAATCATTTTATGATACTAAGTCGGGATTGTGGCAGTGCGAACGAGAAGGAAACTATACTCCAACTCATGTGTCAGTAGTCATCCTTGACTGTGACAAGATATAAAATCTTTGAAACTCAATTTCTTACCAACCTAACAGATATATAGACTTATGAAGTTGGTTCACTTACACATAAATGGGTGAACCGTGCCTTTTCAGCATTGTTCTTACGCTGATCACTACGGTCGTTTCCTGAATCCTTTTGGTCTGTGTATGAACATTGCTAATTCGTGGTATAACAATAAGTCATTATTTGAGATATATCAGGCTTTGGGCACAAAGCCTTCACTCCAACCTAACCTAAGTAATAACAATTAATCATCTATATAATTGCAAAACCATATCATTCTATATTCCAAATATAGAATGCCACAATTAATATATTAAACATGATTAGACGATAAAGTGAAGTGCTAACATTGTGTTATAGTACTCAAAGGGGCGTACTTTTAAGATGATATATAATTTTCTGTGGTTTATAATAATTCTGAATGCACCTATTCATAATTAATTATCATGATATGAGATTTTGTGAGATCTTTGTAATAGTTATTATAATAGATGAGTCACAAACACAAATTTTTTAATATTGTTTAAGCGTTTAATTTTAAATCGTGTGGGTTAGTTATTTAGATTTTCTATTAAAAGTAATTAAACAAAAATTATATAAAACTTGTAAGCCCCTTATTCAGTTATCTTTTAGACACTACTAACATAAATGTTTTAATAGTGAATTAAACTTTATGTCATATTAGATATATCATATAATATTTATTTCATTTCATTTTACAATATTAATTCTCCATTTTTATTTTTCACAAAAATAATAGTCTCAATGTGTACTATCATTCAATACTTACTAATGATACCATAATATGGTGGCTAGCTCTGGGCAATAGCAATAGCTATCAATATATATCAAGGACAGCGCCCTAAAGTTATTCACAAAAGTTGATACGTTGCCCAACCCTGTCCTAACAAATCTTAAATCCACCTCAGGACGCACAGGAAGATATGCTGATCTACAGTCCCTTATCAGTTAGAAGATAAATAAATGATTATGATTCTAGTATAGTTAAAGTTTAGTGTGGGGCAGAAATAAGCCCCCCAACCACAAAACAGTAAAAGTGCGCAATAGCACTAACTCATATCACAACAACAACAATAATAGCTATAGTTTGACATAGTCAAACTCCAGACAACTTTCCAAATTGTCTATATAGCAGACATCAGATAATGTAACTATATAGTTAAACTTTAGAAACTGTTTTTACGTAAAATTTACGAAACGAGCCACTCGTCGCCACCGACGACCAAGTGCCGTTCAAAACCTCCTAAAAGGACTTCACAAGCAGGTACCAGCGGGTCATAACAAACGAGTGAAAAAGAAAAAACGATTTTTCAGACTAAAGTTTTAGCGATTAGGGAGACATATCAGTAAATTATTCCATCATGAACAAAGGCACTTTTAGCATTTTTTATCGGCAATCAGCAGTAACACTTCGTTCAATAATGTGTGTGACTGACACATAGATGGCGGCACTAATACTAAATAAATATTTTTTTTCGGAAGTGGCAACCTTTTTAGGCTTACTGTCAAAATCATATGTTAATCCGACCATTTGTTTACAAGTTACAGTGCTTTAAGTGACGCTACTTTTGAGTTTTCAAAAAAAAATTAATTCAAAGCAATTCCGTGTGCTGATTTATCATTGTTTTTTAATGAAAAAAAAATACTGTTTAAAGCCAGGAATCGCTTGAAAAACATTATTCGGACTCTGCTCTATCAAAAAGCGGAGTCGGAGTTTTTGCGTCGGTACATCACGATGGATGAAACATGGATCCACCATTTCACTCCAGAGTCAAATCGGCAGTCTGCTGAGTGGCAATGAAACAGCCTGGTTAAGCGCCACACCAAAACGCGTATCGACGAACAAACAAGACAAGCCTATAGAACACTGGAAACAAGGTAAACGACCGCACCCCACAAAGAAAACCACACAAACCCCAACCAAACCAAAACCCCAAACAAACAAAAACAAAAAACCACCAACACAGCAAACCCCAAAACCAAAAATAACACAACAGAACAAAACCACCACAGCTCCTGTATTTTGGAGATGCGAACATACAGGAATAAACCCAATATTTCACCACATCCCCCGACTATCCCTCAAAGGGGAAGACACACAAAACAGAAACAAGACATATATATAGCGTTATTGGA
>NC_051846.1:145998140-146007688 GCF_002237135.1 Teleopsis dalmanni | reverse complement strand
CTCAATGTCTTACCAACCTAACAGATGTAAGACTTATGAAGTTGGTTCACTTACACATAAATGGGTGAACCGTGCCTTTTCAGCATTGTTCTTACGCTGATCACTACGGTCGTTTCCTGAATCCTTTTGGTCTGTGTATGAACATTGCTAATCCGTGGTATAACAATAGATCATTATTTGAGCTAAATCAGGCTTTGGGCACAAAGCCGTCACTCCAACCTAACCTAAGTAATAACAGTTAATCATCTATATAATTGCAAAACCACATCATTCTATATTCCAAATATAGAATTTCACAATTAGTATATTAAAAATAGATATACGATTGAGTCAAATGCTAACTTTGTGTTATAGTACTGGAGGGGGCGTACTTTAAAGATGATATATAATTTTCTGTGGTTTATAATAATTCTGGATTCACCTATTATTCATAATTAATTACCATGATATGAGATTTTGTGAGATCTTTGTAATAATAATTATTGTTTAATATATTGTTCAAGCGTTTAATTTTAAATCGTGTGGGTTAGTTAGTTAGATTTTCTATTAAAAGTAATTAAACAAAAATTATATAAAATTCGTAAGTTCCTTATTCAGTTATCTTTTAGACACTACTAACATAAATGTTTTAATAGTGAATTAAACTTTATGTCATATTAGATATATCATACAATATTTATTTCATTTCATTTTACAAATTCAATTCTCCACAGGATTTTTATTTTTCACAAAAATAATAGTCTCAATGTGTACTATCATTCAATACTTACTAATGATACTATAATCTGGTATCTAGCTCTGGGCAATAGCAATAGCTATCAATATATATCAAGGACAGAGCCCTAGAGTTATTCACAAAAATTGATACGTTGCCCAACCCTGTCCTAACAAATCTTAAGTCCACCTCAGGACGCACAGGAAGATATGCTGATCTACAGTCCCTTATCAGTTAGAAGATAAATAAATGATAATGATTCTAGTATAGTTAAAGTTTAGTGTGGGGCAGAAATAAGCCCCCCAGCCACAAAACAGTAATAGTGCGCAGTAGCTCTAACTCATATCACAACAACAACAACAATAGCTATAGTTTGACATAGTCAAACTCCAGACAACATTCCAAACTGTCTATATAGCAGACATCAGATAATGTAACTATATAGTTAAACTTTAGAAACTGTTTTTACGTAAAATTTACGAAACGAGCCACTCGTCGCCAGCGACGACCAAGTGCCGTTCAAAACCTCCCAAAAGGACTTCACAAGCAGGTACCAGCGGGTCATAACAAACGAGTGAAAAAGAAAAAACTTTTCTGTAAATTATGATGTCTCACGGACGAACCTCGGTAATAAATTCGAAACGAGTGAACATGAACCAACTTTTAAGGAAATTACGATATATATATACATTTTTACGAAATAAAATATAAGACATAAATCATTACTCCTTTACGCTACTCAATTAAGACAAGATTTTCCAGACTAAAGTTTTAGCGATTAGGGAGACATATCAGTAAATTATTCCATCATGAACAAATGCACTTTTTACGTTTTTTATCGGTAATCAACAGTAATTGAAAGCATTTTATCCTTCAATTCATAACATGAAAACTAGAGTAGTTGGACAGAGTAGTGCAGAAATCAACGGATTTATTTGTCTAGGTATAGATCTAAATATAGTTATTATTTCTTTAGATTTTTTTACGAACAGTGTGGTAGAAAAATAGCGAATAACCACTAATTATAGTGTGTAATCTATTATATATTATAGTGTATTACGGAATTACTTTAACGAATTAATAGACAGTACGAAAAAAAATTATTGTTAAGATTAATTAATCCATTTTATAAATACCATAGATATAATGTAATTTGTTCCACAATTTACTAATTATATTGAGAAAAGTTAAACGTTAACTTAAACTACTTCAACTTACCATGCACTAATTAATTCGTTATTATTTTTAATACCATTTAAGAAATAAAAACATTTTAAAAATTAAAAATTGTTATACAGAACATGCACAGGTTATATAGTCTATATAATGATATCATCATAACAAACAGCTGAACAAAATTTTATTATAATTAAACAATTGTTATAGAGGTTTAATTATTTGTTTTAATTTTTCCTTTTCTTTAATGTTAAATAAACTGACATCAGTAGCGCAATATAAGTTCTCAATACACTGTCATCTATCAACAGATTCGTGAACAAATATAACTTTTATATTAATTTAATTATACTATAATTAATTAATGAAACTATTTTATATTTTATTGTATTAAATATAATATGTAATTATATATTAATATATAATATTATATTTATTACTACGATATACTAATATTTAAAGTTATGATATATAAATGTTAGCAAATTTTTAAATACACACAAAAAATGATTTCTTATGAAATAAAGAGTTTTTAATATTATATAAAATAATCATTATATTAGAAATAATTAATTCATAAGTTATTTTTTTTATAAGATTATCCGCTTTATATTTTATTGATCACTTATCTGTATGAACAACTACTAAATACTGATGTCAGAATAAAACTAGTCCCAGTTTTTCGAACATCATAACAATATTTGTT
This sequence comes from Teleopsis dalmanni, assembly GCF_002237135.1. Lineage (NCBI taxonomy): Eukaryota > Metazoa > Arthropoda > Insecta > Diptera > Diopsidae > Teleopsis > Teleopsis dalmanni. Next base: position 146,005,091 of record NC_051846.1, on the reverse strand, counting down.
GCTTACTCACTCGTCATCTACGCTTTTTCAATTCAAATTATAAATAAATTAAAAACCTTATAAGTTCTCAACTAAGCAAATTAAAATATATACACAGTTCAGTATATACTTTAATACATTCAATATAAGCAAAACAACGTTTTGATTTGCATAATTATATCATATTTATTGCATTCAAATAGAAATCTGTGAGAACAACTCGTATGATTTTTTATTAAAATACAATTTCTAGTTGAGATTCTAGAGCTTACTCATCTAGTACTACTGACTGAAATATAAGCGTGAGAACTGTATCTGCCAGTTCTCAATATATGGGTAATATCAATATTAATCGAGGAAAATACAAATAAAAATTTTAAAGAAATTAATTTTAGTATTTAAAAATCTTTATTATGGAACATAAAATATTTTATTATCTTAAGTTAAAATGTGAAAAATATAATACTCAAAAGAATAAAAAATGTGTATATATTATTTAAATAGTAGATCCTGTCACATGCTTTATTGTAGATTTGGTGACACAAATGGAAGGCTTTACAACACCTCATGTTAATCCAAGTCTCAAATAGTAGTCTATGACTCATGTTTTGGTTGCAGGCCATAATTTAGTAAAGAATTTAGACATGCTACATTTAAAAATTTTAACAAGTTTTTAATTTAGACGCGAAATTTTCTTCTTTTTAGCTTTTAGACGATCCAACATTCCATGCTGGAGTAATGCTCTGCATGGCCCATTTTTTCCTAAGTTTTAAAATACATTTTTTTTTAATAAATCAAAATAATGTTTAACAATTGACATAAATTCTAATAAATATAATACTTTATATTTATAATTTAATACGTTTAGACGTTTCAGAATTGTGTGCTGTACATTTAATTTAACAACAATTTTTTCATATATATGATTTCATATTAATATCACCTCGCTTATTGAAGTTGTTTTTTGCCTGGATCTGGTTTTTTATTTATTAATTTTGTATCAATATTAAAATTAAGAAAGTAATTATTGAAATGGTCTAAAAAACCAAAAAAAAATTTAAGTTTTGATCATTTGAATTCATTTCATTTTTGATAATTTGAATTTTTTTGATTTTCGATCATTTGAATATCACTTCGCTTATTGAAGTTGTTTTTTGCCTGGATCTGGTTTGTTATTTATAAATTTTTTATCAATATTAAAATAAGTAAAGCAATTATTGAAATGGTCTAAAAATCCAAAAATAATTTTAGCTTTTGATCATTTGTATTCTTTTAATTTTTGATCATTTGAATTCATTTAATTTTTTATCATTTGAAATTTTTTTGATTTTTGATCATTTGAATATCACTTCGCTTATTGAAGTTGTTTTTAGCCTGGATCTGGTTTTTTTATTTACTAATTTTTTATCAATATTAAAATAAATAAAGCAATTATTGAAATGGTCTAAAAATCCAAAAAAAATTTTAACTTTTGATCATTTGTATTCTTTTAATTTTTAATCATTTGAATTCTTTTCATTTTTGATCATTTGAATTCTTTTAGTTTTTGATAATTTGAATTTTTTGGATTTTTGATCATTCGAATTCTTTTAATTTTTGATCATTTGCAATTCTTTTAATTTTTGATCATTTAAATTCTTTTAATTTTTGAGCATTTGGTTTAACATACAGTTGTTTCAGATGTGACCAAACACCCATCATCAGTGGTCTCTAGAAACATCTATTGGCTTAATTGTCTAAATAGTATACAAATAGTATATACTATATAAATAGTATACATATTTTAAGACTACAAATGTCAGAAGTTGAACCGTGACACATTTGAATTGCTCTAACGCCTCAAAATATAAAACTAAAGTACGCTTAATGTGTGTTATTCAAATTTAGAATTTCGACTATATCTGATATTCGTTCATTAATAAACATTAGACTTACATTGCTTTTATTTAATTAACCATTAATTAAATAATAACTATATAAATAACTATATAAATTCACGTAATTACTATAAATCATTGTTTTTAAATTTCAGCAGTATTGTGTGAGTAAAGCATTTCTGCATAATTAATCTAGAACGTTAGCATTTTGCAAACATGTGTAAAGATTTCTAGAGTCAGTTATGGTGAGATGAGACGAAAAGAACATTTGTTTAATCTCTTAATTTAATTTTAAATTAAAAATTATTTTTTCCCACACGTCACACCAAGTAATCTGTTTCAAATAGAACCGTGGGAAAAAATGAAGAAATTTTCATATCCAAAAATTTTTTAATTTTTATAAAATTAATTTTTGAACTAAATACTATTAAATGAGTTTCACTTGCAAAACCCGAACGGAGGTTTAAGTTTGGTACTACGGAGATTAGAACCCACATATTCGGGTATCATGACAAACAGAGGTTGGATTATTGTGGTGACGATACTCCCATTCTAACTATAAGTTTAACTTTGGACTACACGAGTAAAATAACTATATTTATTACTTTCATTTGTGGAATTACGTTTTCCAATGAGGATCTGTACCTCAAAGAACAGGAGAGATGTAAGGTCAACCTTTCGGGAAGGAAACTCATATAAATGTATTCAATTGGTACCGGCAGAATTCCTTACAATTTAATGCGTGGCTTTCAATGAAGGCGTTGATACTGTTACGTGTCTTAAAAGCACCGAAGTATTAAGCCTTAACAACAGGTAATCACGTTAGAAAGCTATATGAACTTTGTAAGTATCAGAAACTAAACTATACTAAACTATATATTGGTTCATCTTTATTGTTATAATTAATTCTATAGGAACAAAATATTTGTTGAAATAAACGATTTTAATTTTATTTACAATTGAAAACTTAAATATTTGCTTTATTTATTTCGATATTTAAAAATAAGAAAAAAGCAATATAAAGCCCAGAAAAAAATCCAATGCTTATAAACAACTGAAGTCGATATCAATATTTATTTTATTTTAATATAATATACTCTTATTATCCAATTAAAATTATTGAAATAACTATTAATTATTTGTAATCTCTCGATATATTAAAAACGTTATATTATCAGTAAAAAACTTAAACAATGACTTGCAAAAACAACTACTAATAAAAGCAACAATAAACAACATTATAACAAACACGCTATAAATGCATGCATTTATACTAACACTTAGTATCTGAAGAAATTGTTACCTTTTGGTTGGTGTGGTTTGTGAATAGGGATTTTGGAGTATTTTGGGATGTGTTTCCATTACACGTAACAACAAATTATCTAAGTAATCTTCAAGTTCCTTCACTCGTTGACGTTGTGTTAAAGCTTCATTTTCCATGCCATTTGCAATAAGCATTAGTTCCTACAATAATTTAATTAAAAAATAATTATTTCACTTAATTAGACAATAAAATATATTCAAACCTCTCTGGATTTGCCTTCATATTTTTTGGACAAGGCAGCTGTCATTTCTGAACGTCGCTCAGCATGTGTTGCCGATTTCTCATGTCCAATAATAATGCGTTCATTAGAGGGTTTAACAAACATATTATTATCATCAGATTTATCTATATACAAATATTAAGTATACATTAAAGTCGAGAGTTTAAAAATCAATTAATTAAAAATATTGTACAACACCTAAAAAGAAATAATTATGTATGTGCTGAAAGTACATATATATCTATGTTTACATGAAAAAGTGTGTGTGATTTTGATGAAAGTTAGTGCAAAAACGCTACATTCCACTGGCGTTTTTTTTTATATTTCAATAATGGTGTACATATACAATGATTGCATGCAATTAATTCAATATTATTTAATATTTTTTTCTTATATAATTTGCTAAATTTCTTTTCAAATAATATTAAATAATATTATTAATGGATTTTAATTTGTGTTATTTCTTTTGCATTCGCCAGTGGTACGTCTTCGCCTTAACTACATCAACTGCACACGCTCCCTCAAGTCACACATGCTCACCTCGCTTATTGTAGTATTTAAATTTACTGATACGTTTTTCTTTTGCTTTATCTGTGTCGATTTGCTCCTTCGGAGACTTTTCAAACATGCCAGAATCTTCCGCTTCAACAGATGTGGAACGTTTAACGAAATTAAGTATCCTCTGGTCTTCTTCACGGCGCTTAGCTTCACGACGTGTAATCTCCTGCTGTTGCACATCACGTTGTGGTGGTAGATTTTCCTCTTCTTTTTTGCCATTTAAATGAATGTTTTGATCATTGTTAGTCTCCTTTTCCTTTTCCTTTTCCACAGCCTGCTTTACTATCTCCGCTGATTTTATTGTGTTAATATTATTTTGCATATCCACATTTTTATTATTTAAGTTCTCTTCAGGTTGAGACAATTCTGTAGTTATTTTCACAGAGTTTCTAGGCAAAGCCTGTGGTACGAGTTTAGAATTAAGCGATTCTGAGTTGATAAGATCTTGTGATGTCAATTTATTATCAGAAATAGTATCGAACACTTTACGACTATTTTGATGTTCATATTTAGCAAAAGAAGAATTTAAATCATGGAAGTTCTTCTTTGGTTCATCAGGAGAAGATAAACTGATGTTAGCCATTACAGGAGAAGTTTCCAGCTTAAGTTGTTTCAAATCTCTTACATTATCTTTTATTTCGACTTTATTTTCTGTTATTACTTTTTCTTCTTTTATTGGTATTTCTTCGTGTTCTGAATCAGAAGAAGATGAGGACGATGTTGACGATATACTTTGTTTTCTATCTTGTTTAACGACATTTGCATTATTTTCTTTTATAGTAGTTTCCTTAACATTTTCCTCGGTACTTTCATTTGACTTTGGTAATGGCACACGTGCTAATTCCCATGAACGTCTCTTAAGTGAATCGCTACTACCAATATCTAAATGCTTGCCGTAAAGTTTTGATTCCCACTCATTTAAATTATCATCTTTTTTTTCAACTTTAGGTGGAGTTTGCATTGGTGTTTCAGCTTGAAGTGGCGTGCGAGGTGGTTTTGAGGGAGCCGGCAGTGTATTTGCGCGGTCACTAATATTAGTTTCAAAATTCTCCAAATTGTTATGTGAAGTGTTATCCTCCTCTAAACTATAGTTTGATAACTGCTTACCTACAGCTTTTCCACTATTTCCTAACAATGGAGAAGGCGTGTGTGGTGCAAAATTTTGATTTGGCGCTTGTAGACCAGAACGTATATTTAGCGAGCTACCAGAGCTTTTATGTGACAAATTATCAAATACAAATTCATCTTCATCTTCACTAATTACACCGGGATCCGCTTCTCCAGCTGTTTGACCGTACCGATGACTATTTGGCGTACCAATGCTGGCAAATGAACCACTATAAGACAAGTCATCACCGTCTTTATTTTTCTTTTTATTCAAATGCATTTTAGAGCCCAACGATTTTGCAAATTTCTTAATACCTTTACGTTTTTCTATGGTACCAATCGATAATAAGCTACCACCCACAGATGAGGCTAACTGACCAATCGAAGATTTGTGTTTATCTTTTTTACTTATGTCAGTTAGAGAACCCGACTTAACAATGAAAGAAATACGCACTTCCAATTCGCCACGGTCTTTGTTCTTTTTCTCTTTACCAGGTTTGCTCTCAAGTTTAAACCATTTAGAACGTGGACGATCATATACGTCCATTTCATTAAGTGGCAATGCTACCTGCCCAAGAAACTCATCGATGCCAATATTATTTCGATGTAAGCATATTAGTACTAATTCAGCACGATTTCCTTTATCGGGAATTTTTCTAAAAAATTAATAAGATGCTAATTTAAAAGATAATACATTTATCATTCTCTACTTACAATTCACATTCTTCATTCCAGCTCACGTTTTGTTCAGATTTATCTTTAACCGATGTTTGGTATTTTTCTTTGCCCAGGCCAATGGTGACGAAGCAGTTGTTTGTGCCATTTTTACCTTTGGTCAATAGACCTTTCGCTTTTACCACTGAAAGAAGCAATCAAAAATGTTCAGCACTTAATAACAATGCAATAAAATAATAAATTAAAAAAGAATTGCCGCAGAAGAATCTTTCAGTTAAAGTTGCTCGTAAGCAGGTATAATAAACACAACCACTAAACTAAAAAAGATATAAAAATTTAAAATTAAACTTGAAAGTTAAGTAAGTAATATAACTTAAAACAAAGCTGAGTCGAGTATGTTTATCGAGAAAACTTTACCTAAATATTTTTAAATAAATGACGAAATAAAGGTTAGAGCTTAAAGAGGCAATGAGATGAGAGGTCAGAGTTATGCAAATAATTCTAAATGATAGTTAGGAATTTATGTGGCAAATTATTTCTAACTCAATTGAAATTATCATTGCAATAAAATATTTAGACTTCTCCTTTGTTTTGAGGTGTTTAAAAATATCATTTGCTTTTTTATCTTCTAAGCAAAACGATAAGATAGACTAAAAATGATGCCTTATAATATATAGTTCACTTATAGTTTACGGTTTTGATATTTTGCAGTTGTGCGTCATTATTCAATTCAATTCATGCTTGAATTAACAAATTTTTTTATTATTATTTATACAATATATCATATATTGAACTTTATAAAATAGGTTAAACTGCATTTTAAATCAATTGATTTAAATTATTTAAATAAAATATATTTACAATGCGATTGTGAAACAATAACTAATAGGTAAACATATGTACATATATACGTACATATTTTCTACTGATAGTAAAGATTTCTTTATGGTTGTAGAAAAATATTTAAATTGGAAATATTCCAGTATTTATATGAAAGCATCTTTAATCGCTTGAATTGATTTAAGATTACATATATTTGTTTTCTAGTTTCACTAATAATATCAACTATATTCTTCTAAGAAATATGAAATACTGCAGTAAACAAATTTTTTATTTGTTAATATATTTATTAGAATAAAATTTACAACGAAGCTATTTTTTTATTAAAAAATTAATTGATTATAAAGTTTCATAAAAAAAAATCCCAGCAT
>NC_051846.1:145989686-145998040 GCF_002237135.1 Teleopsis dalmanni | reverse complement strand
ACATAATCCAAACCAAAATTAATCATAACCTAAAGTCATGAAGATTAAACATTATTTCAATGATTTCTAGTTTTATTTATAAAATATTTTTAAAGATATCTTGCTTTCGCTTATATGAAGAAACTTGCAGAAAATTTTATAAAATGAAATATAAAAGTAGAAAACAAATGGTAAATAAATTTAAATCTTAACTTTCTTATTTTAGAACTTTTTTCTTTGTTCTAAAAAAGAAAAGACCTCGTACAAGGTTATTTCTGAACAGTTTTTTTTACAAAAACTAAAAAAAATTCAGCATAGAAAGATTTTATATGGAGTCATCACTATACAACCATAATGAGTCATTTTGAAATCAAGTCTTGACTGAGACCACAATATTCTTGCAAAATATTATATGTAATATAATATATTATACTCATGAAAATAAAATGTGTAAGAAATTAAACCTATCTTATCAAAACAAAAAAATAATGTTTATCTGAACAAAATATTTCAGCCAAAATTAATTACTCATTTAGAAGCTAAAATAAATAAAACTAGCTAACAAAAAAATTAGACAGGAAGAATGTTAAACTAGGAAGGAAAATAATGTTTTCAAAAGAGGAAGTATAAGAAATAAGTAGTAAAAATTTCATGGATTTGTTTATTAAATTTTAGAAATAAGTTTTTTTTTCATTGTAGAATGTTTAGTTGTTATGTTTTAGTTATCAAAGATACCAACTTAGTGCTCAAAATAGCACCGAAAGATAACTGGTGCTCGAGGCAACATAGCTTTTCAGTACTGCTTTGAAAAAATACATAATATATTAATACAATGTATAGAATATTGCTCATCTTGAAGACAATTTTACCCCCATATATAAAGATTTTTATTACTTATAGTCGCTTATCACCATATTCTCATAATGTTTTTTAGACATCCATTAACAAAAGACTTTAATTTGGCCTTAAATTCTCCTGTAAGAAATTATATTTCTTAAATATATAGTAGCATATATTTTAGTCTGGCATTAAACATTCGAAGTATAGTGATCGTACTTATATTATTTACACAACGGACCCTACACAATTCAGTAAATAAAGCTCAACTGACACGTAGACGGTATTTTAACACTACAAATCTTTAAGGCATGGGTTCTCATTCCATGTGAAACCGAGCTCTAAGAATTGAAGTTTTAAATGGATCTAATTTAGTTCAATGCTGAACAGCAGTCATTCTTTCTTTGGAAATTGCCTTCTTTCGAAGTAATGATTTTAACCAATGATTCCTTCGAAGTTTTACTAAATTTTCCTTTCTGAAATATTCTATATTTTACGTTATCAACACATCTATAGCGGTTGTCTTCAACACACATTGAGGTTAGTCATTTGTATGAATGACTAACAACTTTTCAAAAAGTTCAACCTCAAGACCATGTAATTTACAAATCTTCTAAGCTATAAAAACAAATTCAGAATTAAATTGAATTATATTAATTATATTGTTGAACTACTGTATAACATAAAAAAAATTTAATGGATTTTTCATACTATTTCTGTTTTTGTTCTTATCATGGATTGTTCTTAATTACATTTAACTGATACACACCTAGTATAAGAGGAAGACTATAAAATTTATTGTATTGTAAGAATAGTATTATTGGATTTAACACCAGTTCGAGTCATTTGTAAACCATAAAATACTCCTTAAGTGGAGACATATTGTAGCTAACTAAAATCATATAAAAAGTAAATGAAATTAAAAGTAATTAAATAATTATTCTAGCGCTTATACTCAGCAAAAACAAGGTATCAATTGTAGAACAGTTTCTTCCTCTTACAGTTGAGATGTGTCATTGAAGGTATTATTGAACATTATATCATGATTTCCTAACCGATACTGACTTACCAGGACATCCAGTACAAGACTCATACCACATTCCAACACTATTTTTTAACTTATACTTAAAGATTTTTACGCTATCAATAAGATCGCTGGATTTTTATCTATTTATGAATAAATAAATAAATATATTTGAAGTAACTACCAAAGAAAAACGGACTTGATTGTAGGATATTTTTATGTTCATCTCTAATTAAGTTATCGAAGAAACCAGCTTGTTGACTAACATTTATGTTGTCAACATAACTGGCATACAGCGGACTTTAATTTTTTGATGCCACTCGAGAAATACATATTAACATTATATATAGAATATTCTAATATTGGAGATCATATTACACCGTGCTAGAAGTGGCACTAGAATATTATTATAGGCAAAGACACTATGATTAACATGTAATAAACAAATAAAGCACTGAAATAGTGAAATAAGTCTAATAGAATATCTTTGAATAAATAATAAATAAACATTTAACATATATAATTAAAATTACATACAGATGTCTGCATATCGTTGAATATTTAACAAGATATTCTAACCTAGATTGACATACCAGAAATCCTATTAGAAGCCTAATATCCTTAGGGTGTAGTCAAATAAGATCGCTTGATTTTTAACTATTGGAGAGAAGCTAACTTGCGTACAGATGTTTGCATATCGTACCGATAAGAATCATAGACATGATTAACATGATTTCCTAACTTATGTTGATTTACCAGAAATTCTAGCGCACGACTAATATCCTTAGGGTACAATCAAATAATTTCGCTAGATTTTTACCTCTTTAAAAGGAACTTACTTGCATACAGATGTCTGCATATCATTGAGATAATAGTTTTAAAAAATTATTGAATGTAATAGGAACATTTAACATGATTTTCTAACCGATGTTGACTTACCAGAAATCAGATTTTTACCTATATATAAGGGATCTGTCTAAAATATCCTTAGGTCAAGATATCAACAAGATTGCAAGATTTTTACCTATTTAGGGAGGTCTAACTGGCACACAAATGTCTGCATATCGTTGAAACAAGTTTTCGAAGTTAATATTCTAACATGATTTCCTAACTGAACTATCCTTACAGTAAGTTCAATAACATTGCACGATTTTTACCTATCTATGGAGAACTAACATGAATTATAGGAGACATCATTAAATATTCGTATCTTTTATTCAACTGTTTTATAAAAGAAGATTTCAATTACATTTTTTTGTTTTTTTTTTATTTTTTATTTTACTATTTAATCATTTGTTTTGTCTAATTTTGCTCATTTTTGCCATTGTTAGGAATAATTGATTTATTTTATTTAATTTTAAAAATGTAACAATGAGAACAATAACAGCATAATTTGAACTATAATTTGAATAATGTTCAGCATATGCCCAGGTTTATCAGATGTTCCGAATCTGTCTTTCCTAAGGCATTGTCTATGACAGGGCTGTCCAAAGACCGGCCCGTGATCCACATGCGGCCCGCAACTAATGTTCTTATATGTATGTTTCTACGGCCCTCCAATATGTACAGTGATTTGTATTGGCCCGAGATCGCATCCAGCCTGGAGAGCCCTAGTCTATGATATCACTATGACTGGTAACTGAGATATGACATATTTTTTGTCATCATCGCTTAGAGTCCAAAATATTTGACTCTACTGTATTTTAAGGTATTGAAGTACAATAAAACTTCCATAAGTCGGATTTTCTATAACTCGAATTAAATAGAGTGCAACAGGGTTTAGAGAGCAAATTACATACAATTACAAAAAAATTCTATAACTCAAAGTCTCCATAAGTGGAACGAACCCTTTCTTTGCAAAGTGATACTTCGAGTTATGGAAGTTTGACTGTATTTCAAGTATTGACTCTAAAGTATTAAAAGCATTTTATGAGTTTTTTATGATAGAAATTTTCAAATATTGGAAATAATTTATAGACGTTATTAACCTATAAATCAGAACTATAAGAAAGAGAGATGCGTTGAATATAATAAGGTTGATATTTGAATATATAAATTTCTTTATAAACAAATTTTTTAGATGCTGATGTTCACATTTTGGAACACGGTGAATGCAATGGAATTGGTTTGGTCTGAGAGCGGACAGATAGGCAGGCAGGCAATCGGCAATTATGCCTTCTCCGGTGTCTTTTACTGATATGCTAATCACGCCGCACCGCATACTTTTGGATTGCGTTTTTATTACTTCACAAGCGTACCAACCTGTACATTGTAACTGTATCACGTTACAGCTGTTTTCATGCAATCGCCTATCTGCAGCAGCAATTGACCGCTATTCTTGGATTACACCGAATGCATATGCGGAAAGAAAAACAGAGAAGCAAAGACACACAAACAGACAGTCAAACAGACAGACATAGAGGCGATCACATGCAAATCAATAAGCATTCTTTCTCAACACGTAACGTTAAGTTGGCAGCGCTGTCGCCGTCGCTGTGCTACATTTCGAAATGTCAGCTCCTCACAACTCAATTTAACATAGATAGATAGAGATAGATTATCAAAAGAGAAAGTATGCATTTGGAATAACAACAATTGAGTTAGAAAAATTAAATTAAAATAAATTTATACAAATAATCGAATTTTATTATTCATTTTTTTTATAAGGTTTACCACCTTCTAAAAGTACAAAGCAACAGGTTAGGCATAAACGTTTGCACAATGTTTTTCTAATTTTTGTTTGTTTTTTTTTTTTTCTATCGAAATTAGATAAATATTTATTTAATGTGTTTAATTGATATTTGAGTAAATAATAAAAATATTTATAACCAATACAAATTATACTTTTACGCTGCTAAAAACATTTACGCAGAAATGTTTATTTGCTTTGAAGAGCCGAAGCAAATCACTTGATTTCTGTTGTGGTGGATTTGTTGCGTTGTAGGTGAGTGTAGGCTGTGCGCCCGTTGCTCCCCTCAACTTACCACTTTATAAGCAAATATGGCGTGCACACAAAACGGCTGCAGTATGTCATCACTTGGTAAATAATGACTAAAATCGAATGAATTTTGCGCTACAAAAGATTCGCTAAAAATTGTTCATTACAATTTTTTTTAATTTAATTTTTTAACTAACTGCTACACAATTGCAAATCATTTAAAAAATTAGGCAAGTACAAGTATAATCATTAAAAAAAAAACAACAACCTCAATGACAAAGCTGTGGACAATACAAATAATTACTTTTCATGAGCAATAAACGTGCATCACAAAAAAAAAAATAAAAATTGGGAAAAAAAACAAAAATTTGAAGAAAAAAAAACAAAAGCAATTATGTTTTTGGGTTGTGCTGTTGTTGGATTTACTAAAATAACGGGAGACTTAGCGGAAACTAGAAAAATATTTATATGTATGTAACAAAAAGTGGTAAGCGAAGGCATGATGTCAATATAAATGCATTACTAATAAGAAGAAACGTAGCAGCAAAACAAAATTGGATTATAAAAATATTTTTAACTTTCTTTACTCACCAGTGACTTGAATATGAGTGGGACTCCACATATTTTCCTATTAAAAACGTATTTGTTTGCTTGCCAGTATGTTTCAATATAAACGAAAACGATTTTCTCTTTCTTTTTTTTGTTTTTGGTATTAAACCTTTTGAAATTTTTACTTGATTACATTAACAATTTTTAATCACACTATAATTATACATAAACACCACAATATTAATTGTAATGTTAAATTTCTAATGTTATTTCAAAAACATATAATCTCAGTTGTTAAAAACACGACACAATTATACACTTAAATAACTAATAAGATGCGTCATAATTTTTGCAAAGTTATAAATTACTTTACGTTAAGAAGGAATAAAAATAACTTAACACATAACAATTTACAAAACCAACCAACCGCACGAAGAACAACAACACAACTGAAAAGTGTAATTTTTGCAACAAAGAGAAATGTGTAAAAACATATCGATAACAAATAGTGTTGTAAAGCGGTGCGGATAATAAATGTATGGAATATTGTTGTTGGAATGAAATTGTAAAGTCATGGCGGTAATTTTAAATATTGAGGTAAAATAAAATAAAATGTTCTAGGAATTTTTTGCACTGCACTTAGGTAAATATTTAATTATTTATTTATTGCACTTATTTATCACACATTTTATATGTGTTGCTTCTTATAATTGCTACGAAATGATCCCGTGGTTATAAAACAGAGGGTCTTATTCAAACTGCTCTCAATTTTTCCATAAGTGGCGCTATTTATAAGGTGTATCTCCACTATTAACTATATTATTTATGTTATAATATGGTTGGTTAAAAGTTTTCCAATTTATTTAGTAATTTATTAAACATCTTATAAAATTTTCACAATGATAGCAACTAATTTACTAAATTTTTATTAAATTTACCCTACTCGAAATTCTGGTAAATACCAACATTCGCTGCCATACCGACATAATTTACTATTTCCCTCAAATTACTCGAACTCGCACACGGCCTATATTGTATAAGTTAAATCTAAGAACTTAAATTAATAAAAGTTGCATTATTAGCAAAAGAAAAATTAAAGTAACTAAAATCACATAAGTTATTAAAAAAAATATATATATATAATACAGCATTTGAAGTTGTTTTCTGTTGTTGTAACCCGTGGAGATCTGTTGTTGTAATCCCTTTAGGAAATGTTTAACGGCACTTGGTCGTTGAACTCGGTGAGTGACTCTACGACATAGACCCGCAGCTCTTAAAAGTCCAATATACCAATATGTAATAGGTGATTTTTGTTATTATTTTTACACAATTCACAAGTCTTACGTTAGACTCGTTAGATTAGAGAGTTTAGCAAGAGACTTGTTGTTTTTTAACCGAACTTCGTTGCTGATATATCTTACTATGAAGCAGGCTTTAGATCGTTATATTATATTGCAAAGAAAACTTTACTTTAGAATATGTAACTCTACAAATTTCACAATAAATAAATATATTAATATATAAAATTACCATTTTTAATTTGTTGTACATTGATTGAATCCATTTCTTTTTTTGATTTTTTACACAAATTTTATATTCGAATGAATTGAATTGTATATAGATTTATAAATTTGACTACGCAAAAATTTATAATATATCACAATAGATTTGTATATAGATTATATAATAAATATATAGTTAAGAAAATCAATGTTTGCTTAGTTGATCTATAAAATATATTATATTTTCACATATATTCAGGCGAAGTAAAAAAACTTCATAAACGCGTATAAATTAACGAAATCATATGATGTTCTCTTATGTATCGTCTAGATATATGCTATTTATTAAGATATTTTAAGAGATGATATGTGACGTATAAAAGAAAATTTACCATTCCATCAAATTTAATGAAGATGGTTCTATATAGTATTGATTAGCTCAACAAAAATAAATTACAAATTTTTCGAGTGGTGAATTGTAGACGTTGAGCCATTTCAGAGCAAGTTTCGTCCACATAAGTTAACAGAAAATGTATTTTGCACCACTTTTAATATTAAAACAGTGATCTAAGCAATACACAAATAATAAACTGAAGCCAATTTATGAAAATGAACGTCCCAAACAAATAATGGATATTTGTCACTAATAGTACTGAACCTAGTGCGGAAAACATAAGTTCATATATTTGAGTTCATATATAATTAAAACAAATTATTTATATATAATGACTGAATTATTAGTTACTTTAACTTAGATCTAATATTATTGATATTATGAAACTTTTTTTCGATAAAACCAAGAATAAAACCACAAGAACTTTTTGCTAAATGAAGCTGTGTCTGAACAGGGTTATTACGTTTGCAGTTATTAAAAACTATTAGCACATATCTGTATGGATTTTGTGTAAGTCTGAACAGTGTTATTCCGTTTGCAGTTATTAAAAAGTATTAGCACATATCTTTATGGATTTTGTTTATATCCATACCACAATTTGTAGAGTTAATTATGATAGTGTAAACACTACACTTACATTAAATAGTAATCGTTTACATTAGTATAAACTGTGTTTATGTGTGTTTTCATATAAAATACACCAAAAATTATAATAATATAAAAAAAACATTTAAAAGTATAAATTAATTAACTTCGGCAATAAATTTAATAATTCCGTATTATTTATTCTTCAAGAGCAATTATATTAATGGCGTGAAATATGCATTGATAATCAAAAAATTATTATATTTCCAGGTGTTACCGAAGATATGAGAAATCAAATGTAAACATATTTGTTTTGCATACGCAATGTTTTTATTATTTTAATAATCAATTAATTAAAAACAGCTTTTCTAGGTATTTTATAGTGAGTCGATAGTGTCTGTTTTGCTTGGTCATCTGCTTCAGAAAGCGCACGTACTAGTATTTACAATTGATGTTTTATTCATAATAAATAAATAAATAAAAAAATTAATTTATTAAGAAGTATTGATAAAAAACTAAATATTTTATACCAGAAGTAACGTATAA